>NW_028274831.1:318804-637608 GCF_037043125.1 Eumetopias jubatus | reverse complement strand
TACCACTTCATACCAGTCAGAATTGCAAAAGTTAACAAGCGAAGAAATAACAAATGTTGGTGAGGAGAAAGGGGAACTCTCTTACACTTCTAAGTGGGAATGAAAACTGGTACAGCCACTTTGGAAAACAATATGGAGGTTCCTCAAGAACTTAAAAGAGAGCTCCCTTACAACCCAGCAATTTTATTTACCCCAAAGCTACAAATGTAGTGATCTGAAGGGGCAACTGCACCCCGAATGTTTATAGCGATATTGTCCACAATAGCCAAACCGTGGAAGGAACCAAGAGATCCATCGACAGATAAATGGATAAAGAAAACATGGTATATACATATACAAAGGAATGTGACTCAGCCATCAGAAAGGATCAATATTTAGCATATCGATGTGGATGGCACTGGAGGGTATTATGCTGAGCAAAATAAGTCAGTCAGAGAAAAACAATTATTATATGGTTTTACTCATATGTGGAATAGAAGGAACAGCACAGAGGATCATAGGGGAAGGGAGGGAAAATGAATGCGAAGAAACCAGAGAGGAAGAAAATCCATGACAGGTTCCCAGCTATTGGAAACAAACTGAGGGTTGCTGGAGGAAAGGTGGGTGGGGAGATGGAGTAACTGTGTGATGGGCATTAAGGAATGCATGTGATGTGGTGAACACTGGGTGTTATACACAACTGATGAATTGTGGAACGCTACATTTGAAATTACTGGTGTACTCTATGTTGGCTAATTCAATTTCAATGTTAAAAAAGTCTATTTTGTCTGATATAAGGATTGCTACTCTGACTTCTTTTGACATCCACTTGCATGATTAATGTTTCTCCATCTCTTAATTTCCATCTGCAGGTGTCTTTAGGTGTGAAATCTTTTATATATATATACAAACTCTGTCATGCTCTTTTGCTTGGAGCATTTAGTCCATTTACATTCAAACTAATTATCATTAGACATGTATTTATTGATGTTTTGTTACTTGTTTCATAGTTTTTTGTGTAGTTTTTCTCTGATCCTTTCTTCTCTTGCTCTCTCTCTCATGGTTTGCTCGTTTTCTTTAATGATATTCTTGGATTTCTTTCCCTTTATCTTTTGCATGTGTATTAGAGGTTTGGGTTTGTGGTGACCCCCTGGATTATATATAGCCTTTTCAGTCTATATTAAGTTGAATGCTGTTTAAGTTCAAACCCACTGTTGACTCCTCCTCATGTGTTAGGGTATATGTTTTCATATTTTACATACTTTTATTTTGTGAATCCCTTAACTGATTTTTACAGAAATACTTATTTTTACTGCTTCCTTGATTCATTATTGTCATACTCTCACTTACGATTTTTTTCCACTCATAGTGTCCCCTTCAATATTTTTTGTAGTTAATTTAGTGGTCATGAACTCTTTTAGTTTGTGTGGCTAAGAAACTCTTTTTCTCCCCTTCTTTTCTGAAGGATAGGCTTGCTGGATAAATTATTCCTTGCTGCAGATTTTTCTCCTTCAGCACTTTGAATATTTAACGCCACTTTCTTCTGTCCTGCATAGTTTCTGCTGAAAACTCAGCTGATAGATTTATGGGCTTTCCCTTGCATGTTAACTGTCTTCTTTTATCTTGCTGCTTTAAATGTTTTTTCTTTATCACTACCTTTTCCCATTTGGATTACTATGTATCTTGATGTGGACCTCCTTAGGTTGATTTTGTGGGAGGGGATCTCTATGCCTTATGGATTTGTATAGGTTTCCTTCACCAGATTAGGTTAAGTTTTCAGCTCTTCTTTGGTCAAATAGATTTTCTGCCCCCTTTTCCCCCTTTTCACCTTCTGGGATCCCTCTCATGTGGGTGTTGTTACACTGGATGGAGTCACTGAATTCCCTAAGTCTCTTCTCATTTTTGCATACTTCTTTTTCCTCTCATTTGTTCCGCTTGATTACTTTCCATTACTGTCTTCTAGTTCATTAATTTGTTCCTCTGCTTCGTCCATCCTGCTAATTATTCTATCTAGTATATTCTTCATTTCATTTCTTGTGTTCCACATCTCTGATTATTTCTTTCATATCTCTTTGTTAAGAGTCTCAATGATGTTCCCCCTTCTGATGTCCTCCCTCTTTTCATTTCCCCAGTGAGTATCTTTATAATTGTTATCTTAAATTTTCTGTCAGGCATGTTCCTTATATCCATTTTGTTTAGGTCTCTTGCTGTGGCTTTGTCCTCTTCTTTCGTTTAGGACATAGTCCTCTGTCTGCTCATTTGGCCTACTTCTCAGAGAATATCTCTCTGTTAGGAAGGTCAGATATATTGCTTGTTCTTGAAAATACGGGGCAGAACATACATTTTTCACTTGGTGATGCTGGTTCTCCTCTGAAGGTAATGCATAGCAACAACAGAGACTGGATCTGGACTGTGTCATTGTGCACAACACATGGGGTGTGCTGTTTTAACAAGACGCATGCGTGTTCTGTGGGTGATGGGGAGACATATTGTTGTCAAGGATTGTGTGGGTCTTATCAGGGAGGGTATCCACAGCACTGGGACTGAAGCAGGTGTGGTAGGTGTGGGGATGGGCCATGGTTTATGCAAGTTAGTGATTGCTAGATTGTGCTTGGTCTTGCAGGTAGGTGTGTGTTTATAATGAGGGGCCGTAGAGGGAAATGGCACCTGCCAGCTCCTTTGTTCCTGGACAAGTCCCTTAGCAAACTCTGAGTTCAGGAACTATGTCTCCCTTGTTTAATCCTCAAGCACCTTTCAACCTGCTTCACCCAAGCTTCTCCACACTCTTTGCTCTGCTTAATCTTTAAGGACAGATCTCAGCTTCCTATCACCTTCTGTGCTCTCTCAGAGCTGAGACAGCTGATTTTTAAAAGTTCCAAGCTTTAAGTCTGCTGGTTGTATACGCTCACAAATGTCATCCCTTCTGATTTTCAAAGCCATAAGCTATGAGGATGTCTCTACGCTTTAGAGGCTCCCCGGTGTAGTAGTTTGTTTCTGGCCCCTCTCTGACTGTGGTTCCCTCCCTCTGGTGGTCAGAAATATGGGCTTTAGATTCCTACAGAGTCCTTGTCCTTCCTACCATCTTTGATGGGATTCCCTCTCTCCATTTAGTTGTATAGTTTTGTGGGGAAATCGGAAGGTCCATTTCTGGGTGACTCTGGTGTGAGTGTTACCTAGTTGTATCTGTGGGATGAGGTGAGTTTAGGGTCCTTCTACTCTGCCATCTTCCCCACAATTCAGTTTATTTTGTCTCATAAAAATATTACGACTCCAACTTTCTTTTCACTTCCATTTGCATGATAAATGGTTTTGTGTCCCATTACTTCCAATCTGCTTTTATTTTTAGGTCTGAAGTGATTCTCTGGTAGGCAGCATAGAGATGGGTCTTGCTTCCTCTTTACAGTCTATGTTTTCTGATTGGGATATTTAGTCCTTTTTTGTTAAAGCAATCATTGAGAAAGTATTTGTATCTCTCTAGTTGACTTCACAAGGAAAAGTGTGACAGGCTTCGCTCTGAGAAGGAGGTCTGCGTGGAACGCCTCTTTCAACTCATGGCTTGTTTCTGGCTGACGGAAGGCTTCTCAAGGGTGTGTACGGAAGCCTAGGGAAAAAGCGGCTACACTTCTCTCTCCGGGGGGAAAAAAGCAAGAACCCAAAAGCATCGGCGAGAAACCGTCTCTCAACGATCACCTTCTTTCCTGACGAGACAGAAACATGTTCAACTCTGTGTGTGTGTGTGTGTGTGTGTGTGTGTGTGTGTGTGTGTGTATGAGGGCACGCGCGCGCGCGCGTGCGTGAGTGAATAAGGAGAGTGCCATGTACTGACCTGGGAAAAGCAAGTCTGCGTCTACGGCGACTCGCCACTAGCATCTTCAGGTATCCTGGAGAGAGAAGCATTTCCAAAAGTGGGTGTGGAAGCATCATGAAAGTGCCGTACGCTTTACTACCTTTCCCTGGACCTAACTCCGAGAAACGTCCTCCCTGACGATCGAAAAGAGCTGAGCCATCTCAAGGCTGCGTGTGATCGCACAGGGACCGTTCCCTGGACCTAACTCCGGAAAACGCGTCGGGGTACAAGGCAGCTTTCAACGGACGTCTTCTTTCGTGAGCCCAGAAGCGTTTGCATATGTAGGCGTGGAAGCGTCAGGAGAGCGACGTAGACCGCCCTCTAAGAGGCAACCTCGCTTTTGCGAAGCCGTCTTGCACCTGACATCCTTTGCCTTGGAGACGGGAGCCTTTTATATAGTCGTGGTGGAAGCACAAGGAACGTGCCGTGCCCTGTCCTCATCTCTTAGAAACAAGGCCGCGCGCAATGGGACTTTCAGCGTAGCATATGGACGGGGTCATGCAGTCAGTCGAGATTGCAAGTGGACGTGTGCAGGCATAAGGAGAGTGCCCTATCCTTAACTCCTTGAAAGCGTGACGGAGGGAGACCGTCTTTCAAGCGAACCCCTCTCCGGAGGATATATCGAAGCAGTGACAAAAGTGGATGTGGAAGCACAACGCAAGGGTTCTATACGAAACTCGGAAAAGAAGGTGGTGTAGAAGGCAGCTTTCCCCCGCGTCTTGGTTCAGGTTTAGGGAAGGGATACTCACTGCGCGTGTGGAAGCCTAGGGAAAGTACCATGGGCTGATGTGTGAAAACCAAGCCTGCGCAGAACGCAACGTTCAGCGCACATCTTGTTTCACGAAGAGAGAAGCCTTTCCAATCTGTGCGTGGAAGCCTAAGGCCAAGTGCCATATATCCTTACCCCCACGGAAAACCGCTGTAGGAAACCCGTCGTTCAACTCACAGCTTCCCGGAGGAAGTTTTTCTAAAGTGCGTGTGGAGGCCCAAGGAAAAGTGTGACAGGCTTCGCTCTGAGAAGGAGGTCTGTGTGGAACGCCTCTTTCAACTCACGGCTTGTTTCTGGCTGAGGGAAGGCTTCTCAAGGGTGTGTACGGAAGCCTAGGCAAAAAGCGCATACACTTTACTCTCCGGGGGGAAAAGGGCAAGCACCCAAAAGCATTGGCGAGAAACCGTCTCTCAAGGAACACCTCCTTTCCTGACGAGACAGAAACATGTTCAACTCTGTGTGTGTGTGTGTGTGTGTGTGTGTGTGTGTGCGCGCGCGCGCGCGTGAGTGAATAAGGAATGTGCCATGCACTCACCTGGGAAAAGCAAGTCTGCGTATACGGCAACTCTCCACTAACATCTTCAGGTATCCTTGAGAGAGAAGCATTTCCAAAAGTGGGTGTGGAAGCATCATGAAAGTGCCGTACGCTTTACTACCGTTCAACACCCAAACTCAACACCCAAAAAACAAATAAGCGAGTCAAGAAATGGGCAGAAGATATGAACAGATATTTCTCCAAAGAAGACACACAAATGGCCAACAGACATATGACAAACTGCTCAACATCACTTGGCATGGGGAAAAAGAAATCCAAATGACAATGAGATACCACTTCATACCAGTCAGAATTGCAAAAGTTAACAAGCGAAGAAATAACAAATGTTGGTGAGGAGAAAGGGGAACTCTCTTACACTTCTAAGTGGGAATGAAAACTGGTACAGCCACTTTGGAAAACAATATGGAGGTTCCTCAAGAACTTAAAAGAGAGCTCCCTTACAACCCAGCAATTTTATTTACCCCAAAGCTACAAATGTAGTGATCTGAAGGGGCAACTGCACCCCGAATGTTTATAGCGATATTGTCCACAATAGCCAAACCGTGGAAGGAACCAAGAGATCCATCGACAGATAAATGGATAAAGAAAACATGGTATATACATATACAAAGGAATGTGACTCAGCCATCAGAAAGGATCAATATTTAGCATATCGATGTGGATGGCACTGGAGGGTATTATGCTGAGCAAAATAAGTCAGTCAGAGAAAAACAATTATTATATGGTTTTACTCATATGTGGAATAGAAGGAACAGCACAGAGGATCATAGGGGAAGGGAGGGAAAATGAATGCGAAGAAACCAGAGAGGAAGAAAATCCATGACAGGTTCCCAGCTATTGGAAACAAACTGAGGGTTGCTGGAGGAAAGGTGGGTGGGGAGATGGAGTAACTGTGTGATGGGCATTAAGGAATGCATGTGATGTGGTGAACACTGGGTGTTATACACAACTGATGAATTGTGGAACGCTACATTTGAAATTACTGGTGTACTCTATGTTGGCTAATTCAATTTCAATGTTAAAAAAGTCTATTTTGTCTGATATAAGGATTGCTACTCTGACTTCTTTTGACATCCACTTGCATGATTAATGTTTCTCCATCTCTTAATTTCCATCTGCAGGTGTCTTTAGGTGTGAAATCTTTTATATATATATACAAACTCTGTCATGCTCTTTTGCTTGGAGCATTTAGTCCATTTACATTCAAACTAATTATCATTAGACATGTATTTATTGATGTTTTGTTACTTGTTTCATAGTTTTTTGTGTAGTTTTTCTCTGATCCTTTCTTCTCTTGCTCTCTCTCTCATGGTTTGCTCGTTTTCTTTAATGATATTCTTGGATTTCTTTCCCTTTATCTTTTGCATGTGTATTAGAGGTTTGGGTTTGTGGTGACCCCCTGGATTATATAGCCTTTTCAGTCTATATTAAGTTGAATGCTGTTTAAGTTCAAACCCACTGTTGACTCCTCCTCATGTGTTAGGGTATATGTTTTCATATTTTACATACTTTTATTTTGTGAATCCCTTAACTGATTTTTACAGAAATACTTATTTTTACTGCTTCCTTGATTCATTATTGTCATACTCTCACTTACGATTTTTTTCCACTCATAGTGTCCCCTTCAATATTTTTTGTAGTTAATTTAGTGGTCATGAACTCTTTTAGTTTGTGTGGCTAAGAAACTCTTTTTCTCCCCTTCTTTTCTGAAGGATAGGCTTGCTGGATAAATTATTCCTTGCTGCAGATTTTTCTCCTTCAGCACTTTGAATATTTAACGCCACTTTCTTCTGTCCTGCTTAGTTTCTGCTGAAAACTCAGCTGATAGCTTTATGGGCTTTCCCTTGCATGTTAACTGTCTTCTTTTATCTTGCTGCTTTAAATGTTTTTTCTTTATCACTACCTTTTCCCATTTTGATTACTATGTATCTTGATGTGGACCTCCTTAGGTTGATTTTGTGGGAGGGGATCTCTATGCCTTATGGATTTGTATAGGTTTCCTTCACCAGATTAGGTTAAGTTTTCAGCTCTTCTTTGGTCAAATAGATTTTCTGCCCCCTTTTCCCCCTTTTCACCTTCTGGGATCCCTCTCATGTGGGTGTTGTTACACTGGATGGAGTCACTGAATTCCCTAAGTCTCTTCTCATTTTTGCATACTTCTTTTTCCTCTCATTTGTTCCGCTTGATTACTTTCCATTACTGTCTTCTAGTTCATTAATTTGTTCCTCTGCTTCGTCCATCCTGCTAATTATTCTATCTAGTATATTCTTCATTTCATTTCTTGTGTTCCACATCTCTGATTATTTCTTTCATATCTCTTTGTTAAGAGTCTCAATGATGTTCCCCCTTCTGATGTCCTCCCTCTTTTCATTTCCCCAGTGAGTATCTTTATAATTGTTATCTTAAATTTTCTGTCAGGCATGTTCCTTATATCCATTTTGTTTAGGTCTCTTGCTGTGGCTTTGTCCTCTTCTTTCGTTTAGGACATAGTCCTCTGTCTGCTCATTTGGCCTACTTCTCAGAGAATATCTCTCGGTTAGGAAGGTCAGATATATTGCTTGTTCTTGAAAATACGGGGCAGAACATACATTTTTCACTTGGTGATGCTGGTTCTCCTCTGAAGGTAATGCATAGCAACAACAGAGACTGGATCTGGACTGTGTCATTGTGCACAACACATGGGGTGTGCTGTTTTAACAAGACGCATGCGTGTTCTGTGGGTGATGGGGAGACATATTGTTGTCAAGGATTGTGTGGGTCTTATCAGGGAGGGTATCCACAGCACTGGGACTGAAGCAGGTGTGGTAGGTGTGGGGATGGGCCATGGTTTATGCAAGTTAGTGATTGCTAGATTGTGCTTGGTCTTGCAGGTAGGTGTGTGTTTATAATGAGGGGCCGTAGAGGGAAATGGCACCTGCCAGCTCCTTTGTTCCTGGACAAGTCCCTTAGCAAACTCTGAGTTCAGGAACTATGTCTCCCTTGTTTAATCCTCAAGCACCTTTCAACCTGCTTCACCCAAGCTTCTCCACACTCTTTGCTCTGCTTAATCTTTAAGGACAGATCTCAGCTTCCTATCACCTTCTGTGCTCTCTCAGAGCTGAGACAGCTGATTTTTAAAAGTTCCAAGCTTTAAGTCTGCTGGTTGTATACGCTCACAAATGTCATCCCTTCTGATTTTCAAAGCCATAAGCTATGAGGATGTCTCTACGCTTTAGAGGCTCCCCGGTGTAGTAGTTTGTTTCTGGCCCCTCTGTGACTGTGGTTCCCTCCCTCTGGTGGTCAGAAATATGGGCTTTAGATTCCTACAGAGTCCTTGTCCTTCCTACCATCTTTGATGGGATTCCCTCTCTCCATTTAGTTGTATAGTTTTGTGGGGAAATCTGAAGGTCCATTTCTGGGTGACTCTGGTGTGAGTGTTACCTAGTTGTATCTGTGGGATGAGGTGAGTTTAGGGTCCTTCTACTCTGCCATCTTCCCCACAATTCAGTTTATTTTGTCTCATAAAAATATTACGACTCCAACTTTCTTTTCACTTCCATTTGCATGATAAATGGTTTTGTGTCCCATTACTTCCAATCTGCTTTTATTTTTAGGTCTGAAGTGATTCTCTGGTAGGCAGCATAGAGATGGGTCTTGCTTCCTCTTTACAGTCTATGTTTTCTGATTGGGATATTTAGTCCTTTTTTGTTAAAGCAATCATTGAGAAAGTATTTGTATCTCTCTAGTTGACTTCACAAGGAAAAGTGTGACAGGCTTCGCTCTGAGAAGGAGGTCTGCGTGGAACGCCTCTTTCAACTCATGGCTTGTTTCTGGCTGACGGAAGGCTTCTCAAGGGTGTGTACGGAAGCCTAGGGAAAAAGCGGCTACACTTCTCTCTCCGGGGGGAAAAAAGCAAGAACCCAAAAGCATCGGCGAGAAACCGTCTCTCAACGATCACCTTCTTTCCTGACGAGACAGAAACATGTTCAACTCTGTGTGTGTGTGTGTGTGTGTGTGTGTGTGTGTGTGTGTGTATGAGGGCACGCGCGCGCGCGCGTGCGTGAGTGAATAAGGAGAGTGCCATGTACTGACCTGGGAAAAGCAAGTCTGCGTCTACGGCGACTCGCCACTAGCATCTTCAGGTATCCTGGAGAGAGAAGCATTTCCAAAAGTGGGTGTGGAAGCATCATGAAAGTGCCGTACGCTTTACTACCTTTCCCTGGACCTAACTCCGAGAAACGTCCTCCCTGACGATCGAAAAGAGCTGAGCCATCTCAAGGCTGCGTGTGATCGCACAGGGACCGTTCCCTGGACTTAACTCCGGAAAACGCGTCGGGGTACAAGGCAGCTTTCAACGGACGTCTTCTTTCGTGAGCCCAGAAGCGTTTGCATATGTAGGCGTGGAAGCGTCAGGAGAGCGCCGTAGACCGCCCTCTAAGAGGCAACCTCGCTTTTGCGAAGCCGTCTTGCACCTGACATCCTTTGCCTTGGAGACGGGAGCCTTTTATATAGTCGTGGTGGAAGCACAAGGAACGTGCCGTGCCCTGTCCTCATCTCTTAGAAACAAGGCCGCGCGCAATGGGACTTTCAGCGTAGCATATGGACGGGGTCATGAAGTCAGTCGAGATTGCAAGTGGACGTGTGCAGGCATAAGGAGAGTGCCCTATCCTTAACTCCTTGAAAGCGTGACGGAGGGAGACCGTCTTTCAAGCGAACCCCTCTCCGGAGGATATATCGAAGCAGTGACAAAAGTGGATGTGGAAGCACAACGCAAGGGTTCTATACGAAACTCGGAAAAGAAGGTGGTGTAGAAGGCAGCTTTCCCCCGCGTCTTGGTTCAGGTTTAGGGAAGGGATACTCACTGCGCGTGTGGAAGCCTAGGGAAAGTACCATGGGCTGATGTGTGAAAACCAAGCCTGCGCAGAACGCAACGTTCAGCGCACATCTTGTTTCACGAAGAGAGAAGCCTTTCCAATCTGTGCGTGGAAGCCTAAGGCCAAGTGCCATATATCCTTACCCCCATGGAAAACCGCTGTAGGAAACCCGTCGTTCAACTCACAGCTTCCCGGAGGAAGTTTTTCTAAAGTGCGTGTGGAGGCCCAAGGAAAAGTGTGACAGGATTCGCTCTGAGAAGGAGGTCTGTGTGGAACGCCTCTTTCAACTCACGGCTTGTTTCTGGCTGAGGGAAGGCTTCTCAAGGGTGTGTACGGAAGCCTAGGCAAAAAGCGCATACACTTTACTCTCCGGGGGGAAAAGGGCAAGCACCCAAAAGCATTGGCGAGAAACCGTCTCTCAACGAACACCTCCTTTCCTGACGAGACAGAAACATGTTCAACTCTGTGTGTGTGTGTGTGTGTGTGTGTGTTTGTGTGTGCGCGCGCGCGCGCGTGAGTGAATAAGGAATGTGCCATGCACTCACCTGGGAAAAGCAAGTCTGCGTATACGGCAACTCTCCACTAACATCTTCAGGTATCCTTGAGAGAGAAGCATTTCCAAAAGTGGGTGTGGAAGCATCATGAAAGTGCCGTACGCTTTACTACCGTTCAACACCCAAACTCAACACCCAAAAAACAAATAAGCGAGTCAAGAAATGGGCAGAAGATATGAACAGATATTTCTCCAAAGAAGACACACAAATGGCCAACAGACATATGACAAACTGCTCAACATCACTTGGCATGGGGAAAAAGAAATCCAAATGACAATGAGATACCACTTCATACCAGTCAGAATTGCAAAAGTTAACAAGCGAAGAAATAACAAATGTTGGTGAGGAGAAAGGGGAACTCTCTTACACTTCTAAGTGGGAATGAAAACTGGTACAGCCACTTTGGAAAACAATATGGAGGTTCCTCAAGAACTTAAAAGAGAGCTCCCTTACAACCCAGCAATTTTATTTACCCCAAAGCTACAAATGTAGTGATCTGAAGGGGCAACTGCACCCCGAATGTTTATAGCGATATTGTCCACAATAGCCAAACCGTGGAAGGAACCAAGAGATCCATCGACAGATAAATGGATAAAGAAAACATGGTATATACATATACAAAGGAATGTGACTCAGCCATCAGAAAGGATCAATATTTAGCATATCGATGTGGATGGCACTGGAGGGTATTATGCTGAGCAAAATAAGTCAGTCAGAGAAAAACAATTATTATATGGTTTTACTCATATGTGGAATAGAAGGAACAGCACAGAGGATCATAGGGGAAGGGAGGGAAAATGAATGCGAAGAAACCAGAGAGGAAGAAAATCCATGACAGGTTCCCAGCTATTGGAAACAAACTGAGGGTTGCTGGAGGAAAGGTGGGTGGGGAGATGGAGTAACTGTGTGATGGGCATTAAGGAATGCATGTGATGTGGTGAACACTGGGTGTTATACACAACTGATGAATTGTGGAACGCTACATTTGAAATTACTGGTGTACTCTATGTTGGCTAATTCAATTTCAATGTTAAAAAAGTCTATTTTGTCTGATATAAGGATTGCTACTCTGACTTCTTTTGACATCCACTTGCATGATTAATGTTTCTCCATCTCTTAATTTCCATCTGCAGGTGTCTTTAGGTGTGAAATCTTTTATATATATATACAAACTCTGTCATGCTCTTTTGCTTGGAGCATTTAGTCCATTTACATTCAAACTAATTATCATTAGACATGTATTTATTGATGTTTTGTTACTTGTTTCATAGTTTTTTGTGTAGTTTTTCTCTGATCCTTTCTTCTCTTGCTCTCTCTCTCATGGTTTGCTCGTTTTCTTTAATGATATTCTTGGATTTCTTTCCCTTTATCTTTTGCATGTGTATTAGAGGTTTGGGTTTGTGGTGACCCCCTGGATTATATATAGCCTTTTCAGTCTATATTAAGTTGAATGCTGTTTAAGTTCAAACCCACTGTTGACTCCTCCTCATGTGTTAGGGTATATGTTTTCATATTTTACATACTTTTATTTTGTGAATCCCTTAACTGATTTTTACAGAAATACTTATTTTTACTGCTTCCTTGATTCATTATTGTCATACTCTCACTTACGATTTTTTTCCACTCATAGTGTCCCCTTCAATATTTTTTGTAGTTAATTTAGTGGTCATGAACTCTTTTAGTTTGTGTGGCTAAGAAACTCTTTTTCTCCCCTTCTTTTCTGAAGGATAGGCTTGCTGGATAAATTATTCCTTGCTGCAGATTTTTCTCCTTCAGCACTTTGAATATTTAACGCCACTTTCTTCTGTCCTGCATAGTTTCTGCTGAAAACTCAGCTGATAGATTTATGGGCTTTCCCTTGCATGTTAACTGTCTTCTTTTATCTTGCTGCTTTAAATGATTTTTCTTTATCACTACCTTTTCCCATTTTGATTACTATGTATCTTGATGTGGACCTCCTTAGGTTGATTTTGTGGGAGGGGATCTCTATGCCTTATGGATTTGTATAGGTTTCCTTCACCAGATTAGGTTAAGTTTTCAGCTCTTCTTTGGTCAAATAGATTTTCTGCCCCCTTTTCCCCCTTTTCACCTTCTGGGATCCCTCTCATGTGGGTGTGGTTACACTGGATGGAGTCACTGAATTCCCTAAGTCTCTTCTCATTTTTGCATACTTCTTTTTCCTCTCATTTGTTCCGCTTGATTACTTTCCATTACTGTCTTCTAGTTCATTAATTTGTTCCTCTGCTTCGTCCATCCTGCTAATTATTCTATCTAGTATATTCTTCATTTCATTTCTTGTGTTCCACATCTCTGATTATTTCTTTCATATCTCTTTGTTAAGAGTCTCAATGATGTTCCCCCTTCTGATGTCCTCCCTCTTTTCATTTCCCCAGTGAGTATCTTTATAATTGTTATCTTAAATTTTCTGTCAGGCATGTTCCTTATATCCATTTTGTTTAGGTCTCTTGCTGTGGCTTTGTCCTCTTCTTTCGTTTAGGACATAGTCCTGTGTCTGCTCATTTGGCCTACTTCTCAGAGAATATCTCTCGGTTAGGAAGGTCAGATATATTGCTTGTTCTTGAAAATACGGGGCAGAACATACATTTTTCACTTGGTGATGCTGGTTCTCCTCTGAAGGTAATGCATAGCAACAACAGAGACTGGATCTGGACTGTGTCATTGTGCACAACACATGGGGTGTGCTGTTTTAACAAGACGCATGCGTGTTCTGTGGGTGATGGGGAGACATATTGTTGTCAAGGATTGTGTGGGTCTTATCAGGGAGGGTATCCACAGCGCTGGGACTGAAGCAGGTGTGGTAGGTGTGGGGATGGGCCATGGTTTATGCAAGTTAGTGATTGCTAGTTTGTGCTTGGTCTTGCAGGTAGGTGTGTGTTTATAATGAGGGGCCGTAGAGGGAAATGGCACCTGCCAGCTCCTTTGTTCCTGGACAAGTCCCTTAGCAAACTCTGAGTTCAGGAACTATGTCTCCCTTGTTTAATCCTCAAGCACCTTTCAACCTGCTTCACCCAAGCTTCTCCACACTCTTTGCTCTGCTTAATCTTTAAGGACAGATCTCAGCTTCCTATCACCTTCTGTGCTCTCTCAGAGCTGAGACAGCTGATTTTTAAAAGTTCCAAGCTTTAAGTCTGCTGGTTGTATACGCTCACAAATGTCATCCCTTCTGATTTTCAAAGCCATAAGCTATGAAGATGTCTCTACGCTTTAGAGGCTCCCCGGTGTAGTAGTTTGTTTCTGGCCCCTCTGTGACTGTGGTTCCCTCCCTCTGGTGGTCAGAAATATGGGCTTTAGATTCCTACAGAGTCCTTGTCCTTCCTACCATCTTTGATGTGATTCCCTCTCTCCATTTAGTTGTATAGTTTTGTGGGGAAATCTGAAGGTCCATTTCTGGGTGACTCTGGTGTGAGTGTTACCTAGTTGTATCTGTGGGATGAGGTGAGTTTAGGGTCCTTCTACTCTGCCATCTTCCCCACAATTCAGTTTATTTTGTCTCATAAAAATATTACGACTCCAACTTTCTTTTCACTTCCATTTGCATGATAAATGGTTTTGTGTCCCATTACTTCCAATCTGCTTTTATTTTTAGGTCTGAAGTGATTCTCTGGTAGGCAGCATAGAGATGGGTCTTGCTTCCTCTTTACAGTCTATGTTTTCTGATTGGGATATTTAGTCCTTTTTTGTTAAAGCAATCATTGAGAAAGTATTTGTATCTCTCTAGTTTACTTCACAAGGAAAAGTGTGACAGGCTTCGCTCTGAGAAGGAGGTCTGCGTGGAACGCCTCTTTCAACTCATGGCTTGTTTCTGGCTGACGGAAGGCTTCTCAACGGTGTGTACGGAAGCCAAGGGAAAAAGAGGCTACACTTCTCTCTCCGGGGGGAAAAAAGCAAGAACCCAAAAGCATCGGCGAGAAACCGTCTCTCAACGATCACCTTCTTTCCTGACGAGACAGAAACATGTTCAACTCTGTGTGTGTGTGTGTGTGTGTGTGTGTGTGTGTGTGTGTGAGGGCACGCGCGCGCGCGTGCGTGAGTGAATAAGGAGAGTGCCATGTACTGACCTGGGAAAAGCAAGTCTGCGTCTACGGCGACTCGCCACTAGCATCTTCAGGTATCCTGGAGAGAGAAGCATTTCCAAAAGTGGGTGTGGAAGCATCATGAAAGTGCCGTACCCTTTACTACCTTTCCCTGGACCTAACTCCGAGAAACGTCCTCCCTGACGATCGAAAAGAGCTGAGCCATCTCAAGGCTGCGTGTGATCGCACAGGGACCGTTCCCTGGACCTAACTCCGAGAAACGCGTCGGGGTACAAGGCAGCTTTCAACGGACGTCTTCTTTCGTGAGCCCAGAAGCGTTTGCATATATAGGCGTGGAAGCGTCAGGAGAGCGCCGTAGACCGCCCTCTAAGAGGCAACCTCGCTTTTGCGAAGCCGTCTTGCACCTGACATCCTTTGCCTTGGAGACGGGAGCCTTTTATATAGTCGTGGTGGAAGCACAAGGAACGTGCCGTGCCCTGTCCTCATCTCTTAGAAACAAGGCCGCGCGCAATGGGACTTTCAGCGTAGCATATGGACGGGGTCATGAAGTCAGTCGAGATTGCAAGTGGACGTGTGCAGGCATAAGGAGAGTGCCCTATCCTTAACTCCTTGAAAGCGTGACGGAGGGAGACCGTCTTTCAAGCGAACCCCTCTCCGGAGGATATATCGAAGCAGTGACAAAAGTGGATGTGGAAGCACAACGCAAGGGTTCTATACGAAACTCGGAAAAGAAGGTGGTGTAGAAGGCAGCTTTCCCCCGCGTCTTGGTTCAGGTTTAGGGAAGGGATACTCACTGCGCGTGTGGAAGCCTAGGGAAAGTACCATGGGCTGATGTGTGAAAACCAAGCCTGCGCAGAACGCAACGTTCAGCGCACATCTTGTTTCACGAAGAGAGAAGCCTTTCCAATCTGTGCGTGGAAGCCTAAGGCCAAGTGCCATATATCCTTACCCCCACGGAAAACCGCTGTAGGAAACCCGTCGTTCAACTCACAGCTTCCCGGAGGAAGTTTTTCTAAAGTGCGTGTGGAGGCCCAAGGAAAAGTGTGACACGCTTCGCTCTGAGAAGGAGGTCTGTGTGGAACGCCTCTTTCAACTCACGGCTTGTTTCTGGCTGAGGGAAGGCTTCTCAAGGGTGTGTACGGAAGCCTAGGCAAAAAGCGCATACACTTTACTCTCCGGGGGGAAAAGGGCAAGCACCCAAAAGCATTGGCGAGAAACCGTCTCTCAACGAACACCTCCTTTCCTGACGAGACAGAAACATGTTCAACTCTGTGTGTGTGTGTGTGTGTGTGTGTGTGTGTGTGTGCGCGCGCGCGCGCGTGAGTGAATAAGGAATGTGCCATGCACTCACCTGGGAAAAGCAAGTCTGCGTATACGGCAACTCTCCACTAACATCTTCAGGTATCCTTGAGAGAGAAGCATTTCCAAAAGTGGGTGTGGAAGCATCATGAAAGTGCCGTACGCTTTACTACCGTTCAACACCCAAACTCAACACCCAAAAAACAAATAAGCGAGTCAAGAAATGGGCAGAAGATATGAACAGATATTTCTCCAAAGAAGACACACAAATGGCCAACAGACATATGACAAACTGCTCAACATCACTTGGCATGGGGAAAAAGAAATCCAAATGACAATGAGATACCACTTCATACCAGTCAGAATTGCAAAAGTTAACAAGCGAAGAAATAACAAATGTTGGTGAGGAGAAAGGGGAACTCTCTTACACTTCTAAGTGGGAATGAAAACTGGTACAGCCACTTTGGAAAACAATATGGAGGTTCCTCAAGAACTTAAAAGAGAGCTCCCTTACAACCCAGCAATTTTATTTACCCCAAAGCTACAAATGTAGTGATCTGAAGGGGCAACTGCACCCCGAATGTTTATAGCGATATTGTCCACAATAGCCAAACCGTGGAAGGAACCAAGAGATCCATCGACAGATAAATGGATAAAGAAAACATGGTATATACATATACAAAGGAATGTGACTCAGCCATCAGAAAGGATCAATATTTAGCATATCGATGTGGATGGCACTGGAGGGTATTATGCTGAGCAAAATAAGTCAGTCAGAGAAAAACAATTATTATATGGTTTTACTCATATGTGGAATAGAAGGAACAGCACAGAGGATCATAGGGGAAGGGAGGGAAAATGAATGCGAAGAAACCAGAGAGGAAGAAAATCCATGACAGGTTCCCAGCTATTGGAAACAAACTGAGGGTTGCTGGAGGAAAGGTGGGTGGGGAGATGGAGTAACTGTGTGATGGGCATTAAGGAATGCATGTGATGTGGTGAACACTGGGTGTTATACACAACTGATGAATTGTGGAACGCTACATTTGAAATTACTGGTGTACTCTATGTTGGCTAATTCAATTTCAATGTTAAAAAAGTCTATTTTGTCTGATATAAGGATTGCTACTCTGACTTCTTTTGACATCCACTTGCATGATTAATGTTTCTCCATCTCTTAATTTCCATCTGCAGGTGTCTTTAGGTGTGAAATCTTTTATATATATATACAAACTCTGTCATGCTCTTTTGCTTGGAGCATTTAGTCCATTTACATTCAAACTAATTATCATTAGACATGTATTTATTGATGTTTTGTTACTTGTTTCATAGTTTTTTGTGTAGTTTTTCTCTGATCCTTTCTTCTCTTGCTCTCTCTCTCATGGTTTGCTCGTTTTCTTTAATGATATTCTTGGATTTCTTTCCCTTTATCTTTTGCATGTGTATTAGAGGTTTGGGTTTGTGGTGACCCCCTGGATTATATATAGCCTTTTCAGTCTATATTAAGTTGAATGCTGTTTAAGTTCAAACCCACTGTTGACTCCTCCTCATGTGTTAGGGTATATGTTTTCATATTTTACATACTTTTATTTTGTGAATCCCTTAACTGATTTTTACAGAAATACTTATTTTTACTGCTTCCTTGATTCATTATTGTCATACTCTCACTTACGATTTTTTTCCACTCATAGTGTCCCCTTCAATATTTTTTGTAGTTAATTTAGTGGTCATGAACTCTTTTAGTTTGTGTGGCTAAGAAACTCTTTTTCTCCCCTTCTTTTCTGAAGGATAGGCTTGCTGGATAAATTATTCCTTGCTGCAGATTTTTCTCCTTCAGCACTTTGAATATTTAACGCCACTTTCTTCTGTCCTGCTTAGTTTCTGCTGAAAACTCAGCTGATAGCTTTATGGGCTTTCCCTTGCATGTTAACTGTCTTCTTTTATCTTGCTGCTTTAAATGTTTTTTCTTTATCACTACCTTTTCCCATTTGGATTACTATGTATCTTGATGTGGACCTCCTTAGGTTGATTTTGTGGGAGGGGATCTCTATGCCTTATGGATTTGTATAGGTTTCCTTCACCAGATTAGGTTAAGTTTTCAGCTCTTCTTTGGTCAAATAGATTTTCTGCCCCCTTTTCCCCCTTTTCACCTTCTGGGATCCCTCTCATGTGGGTGTTGTTACACTGGATGGAGTCACTGAATTCCCTAAGTCTCTTCTCATTTTTGCATACTTCTTTTTCCTCTCATTTGTTCCGCTTGATTACTTTCCATTACTGTCTTCTAGTTCATTAATTTGTTCCTCTGCTTCGTCCATCCTGCTAATTATTCTATCTAGTATATTCTTCATTTCATTTCTTGTGTTCCACATCTCTGATTATTTCTTTCATATCTCTTTGTTAAGAGTCTCAATGATGTTCCCCCTTCTGATGTCCTCCCTCTTTTCATTTCCCCAGTGAGTATCTTTATAATTGTTATCTTAAATTTTCTGTCAGGCATGTTCCTTATATCCATTTTGTTTAGGTCTCTTGCTGTGGCTTTGTCCTCTTCTTTCGTTTAGGACATAGTCCTCTGTCTGCTCATTTGGCCTACTTCTCAGAGAATATCTCTCGGTTAGGAAGGTCAGATATATTGCTTGTTCTTGAAAATACGGGGCAGAACATACATTTTTCACTTGGTGATGCTGGTTCTCCTCTGAAGGTAATGCATAGCAACAACAGAGACTGGATCTGGACTGTGTCATTGTGCACAACACATGGGGTGTGCTGTTTTAACAAGACGCATGCGTGTTCTGTGGGTGATGGGGAGACATATTGTTGTCAAGGATTGTGTGGGTCTTATCAGGGAGGGTATCCACAGCACTGGGACTGAAGCAGGTGTGGTAGGTGTGGGGATGGGCCATGGTTTATGCAAGTTAGTGATTGCTAGATTGTGCTTGGTCTTGCAGGTAGGTGTGTGTTTATAATGAGGGGCCGTAGAGGGAAATGGCACCTGCCAGCTCCTTTGTTCCTGGACAAGTCCCTTAGCAAACTCTGAGTTCAGGAACTATGTCTCCCTTGTTTAATCCTCAAGCACCTTTCAACCTGCTTCACCCAAGCTTCTCCACACTCTTTGCTCTGCTTAATCTTTAAGGACAGATCTCAGCTTCCTATCACCTTCTGTGCTCTCTCAGAGCTGAGACAGCTGATTTTTAAAAGTTCCAAGCTTTAAGTCTGCTGGTTGTATACGCTCACAAATGTCATCCCTTCTGATTTTCAAAGCCATAAGCTATGAGGATGTCTCTACGCTTTAGAGGCTCCCCGGTGTAGTAGTTTGTTTCTGGCCCCTCTGTGACTGTGGTTCCCTCCCTCTGGTGGTCAGAAATATGGGCTTTAGATTCCTACAGAGTCCTTGTCCTTCCTACCATCTTTGATGGGATTCCCTCTCTCCATTTAGTTGTATAGTTTTGTGGGGAAATCTGAAGGTCCATTTCTGGGTGACTCTGGTGTGAGTGTTACCTAGTTGTATCTGTGGGATGAGGTGAGTTTAGGGTCCTTCTACTCTGCCATCTTCCCCACAATTCAGTTTATTTTGTCTCATAAAAATATTACGACTCCAACTTTCTTTTCACTTCCATTTGCATGATAAATGGTTTTGTGTCCCATTACTTCCAATCTGCTTTTATTTTTAGGTCTGAAGTGATTCTCTGGTAGGCAGCATAGAGATGGGTCTTGCTTCCTCTTTACAGTCTATGTTTTCTGATTGGGATATTTAGTCCTTTTTTGTTAAAGCAATCATTGAGAAAGTATTTGTATCTCTCTAGTTGACTTCACAAGGAAAAGTGTGACAGGCTTCGCTCTGAGAAGGAGGTCTGCGTGGAACGCCTCTTTCAACTCATGGCTTGTTTCTGGCTGACGGAAGGCTTCTCAAGGGTGTGTACGGAAGCCTAGGGAAAAAGCGGCTACACTTCTCTCTCCGGGGGGAAAAAAGCAAGAACCCAAAAGCATCGGCGAGAAACCGTCTCTCAACGATCACCTTCTTTCCTGACGAGACAGAAACATGTTCAACTCTGTGTGTGTGTGTGTGTGTGTGTGTGTGTGTGTGTGTGTGTATGAGGGCACGCGCGCGCGCGCGTGCGTGAGTGAATAAGGAGAGTGCCATGTACTGACCTGGGAAAAGCAAGTCTGCGTCTACGGCGACTCGCCACTAGCATCTTCAGGTATCCTGGAGAGAGAAGCATTTCCAAAAGTGGGTGTGGAAGCATCATGAAAGTGCCGTACGCTTTACTACCTTTCCCTGGACCTAACTCCGAGAAACGTCCTCCCTGACGATCGAAAAGAGCTGAGCCATCTCAAGGCTGCGTGTGATCGCACAGGGACCGTTCCCTGGACTTAACTCCGGAAAACGCGTCGGGGTACAAGGCAGCTTTCAACGGACGTCTTCTTTCGTGAGCCCAGAAGCGTTTGCATATGTAGGCGTGGAAGCGTCAGGAGAGCGCCGTAGACCGCCCTCTAAGAGGCAACCTCGCTTTTGCGAAGCCGTCTTGCACCTGACATCCTTTGCCTTGGAGACGGGAGCCTTTTATATAGTCGTGGTGGAAGCACAAGGAACGTGCCGTGCCCTGTCCTCATCTCTTAGAAACAAGGCTGCGCGCAATGGGACTTTCAGCGTAGCATATGGACGGGGTCATGAAGTCAGTCGAGATTGCAAGTGGACGTGTGCAGGCATAAGGAGAGTGCCCTATCCTTAACTCCTTGAAAGCGTGACGGAGGGAGACCGTCTTTCAAGCGAACCCCTCTCCGGAGGATATATCGAAGCAGTGACAAAAGTGGATGTGGAAGCACAACGCAAGGGTTCTATACGAAACTCGGAAAAGAAGGTGGTGTAGAAGGCAGCTTTCCCCCGCGTCTTGGTTCAGGTTTAGGGAAGGGATACTCACTGCGCGTGTGGAAGCCTAGGGAAAGTACCATGGGCTGATGTGTGAAAACCAAGCCTGCGCAGAACGCAACGTTCAGCGCACATCTTGTTTCACGAAGAGAGAAGCCTTTCCAATCTGTGCGTGGAAGCCTAAGGCCAAGTGCCATATATCCTTACCCCCATGGAAAACCGCTGTAGGAAACCCGTCGTTCAACTCACAGCTTCCCGGAGGAAGTTTTTCTAAAGTGCGTGTGGAGGCCCAAGGAAAAGTGTGACAGGATTCGCTCTGAGAAGGAGGTCTGTGTGGAACGCCTCTTTCAACTCACGGCTTGTTTCTGGCTGAGGGAAGGCTTCTCAAGGGTGTGTACGGAAGCCTAGGCAAAAAGCGCATACACTTTACTCTCCGGGGGGAAAAGGGCAAGCACCCAAAAGCATTGGCGAGAAACCGTCTCTCAACGAACACCTCCTTTCCTGACGAGACAGAAACATGTTCAACTCTGTGTGTGTGTGTGTGTGTGTGTGTGTTTGTGTGTGCGCGCGCGCGCGCGTGAGTGAATAAGGAATGTGCCATGCACTCACCTGGGAAAAGCAAGTCTGCGTATACGGCAACTCTCCACTAACATCTTCAGGTATCCTTGAGAGAGAAGCATTTCCAAAAGTGGGTGTGGAAGCATCATGAAAGTGCCGTACGCTTTACTACCGTTCAACACCCAAACTCAACACCCAAAAAACAAATAAGCGAGTCAAGAAATGGGCAGAAGATATGAACAGATATTTCTCCAAAGAAGACACACAAATGGCCAACAGACATATGACAAACTGCTCAACATCACTTGGCATGGGGAAAAAGAAATCCAAATGACAATGAGATACCACTTCATACCAGTCAGAATTGCAAAAGTTAACAAGCGAAGAAATAACAAATGTTGGTGAGGAGAAAGGGGAACTCTCTTACACTTCTAAGTGGGAATGAAAACTGGTACAGCCACTTTGGAAAACAATATGGAGGTTCCTCAAGAACTTAAAAGAGAGCTCCCTTACAACCCAGCAATTTTATTTACCCCAAAGCTACAAATGTAGTGATCTGAAGGGGCAACTGCACCCCGAATGTTTATAGCGATATTGTCCACAATAGCCAAACCGTGGAAGGAACCAAGAGATCCATCGACAGATAAATGGATAAAGAAAACATGGTATATACATATACAAAGGAATGTGACTCAGCCATCAGAAAGGATCAATATTTAGCATATCGATGTGGATGGCACTGGAGGGTATTATGCTGAGCAAAATAAGTCAGTCAGAGAAAAACAATTATTATATGGTTTTACTCATATGTGGAATAGAAGGAACAGCACAGAGGATCATAGGGGAAGGGAGGGAAAATGAATGCGAAGAAACCAGAGAGGAAGAAAATCCATGACAGGTTCCCAGCTATTGGAAACAAACTGAGGGTTGCTGGAGGAAAGGTGGGTGGGGAGATGGAGTAACTGTGTGATGGGCATTAAGGAATGCATGTGATGTGGTGAACACTGGGTGTTATACACAACTGATGAATTGTGGAACGCTACATTTGAAATTACTGGTGTACTCTATGTTGGCTAATTCAATTTCAATGTTAAAAAAGTCTATTTTGTCTGATATAAGGATTGCTACTCTGACTTCTTTTGACATCCACTTGCATGATTAATGTTTCTCCATCTCTTAATTTCCATCTGCAGGTGTCTTTAGGTGTGAAATCTTTTATATATATATACAAACTCTGTCATGCTCTTTTGCTTGGAGCATTTAGTCCATTTACATTCAAACTAATTATCATTAGACATGTATTTATTGATGTTTTGTTACTTGTTTCATAGTTTTTTGTGTAGTTTTTCTCTGATCCTTTCTTCTCTTGCTCTCTCTCTCATGGTTTGCTCGTTTTCTTTAATGATATTCTTGGATTTCTTTCCCTTTATCTTTTGCATGTGTATTAGAGGTTTGGGTTTGTGGTGACCCCCTGGATTATATATAGCCTTTTCAGTCTATATTAAGTTGAATGCTGTTTAAGTTCAAACCCACTGTTGACTCCTCCTCATGTGTTAGGGTATATGTTTTCATATTTTACATACTTTTATTTTGTGAATCCCTTAACTGATTTTTACAGAAATACTTATTTTTACTGCTTCCTTGATTCATTATTGTCATACTCTCACTTACGATTTTTTTCCACTCATAGTGTCCCCTTCAATATTTTTTGTAGTTAATTTAGTGGTCATGAACTCTTTTAGTTTGTGTGGCTAAGAAACTCTTTTTCTCCCCTTCTTTTCTGAAGGATAGGCTTGCTGGATAAATTATTCCTTGCTGCAGATTTTTCTCCTTCAGCACTTTGAATATTTAACGCCACTTTCTTCTGTCCTGCATAGTTTCTGCTGAAAACTCAGCTGATAGATTTATGGGCTTTCCCTTGCATGTTAACTGTCTTCTTTTATCTTGCTGCTTTAAATGATTTTTCTTTATCACTACCTTTTCCCATTTTGATTACTATGTATCTTGATGTGGACCTCCTTAGGTTGATTTTGTGGGAGGGGATCTCTATGCCTTATGGATTTGTATAGGTTTCCTTCACCAGATTAGGTTAAGTTTTCAGCTCTTCTTTGGTCAAATAGATTTTCTGCCCCCTTTTCCCCCTTTTCACCTTCTGGGATCCCTCTCATGTGGGTGTTGTTACACTGGATGGAGTCACTGAATTCCCTAAGTCTCTTCTCATTTTTGCATACTTCTTTTTCCTCTCATTTGTTCCGCTTGATTACTTTCCATTACTGTCTTCTAGTTCATTAATTTGTTCCTCTGCTTCGTCCATCCTGCTAATTATTCTATCTAGTATATTCTTCATTTCATTTCTTGTGTTCCACATCTCTGATTATTTCTTTCATATCTCTTTGTTAAGAGTCTCAATGATGTTCCCCCTTCTGATGTCCTCCCTCTTTTCATTTCCCCAGTGAGTATCATTATAATTGTTATCTTAAATTTTCTGTCAGGCATGTTCCTTATATCCATTTTGTTTAGGTCTCTTGCTGTGGCTTTGTCCTCTTCTTTCGTTTAGGACATAGTCCTGTGTCTGCTCATTTGGCCTACTTCTCAGAGAATATCTCTCGGTTAGGAAGGTCAGATATATTGCTTGTTCTTGAAAATACGGGGCAGAACATACATTTTTCACTTGGTGATGCTGGTTCTCCTCTGAAGGTAATGCATAGCAACAACAGAGACTGGATCTGGACTGTGTCATTGTGCACAACACATGGGGTGTGCTGTTTTAACAAGACGCATGCGTGTTCTGTGGGTGATGGGGAGACATATTGTTGTCAAGGATTGTGTGGGTCTTATCAGGGAGGGTATCCACAGCGCTGGGACTGAAGCAGGTGTGGTAGGTGTGGGGATGGGCCATGGTTTATGCAAGTTAGTGATTGCTAGTTTGTGCTTGGTCTTGCAGGTAGGTGTGTGTTTATAATGAGGGGCCGTAGAGGGAAATGGCACCTGCCAGCTCCTTTGTTCCTGGACAAGTCCCTTAGCAAACTCTGAGTTCAGGAACTATGTCTCCCTTGTTTAATCCTCAAGCACCTTTCAACCTGCTTCACCCAAGCTTCTCCACACTCTTTGCTCTGCTTAATCTTTAAGGACAGATCTCAGCTTCCTATCACCTTCTGTGCTCTCTCAGAGCTGAGACAGCTGATTTTTAAAAGTTCCAAGCTTTAAGTCTGCTGGTTGTATACGCTCACAAATGTCATCCCTTCTGATTTTCAAAGCCATAAGCTATGAAGATGTCTCTACGCTTTAGAGGCTCCCCGGTGTAGTAGTTTGTTTCTGGCCCCTCTGTGACTGTGGTTCCCTCCCTCTGGTGGTCAGAAATATGGGCTTTAGATTCCTACAGAGTCCTTGTCCTTCCTACCATCTTTGATGTGATTCCCTCTCTCCATTTAGTTGTATAGTTTTGTGGGGAAATCTGAAGGTCCATTTCTGGGTGACTCTGGTGTGAGTGTTACCTAGTTGTATCTGTGGGATGAGGTGAGTTTAGGGTCCTTCTACTCTGCCATCTTCCCCACAATTCAGTTTATTTTGTCTCATAAAAATATTACGACTCCAACTTTCTTTTCACTTCCATTTGCATGATAAATGGTTTTGTGTCCCATTACTTCCAATCTGCTTTCATTTTTAGGTCTGAAGTGATTCTCTGGTAGGCAGCATAGAGATGGGTCTTGCTTCCTCTTTACAGTCTATGTTTTCTGATTGGGATATTTAGTCCTTTTTTGTTAAAGCAATCATTGAGAAAGTATTTGTATCTCTCTAGTTTACTTCACAAGGAAAAGTGTGACAGGCTTCGCTCTGAGAAGGAGGTCTGCGTGGAACGCCTCTTTCAACTCATGGCTTGTTTCTGGCTGACGGAAGGCTTCTCAACGGTGTGTACGGAAGCCAAGGGAAAAAGCGGCTACACTTCTCTCTCCGGGGGGAAAAAAGCAAGAACCCAAAAGCATCGGCGAGAAACCGTCTCTCAACGATCACCTTCTTTCCTGACGAGACAGAAACATGTTCAACTCTGTGTGTGTGTGTGTGTGTGTGTGTGTGTGTGTGTGTGTGAGGGCACGCGCGCGCGCGCGTGCGTGAGTGAATAAGGAGAGTGCCATGTACTGACCTGGGAAAAGCAAGTCTGCGTCTACGGCGACTCGCCACTAGCATCTTCAGGTATCCTGGAGAGAGAAGCATTTCCAAAAGTGGGTGTGGAAGCATCATGAAAGTGCCGTACGCTTTACTACCTTTCCCTGGACCTAACTCCGAGAAACGTCCTCCCTGACGATCGAAAAGAGCTGAGCCATCTCAAGGCTGCGTGTGATCGCACAGGGACCGTTCCCTGGACCTAACTCCGAGAAACGCGTCGGGGTACAAGGCAGCTTTCAACGGACGTCTTCTTTCGTGAGCCCAGAAGCGTTTGCATATGTAGGCGTGGAAGCGTCAGCAGAGCGCCGTAGACCGCCCTCTAAGAGGCAACCTCGCTTTTGCGAAGCCGTCTTGCACCTGACATCCTTTGCCTTGGAGACGGGAGCCTTTTATATAGTCGTGGTGGAAGCACAAGGAACGTGCCGTGCCCTGTCCTCATCTCTTAGAAACAAGGCCGCGCGCAATGGGACTTTCAGCGTAGCATATGGACGGGGTCATGAAGTCAGTCGAGATTGCAAGTGGACGTGTGCAGGCATAAGGAGAGTGCCCTATCCTTAACTCCTTGAAAGCGTGACGGAGGGAGACCGTCTTTCAACGAACCCCTCTCCGGAGGATATATCGAAGCAGTGACAAAAGTGGATGTGGAAGCACAACGCAAGGGTTCTATACGAAACTCGGAAAAGAAGGTGGTGTAGAAGGCAGCTTTCCTCCGCGTCTTGGTTCAGGTTTAGGGAAGGGATACTCACTGCGCGTGTGGAAGCCTAGGGAAAGTACCATGGGCTGATGTGTGAAAACCAAGCCTGCGCAGAACGCAACGTTCAGCGCACATCTTGTTTCACGAAGAGAGAAGCCTTTCCAATCTGTGCGTGGAAGCCTAAGGCCAAGTGCCATATATCCTTACCCCCACGGAAAACCGCTGTAGGAAACCCGTCGTTCAACTCACAGCTTCCCGGAGGAAGTTTTTCTAAAGTGCGTGTGGAGGCCCAAGGAAAAGTGTGACAGGCTTCGCTCTGAGAAGGAGGTCTGTGTGGAACGCCTCTTTCAACTCACGGCTTGTTTCTGGCTGAGGGAAGGCTTCTCAAGGGTGTGTACGGAAGCCTAGGCAAAAAGCGCATACACTTTACTCTCCGGGGGGAAAAGGGCAAGCACCCAAAAGCATTGGCGAGAAACCGTCTCTCAACGAACACCTCCTTTCCTGACGAGACAGAAACATGTTCAACTCTGTGTGTGTGTGTGTGTGTGTGTGTGTGTGTGTGTGCGCGCGCGCGCGTGAGTGAATAAGGAATGTGCCATGCACTCACCTGGGAAAAGCAAGTCTGCGTATACGGCAACTCTCCACTAACATCTTCAGGTATCCTTGAGAGAGAAGCATTTCCAAAAGTGGGTGTGGAAGCATCATGAAAGTGCCGTACGCTTTACTACCGTTCAACACCCAAACTCAACACCCAAAAAACAAATAAGCGAGTCAAGAAATGGGCAGAAGATATGAACAGATATTTCTCCAAAGAAGACACACAAATGGCCAACAGACATATGACAAACTGCTCAACATCACTTGGCATGGGGAAAAAGAAATCCAAATGACAATGAGATACCACTTCATACCAGTCAGAATTGCAAAAGTTAACAAGCGAAGAAATAACAAATGTTGGTGAGGAGAAAGGGGAACTCTCTTACACTTCTAAGTGGGAATGAAAACTGGTACAGCCACTTTGGAAAACAATATGGAGGTTCCTCAAGAACTTAAAAGAGAGCTCCCTTACAACCCAGCAATTTTATTTACCCCAAAGCTACAAATGTAGTGATCTGAAGGGGCAACTGCACCCCGAATGTTTATAGCGATATTGTCCACAATAGCCAAACCGTGGAAGGAACCAAGAGATCCATCGACAGATAAATGGATAAAGAAAACATGGTATATACATATACAAAGGAATGTGACTCAGCCATCAGAAAGGATCAATATTTAGCATATCGATGTGGATGGCACTGGAGGGTATTATGCTGAGCAAAATAAGTCAGTCAGAGAAAAACAATTATTATATGGTTTTACTCATATGTGGAATAGAAGGAACAGCACAGAGGATCATAGGGGAAGGGAGGGAAAATGAATGCGAAGAAACCAGAGAGGAAGAAAATCCATGACAGGTTCCCAGCTATTGGAAACAAACTGAGGGTTGCTGGAGGAAAGGTGGGTGGGGAGATGGAGTAACTGTGTGATGGGCATTAAGGAATGCATGTGATGTGGTGAACACTGGGTGTTATACACAACTGATGAATTGTGGAACGCTACATTTGAAATTACTGGTGTACTCTATGTTGGCTAATTCAATTTCAATGTTAAAAAAGTCTATTTTGTCTGATATAAGGATTGCTACTCTGACTTCTTTTGACATCCACTTGCATGATTAATGTTTCTCCATCTCTTAATTTCCATCTGCAGGTGTCTTTAGGTGTGAAATCTTTTATATATATATACAAACTCTGTCATGCTCTTTTGCTTGGAGCATTTAGTCCATTTACATTCAAACTAATTATCATTAGACATGTATTTATTGATGTTTTGTTACTTGTTTCATAGTTTTTTGTGTAGTTTTTCTCTGATCCTTTCTTCTCTTGCTCTCTCTCTCATGGTTTGCTCGTTTTCTTTAATGATATTCTTGGATTTCTTTCCCTTTATCTTTTGCATGTGTATTAGAGGTTTGGGTTTGTGGTGACCCCCTGGATTATATATAGCCTTTTCAGTCTATATTAAGTTGAATGCTGTTTAAGTTCAAACCCACTGTTGACTCCTCCTCATGTGTTAGGGTATATGTTTTCATATTTTACATACTTTTATTTTGTGAATCCCTTAACTGATTTTTACAGAAATACTTATTTTTACTGCTTCCTTGATTCATTATTGTCATACTCTCACTTACGATTTTTTTCCACTCATAGTGTCCCCTTCAATATTTTTTGTAGTTAATTTAGTGGTCATGAACTCTTTTAGTTTGTGTGGCTAAGAAACTCTTTTTCTCCCCTTCTTTTCTGAAGGATAGGCTTGCTGGATAAATTATTCCTTGCTGCAGATTTTTCTCCTTCAGCACTTTGAATATTTAACGCCACTTTCTTCTGTCCTGCTTAGTTTCTGCTGAAAACTCAGCTGATAGCTTTATGGGCTTTCCCTTGCATGTTAACTGTCTTCTTTTATCTTGCTGCTTTAAATGTTTTTTCTTTATCACTACCTTTTCCCATTTTGATTACTATGTATCTTGATGTGGACCTCCTTAGGTTGATTTTGTGGGAGGGGATCTCTATGCCTTATGGATTTGTATAGGTTTCCTTCACCAGATTAGGTTAAGTTTTCAGCTCTTCTTTGGTCAAATAGATTTTCTGCCCCCTTTTCCCCCTTTTCACCTTCTGGGATCCCTCTCATGTGGGTGTTGTTACACTGGATGGAGTCACTGAATTCCCTAAGTCTCTTCTCATTTTTGCATACTTCTTTTTCCTCTCATTTGTTCCGCTTGATTACTTTCCATTACTGTCTTCTAGTTCATTAATTTGTTCCTCTGCTTCGTCCATCCTGCTAATTATTCTATCTAGTATATTCTTCATTTCATTTCTTGTGTTCCACATCTCTGATTATTTCTTTCATATCTCTTTGTTAAGAGTCTCAATGATGTTCCCCCTTCTGATGTCCTCCCTCTTTTCATTTCCCCAGTGAGTATCTTTATAATTGTTATCTTAAATTTTCTGTCAGGCATGTTCCTTATATCCATTTTGTTTAGGTCTCTTGCTGTGGCTTTGTCCTCTTCTTTCGTTTAGGACATAGTCCTCTGTCTGCTCATTTGGCCTACTTCTCAGAGAATATCTCTCTGTTAGGAAGGTCAGATATATTGCTTGTTCTTGAAAATACGGGGCAGAACATACATTTTTCACTTGGTGATGCTGGTTCTCCTCTGAAGGTAATGCATAGCAACAACAGAGACTGGATCTGGACTGTGTCATTGTGCACAACACATGGGGTGTGCTGTTTTAACAAGATGCATGCGTGTTCTGTGGGTGATGGGGAGACATATTGTTGTCAAGGATTGTGTGGGTCTTATCAGGGAGGGTATCCACAGCACTGGGACTGAAGCAGGTGTGGTAGGTGTGGGGATGGGCCATGGTTTATGCAAGTTAGTGATTGCTAGATTGTGCTTGGTCTTGCAGGTAGGTGTGTGTTTATAATGAGGGGCCGTAGAGGGAAATGGCACCTGCCAGCTCCTTTGTTCCTGGACAAGTCCCTTAGCAAACTCTGAGTTCAGGAACTATGTCTCCCTTGTTTAATCCTCAAGCACCTTTCAACCTGCTTCACCCAAGCTTCTCCACACTCTTTGCTCTGCTTAATCTTTAAGGACAGATCTCAGCTTCCTATCACCTTCTGTGCTCTCTCAGAGCTGAGACAGCTGATTTTTAAAAGTTCCAAGCTTTAAGTCTGCTGGTTGTATACGCTCACAAATGTCATCCCTTCTGATTTTCAAAGCCATAAGCTATGAGGATGTCTCTACGCTTTAGAGGCTCCCCGGTGTAGTAGTTTGTTTCTGGCCCCTCTGTGACTGTGGTTCCCTCCCTCTGGTGGTCAGAAATATGGGCTTTAGATTCCTACAGAGTCCTTGTCCTTCCTACCATCTTTGATGTGATTCCCTCTCTCCATTTAGTTGTATAGTTTTGTGGGGAAATCTGAAGGTCCATTTCTGGGTGACTCTGGTGTGAGTGTTACCTAGTTGTATCTGTGGGATGAGGTGAGTTTAGGGTCCTTCTACTCTGCCATCTTCCCCACAATTCAGTTTATTTTGTCTCATAAAAATATTACGACTCCAACTTTCTTTTCACTTCCATTTGCATGATAAATGGTTTTGTGTCCCATTACTTCCAATCTGCTTTCATTTTTAGGTCTGAAGTGATTCTCTGGTAGGCAGCATAGAGATGGGTCTTGCTTCCTCTTTACAGTCTATGTTTTCTGATTGGGATATTTAGTCCTTTTTTGTTAAAGCAATCATTGAGAAAGTATTTGTATCTCTCTAGTTTACTTCACAAGGAAAAGTGTGACAGGCTTCGCTCTGAGAAGGAGGTCTGCGTGGAACGCCTCTTTCAACTCATGGCTTGTTTCTGGCTGACGGAAGGCTTCTCAACGGTGTGTACGGAAGCCAAGGGAAAAAGCGGCTACACTTCTCTCTCCGGGGGGAAAAAAGCAAGAACCCAAAAGCATCGGCGAGAAACCGTCTCTCAACGATCACCTTCTTTCCTGACGAGACAGAAACATGTTCAACTCTGTGTGTGTGTGTGTGTGTGTGTGTGTGTGTGTGTGTGTGAGGGCACGCGCGCGCGCGCGTGCGTGAGTGAATAAGGAGAGTGCCATGTACTGACCTGGGAAAAGCAAGTCTGCGTCTACGGCGACTCGCCACTAGCATCTTCAGGTATCCTGGAGAGAGAAGCATTTCCAAAAGTGGGTGTGGAAGCATCATGAAAGTGCCGTACGCTTTACTACCTTTCCCTGGACCTAACTCCGAGAAACGTCCTCCCTGACGATCGAAAAGAGCTGAGCCATCTCAAGGCTGCGTGTGATCGCACAGGGACCGTTCCCTGGACCTAACTCCGAGAAACGCGTCGGGGTACAAGGCAGCTTTCAACGGACGTCTTCTTTCGTGAGCCCAGAAGCGTTTGCATATGTAGGCGTGGAAGCGTCAGCAGAGCGCCGTAGACCGCCCTCTAAGAGGCAACCTCGCTTTTGCGAAGCCGTCTTGCACCTGACATCCTTTGCCTTGGAGACGGGAGCCTTTTATATAGTCGTGGTGGAAGCACAAGGAACGTGCCGTGCCCTGTCCTCATCTCTTAGAAACAAGGCCGCGCGCAATGGGACTTTCAGCGTAGCATATGGACGGGGTCATGAAGTCAGTCGAGATTGCAAGTGGACGTGTGCAGGCATAAGGAGAGTGCCCTATCCTTAACTCCTTGAAAGCGTGACGGAGGGAGACCGTCTTTCAAGCGAACCCCTCTCCGGAGGATATATCGAAGCAGTGACAAAAGTGGATGTGGAAGCACAACGCAAGGGTTCTATACGAAACTCGGAAAAGAAGGTGGTGTAGAAGGCAGCTTTCCCCCGCGTCTTGGTTCAGGTTTAGGGAAGGGATACTCACTGCGCGTGTGGAAGCCTAGGGAAAGTACCATGGGCTGATGTGTGAAAACCAAGCCTGCGCAGAACGCAACGTTCAGCGCACATCTTGTTTCACGAAGAGAGAAGCCTTTCCAATCTGTGCGTGGAAGCCTAAGGCCAAGTGCCATATATCCTTACCCCCACGGAAAACCGCTGTAGGAAACCCGTCGTTCAACTCACAGCTTCCCGGAGGAAGTTTTTCTAAAGTGCGTGTGGAGGCCCAAGGAAAAGTGTGACAGGCTTCGCTCTGAGAAGGAGGTCTGTGTGGAACGCCTCTTTCAACTCACGGCTTGTTTCTGGTTGAGGGAAGGCTTCTCAAGGGTGTGTACGGAAGCCTAGGCAAAAAGCGCATACACTTTACTCTCCGGGGGGAAAAGGGCAAGCACCCAAAAGCATTGGCGAGAAACCGTCTCTCAACGAACACCTCCTTTCCTGACGAGACAGAAACATGTTCAACTCTGTGTGTGTGTGTGTGTGTGTGTGTGTGTGTGTGTGCGCGCGCGCGCGTGAGTGAATAAGGAATGTGCCATGCACTCACCTGGGAAAAGCAAGTCTGCGTATACGGCAACTCTCCACTAACATCTTCAGGTATCCTTGAGAGAGAAGCATTTCCAAAAGTGGGTGTGGAAGCATCATGAAAGTGCCGTACGCTTTACTACCGTTCAACACCCAAACTCAACACCCAAAAAACAAATAAGCGAGTCAAGAAATGGGCAGAAGATATGAACAGATATTTCTCCAAAGAAGACACACAAATGGCCAACAGACATATGACAAACTGCTCAACATCACTTGGCATGGGGAAAAAGAAATCCAAATGACAATGAGATACCACTTCATACCAGTCAGAATTGCAAAAGTTAACAAGCGAAGAAATAACAAATGTTGGTGAGGAGAAAGGGGAACTCTCTTACACTTCTAAGTGGGAATGAAAACTGGTACAGCCACTTTGGAAAACAATATGGAGGTTCCTCAAGAACTTAAAAGAGAGCTCCCTTACAACCCAGCAATTTTATTTACCCCAAAGCTACAAATGTAGTGATCTGAAGGGGCAACTGCACCCCGAATGTTTATAGCGATATTGTCCACAATAGCCAAACCGTGGAAGGAACCAAGAGATCCATCGACAGATAAATGGATAAAGAAAACATGGTATATACATATACAAAGGAATGTGACTCAGCCATCAGAAAGGATCAATATTTAGCATATCGATGTGGATGGCACTGGAGGGTATTATGCTGAGCAAAATAAGTCAGTCAGAGAAAAACAATTATTATATGGTTTTACTCATATGTGGAATAGAAGGAACAGCACAGAGGATCATAGGGGAAGGGAGGGAAAATGAATGCGAAGAAACCAGAGAGGAAGAAAATCCATGACAGGTTCCCAGCTATTGGAAACAAACTGAGGGTTGCTGGAGGAAAGGTGGGTGGGGAGATGGAGTAACTGTGTGATGGGCATTAAGGAATGCATGTGATGTGGTGAACACTGGGTGTTATACACAACTGATGAATTGTGGAACGCTACATTTGAAATTACTGGTGTACTCTATGTTGGCTAATTCAATTTCAATGTTAAAAAAGTCTATTTTGTCTGATATAAGGATTGCTACTCTGACTTCTTTTGACATCCACTTGCATGATTAATGTTTCTCCATCTCTTAATTTCCATCTGCAGGTGTCTTTAGGTGTGAAATCTTTTATATATATATACAAACTCTGTCATGCTCTTTTGCTTGGAGCATTTAGTCCATTTACATTCAAACTAATTATCATTAGACATGTATTTATTGATGTTTTGTTACTTGTTTCATAGTTTTTTGTGTAGTTTTTCTCTGATCCTTTCTTCTCTTGCTCTCTCTCTCATGGTTTGCTCGTTTTCTTTAATGATATTCTTGGATTTCTTTCCCTTTATCTTTTGCATGTGTATTAGAGGTTTGGGTTTGTGGTGACCCCCTGGATTATATATAGCCTTTTCAGTCTATATTAAGTTGAATGCTGTTTAAGTTCAAACCCACTGTTGACTCCTCCTCATGTGTTAGGGTATATGTTTTCATATTTTACATACTTTTATTTTGTGAATCCCTTAACTGATTTTTACAGAAATACTTATTTTTACTGCTTCCTTGATTCATTATTGTCATACTCTCACTTACGATTTTTTTCCACTCATAGTGTCCCCTTCAATATTTTTTGTAGTTAATTTAGTGGTCATGAACTCTTTTAGTTTGTGTGGCTAAGAAACTCTTTTTCTCCCCTTCTTTTCTGAAGGATAGGCTTGCTGGATAAATTATTCCTTGCTGCAGATTTTTCTCCTTCAGCACTTTGAATATTTAACGCCACTTTCTTCTGTCCTGCATAGTTTCTGCTGAAAACTCAGCTGATAGATTTATGGGCTTTCCCTTGCATGTTAACTGTCTTCTTTTATCTTGCTGCTTTAAATGTTTTTTCTTTATCACTACCTTTTCCCATTTGGATTACTATGTATCTTGATGTGGACCTCCTTAGGTTGATTTTGTGGGAGGGGATCTCTATGCCTTATGGATTTGTATAGGTTTCCTTCACCAGATTAGGTTAAGTTTTCAGCTCTTCTTTGGTCAAATAGATTTTCTGCCCCCTTTTCCCCCTTTTCACCTTCTGGGATCCCTCTCATGTGGGTGTTGTTACACTGGATGGAGTCACTGAATTCCCTAAGTCTCTTCTCATTTTTGCATACATCTTTTTCCTCTCATTTGTTCCGCTTGATTACTTTCCATTACTGTCTTCTAGTTCATTAATTTGTTCCTCTGCTTCGTCCATCCTGCTAATTATTCTATCTAGTATATTCTTCATTTCATTTCCTTTGTTCCACATCTCTGATTATTTCTTTCATATCTCTTTGTTAAGAGTCTCAATGATGTTCCCCCTTCTGATGTCCTCCCTCTTTTCATTTCCCCAGTGAGTATCTTTATAATTGTTATCTTAAATTTTCTGTCAGGCATGTTCCTTATATCCATTTTGTTTAGGTCTCTTGCTGTGGCTTTGTCCTCTTCTTTCGTTTAGGACATAGTCCTCTGTCTGCTCATTTGGCCTACTTCTCAGAGAATATCTCTCGGTTAGGAAGGTCAGATATATTGCTTGTTCTTGAAAATACGGGGCAGAACATACATTTTTCACTTGGTGATGCTGGTTCTCCTCTGAAGGTAATGCATAGCAACAACAGAGACTGGATCTGGACTGTGTCATTGTGCACAACACATGGGGTGTGCTGTTTTAACAAGACGCATGCGTGTTCTGTGGGTGATGGGGAGACATATTGTTGTCAAGGATTGTGTGGGTCTTATCAGGGAGGGTATCCACAGCACTGGGACTGAAGCAGGTGTGGTAGGTGTGGGGATGGGCCATGGTTTATGCAAGTTAGTGATTGCTAGATTGTGCTTGGTCTTGCAGGTAGGTGTGTGTTTATAATGAGGGGCCGTAGAGGGAAATGGCACCTGCCAGCTCCTTTGTTCCTGGACAAGTCCCTTAGCAAACTCTGAGTTCAGGAACTATGTCTCCCTTGTTTAATCCTCAAGCACCTTTCAACCTGCTTCACCCAAGCTTCTCCACACTCTTTGCTCTGCTTAATCTTTAAGGACAGATCTCAGCTTCCTATCACCTTCTGTGCTCTCTCAGAGCTGAGACAGCTGATTTTTAAAAGTTCCAAGCTTTAAGTCTGCTGGTTGTATACGCTCACAAATGTCATCCCTTCTGATTTTCAAAGCCATAAGCTATGAGGATGTCTCTACGCTTTAGAGGCTCCCCGGTGTAGTAGTTTGTTTCTGGCCCCTCTGTGACTGTGGTTCCCTCCCTCTGGTGGTCAGAAATATGGGCTTTAGATTCCTACAGAGTCCTTGTCCTTCCTACCATCTTTGATGTGATTCCCTCTCTCCATTTAGTTGTATAGTTTTGTGGGGAAATCTGAAGGTCCATTTCTGGGTGACTCTGGTGTGAGTGTTACCTAGTTGTATCTGTGGGATGAGGTGAGTTTAGGGTCCTTCTACTCTGCCATCTTCCCCACAATTCAGTTTATTTTGTCTCATAAAAATATTACGACTCCAACTTTCTTTTCACTTCCATTTGCATGATAAATGGTTTTGTGTCCCATTACTTCCAATCTGCTTTTATTTTTAGGTCTGAAGTGATTCTCTGGTAGGCAGCATAGAGATGGGTCTTGCTTCCTCTTTACAGTCTATGTTTTCTGATTGGGATATTTAGTCCTTTTTTGTTAAAGCAATCATTGAGAAAGTATTTGTATCTCTCTAGTTGACTTCACAAGGAAAAGTGTGACAGGCTTCGCTCTGAGAAGGAGGTCTGCGTGGAACGCCTCTTTCAACTCATGGCTTGTTTCTGGCTGACGGAAGGTTTCTCAAGGGTGTGTACGGAAGCCTAGGGAAAAAGCGGCTACACTTCTCTCTCCGGGGGGAAAAAAGCAAGAACCCAAAAGCATCGGCGAGAAACCGTCTCTCAACGATCACCTTCTTTCCTGACGAGACAGAAACATGTTCAACTCTGTGTGTGTGTGTGTGTGTGTGTGTGTGTGTGTGTGTGTGTGTGTGTGTGAGGGCACGCGCGCGCGTGCGTGAGTGAATAAGGAGAGTGCCATGTACTGACCTGGGAAAAGCAAGTCTGCGTCTACGGCGACTCGCCACTAGCATCTTCAGGTATCCTGGAGAGAGAAGCATTTCCAAAAGTGGGTGTGGAAGCATCATGAAAGTGCCGTACGCTTTACTACCTTTCCCTGGACCTAACTCCGAGAAACGTCCTCCCTGACGATCGAAAAGAGCTGAGCCATCTCAAGGCTGCATGTGATCGCACAGGGACCGTTCCCTGGACCTAACTCCGGAAAACGCGTCGGGGTTCAAGGCAGCTTTCAACGGACGTCTTCTTTCGTGAGCCCAGAAGCGTTTGCATATGTAGGCGTGGAAGCGTCAGGAGAGCGCCGTAGACCGCCCTCTAAGAGGCAACCTCGCTTTTGCGAAGCCGTCTTGCACCTGACATCCTTTGCCTTGGAGACGGGAGCCTTTTATATAGTCGTGGTGGAAGCACAAGGAACGTGCCGTGCCCTGTCCTCATCTCTTAGAAACAAGGCCGCGCGCAATGGGACTTTCAGCGTAGCATATGGACGGGGTCATGAAGTCAGTCGAGATTGCAAGTGGACGTGTGCAGGCATAAGGAGAGTGCCCTATCCTTAACTCCTTGAAAGCGTGACGGAGGGAGACCGTCTTTCAAGCGAACCCCTCTCCGGAGGATATATCGAAGCAGTGACAAAAGTGGATGTGGAAGCACAACGCAAGGGTTCTATACGAAACTCGGAAAAGAAGGTGGTGTAGAAGGCAGCTTTCCCCCGCGTCTTGGTTCAGGTTTAGGGAAGGGATACTCACTGCGCGTGTGGAAGCCTAGGGAAAGTACCATGGGCTGATGTGTGAAAACCAAGCCTGCGCAGAACGCAACGTTCAGCGCACATCTTGTTTCACGAAGAGAGAAGCCTTTCCAATCTGTGCGTGGAAGCCTAAGGCCAAGTGCCATATATCCTTACCCCCACGGAAAACCGCTGTAGGAAACCCGTCGTTCAACTCACAGCTTCCCGGAGGAAGTTTTTCTAAAGTGCGTGTGGAGGCCCAAGGAAAAGTGTAACAGGCTTCGCTCTGAGAAGGAGGTCTGTGTGGAACGCCTCTTTCAACTCACGGCTTGTTTCTGGCTGAGGGAAGGCTTCTCAAGGGTGTGTACGGAAGCCTAGGCAAAAAGCGCATACACTTTACTCTCCGGGGGGAAAAGGGCAAGCACCCAAAAGCATTGGCGAGAAACCGTCTCTCAACGAACACCTCCTTTCCTGACGAGACAGAAACATGTTCAACTCTGTGTGTGTGTGTGTGTGTGTGTGTGTGTGTGTGTGTGCGCGCGCGCGCGTGAGTGAATAAGGAATGTGCCATGCACTCACCTGGGAAAAGCAAGTCTGCGTATACGGCAACTCTCCACTAACATCTTCAGGTATCCTTGAGAGAGAAGCATTTCCAAAAGTGGGTGTGGAAGCATCATGAAAGTGCCGTACGCTTTACTACCGTTCAACACCCAAACTCAACACCCAAAAAACAAATAAGCGAGTCAAGAAATGGGCAGAAGATATGAACAGATATTTCTCCAAAGAAGACACACAAATGGCCAACAGACATATGACAAACTGCTCAACATCACTTGGCATGGGGAAAAAGAAATCCAAATGACAATGAGATACCACTTCATACCAGTCAGAATTGCAAAAGTTAACAAGCGAAGAAATAACAAATGTTGGTGAGGAGAAAGGGGAACTCTCTTACACTTCTAAGTGGGAATGAAAACTGGTACAGCCACTTTGGAAAACAATATGGAGGTTCCTCAAGAACTTAAAAGAGAGCTCCCTTACAACCCAGCAATTTTATTTACCCCAAAGCTACAAATGTAGTGATCTGAAGGGGCAACTGCACCCCGAATGTTTATAGCGATATTGTCCACAATAGCCAAACCGTGGAAGGAACCAAGAGATCCATCGACAGATAAATGGATAAAGAAAACATGGTATATACATATACAAAGGAATGTGACTCAGCCATCAGAAAGGATCAATATTTAGCATATCGATGTGGATGGCACTGGAGGGTATTATGCTGAGCAAAATAAGTCAGTCAGAGAAAAACAATTATTATATGGTTTTACTCATATGTGGAATAGAAGGAACAGCACAGAGGATCATAGGGGAAGGGAGGGAAAATGAATGCGAAGAAACCAGAGAGGAAGAAAATCCATGACAGGTTCCCAGCTATTGGAAACAAACTGAGGGTTGCTGGAGGAAAGGTGGGTGGGGAGATGGAGTAACTGTGTGATGGGCATTAAGGAATGCATGTGATGTGGTGAACACTGGGTGTTATACACAACTGATGAATTGTGGAACGCTACATTTGAAATTACTGGTGTACTCTATGTTGGCTAATTCAATTTCAATGTTAAAAAAGTCTATTTTGTCTGATATAAGGATTGCTACTCTGACTTCTTTTGACATCCACTTGCATGATTAATGTTTCTCCATCTCTTAATTTCCATCTGCAGGTGTCTTTAGGTGTGAAATCTTTTATATATATATACAAACTCTGTCATGCTCTTTTGCTTGGAGCATTTAGTCCATTTACATTCAAACTAATTATCATTAGACATGTATTTATTGATGTTTTGTTACTTGTTTCATAGTTTTTTGTGTAGTTTTTCTCTGATCCTTTCTTCTCTTGCTCTCTCTCTCATGGTTTGCTCGTTTTCTTTAATGATATTCTTGGATTTCTTTCCCTTTATCTTTTGCATGTGTATTAGAGGTTTGGGTTTGTGGTGACCCCCTGGATTATATATAGCCTTTTCAGTCTATATTAAGTTGAATGCTGTTTAAGTTCAAACCCACTGTTGACTCCTCCTCATGTGTTAGGGTATATGTTTTCATATTTTACATACTTTTATTTTGTGAATCCCTTAACTGATTTTTACAGAAATACTTATTTTTACTGCTTCCTTGATTCATTATTGTCATACTCTCACTTACGACTTTTTTCCACTCATAGTGTCCCCTTCAATATTTTTTGTAGTTAATTTAGTGGTCATGAACTCTTTTAGTTTGTGTGGCTAAGAAACTCTTTTTCTCCCCTTCTTTTCTGAAGGATAGGCTTGCTGGATAAATTATTCCTTGCTGCAGATTTTTCTCCTTCAGCACTTTGAATATTTAACGCCACTTTCTTCTGTCCTGCATAGTTTCTGCTGAAAACTCAGCTGATAGATTTATGGGCTTTCCCTTGCATGTTAACTGTCTTCTTTTATCTTGCTGCTTTAAATGTTTTTTCTTTATCACTACCTTTTCCCATTTGGATTACTATGTATCTTGATGTGGACCTCCTTAGGTTGATTTTGTGGGAGGGGATCTCTATGCCTTATGGATTTGTATAGGTTTCCTTCACCAGATTAGGTTAAGTTTTCAGCTCTTCTTTGGTCAAATAGATTTTCTGCCCCCTTTTCCCCCTTTTCACCTTCTGGGATCCCTCTCATGTGGGTGTTGTTACACTGGATGGAGTCACTGAATTCCCTAAGTCTCTTCTCATTTTTGCATACTTCTTTTTCCTCTCATTTGTTCCGCTTGATTACTTTCCATTACTGTCTTCTAGTTCATTAATTTGTTCCTCTGCTTCGTCCATCCTGCTAATTATTCTATCTAGTATATTCTTCATTTCATTTCTTGTGTTCCACATCTCTGATTATTTCTTTCATATCTCTTTGTTAAGAGTCTCAATGATGTTCCCCCTTCTGATGTCCTCCCTCTTTTCATTTCCCCAGTGAGTATCTTTATAATTGTTATCTTAAATTTTCTGTCAGGCATGTTCCTTATATCCATTTTGTTTAGGTCTCTTGCTGTGGCTTTGTCCTCTTCTTTCGTTTAGGACATAGTCCTCTGTCTGCTCATTTGGCCTACTTCTCAGAGAATATCTCTCGGTTAGGAAGGTCAGATATATTGCTTGTTCTTGAAAATACGGGGCAGAACATACATTTTTCACTTGGTGATGCTGGTTCTCCTCTGAAGGTAATGCATAGCAACAACAGAGACTGGATCTGGACTGTGTCATTGTGCACAACACATGGGGTGTGCTGTTTTAACAAGACGCATGCGTGTTCTGTGGGTGATGGGGAGACATATTGTTGTCAAGGATTGTGTGGGTCTTATCAGGGAGGGTATCCACAGCACTGGGACTGAAGCAGGTGTGGTAGGTGTGGGGATGGGCCATGGTTTATGCAAGTTAGTGATTGCTAGATTGTGCTTGGTCTTGCAGGTAGGTGTGTGTTTATAATGAGGGGCCGTAGAGGGAAATGGCACCTGCCAGCTCCTTTGTTCCTGGACAAGTCCCTTAGCAAACTCTGAGTTCAGGAACTATGTCTCCCTTGTTTAATCCTCAAGCACCTTTCAACCTGCTTCACCCAAGCTTCTCCACACTCTTTGCTCTGCTTAATCTTTAAGGACAGATCTCAGCTTCCTATCACCTTCTGTGCTCTCTCAGAGCTGAGACAGCTGATTTTTAAAAGTTCCAAGCTTTAAGTCTGCTGGTTGTATACGCTCACAAATGTCATCCCTTCTGATTTTCAAAGCCATAAGCTATGAGGATGTCTCTACGCTTTAGAGGCTCCCCGGTGTAGTAGTTTGTTTCTGGCCCCTCTGTGACTGTGGTTCCCTCCCTCTGGTGGTCAGAAATATGGGCTTTAGATTCCTACAGAGTCCTTGTCCTTCCTACCATCTTTGATGTGATTCCCTCTCTCCATTTAGTTGTATAGTTTTGTGGGGAAATCGGAAGGTCCATTTCTGGGTGACTCTGGTGTGAGTGTTACCTAGTTGTATCTGTGGGATGAGGTGAGTTTAGGGTCCTTCTACTCTGCCATCTTCCCCACAATTCAGTTTATTTTGTCTCATAAAAATATTACGACTCCAACTTTCTTTTCACTTCCATTTGCATGATAAATGGTTTTGTGTCCCATTACTTCCAATCTGCTTTTATTTTTAGGTCTGAAGTGATTCTCTGGTAGGCAGCATAGAGATGGGTCTTGCTTCCTCTTTACAGTCTATGTTTTCTGATTGGGATATTTAGTCCTTTTTTGTTAAAGCAATCATTGAGAAAGTATTTGTATCTCTCTAGTTGACTTCACAAGGAAAAGTGTGACAGGCTTCGCTCTGAGAAGGAGGTCTGCGTGGAACGCCTCTTTCAACTCATGGCTTGTTTCTGGCTGACGGAAGGCTTCTCAAGGGTGTGTACGGAAGCCTAGGGAAAAAGCGGCTACACTTCTCTCTCCGGGGGGAAAAAAGCAAGAACCCAAAAGCATCGGCGAGAAACCGTCTCTCAACGATCACCTTCTTTCCTGACGAGACAGAAACATGTTCAACTCTGTGTGTGTGTGTGTGTGTGTGTGTGTGTGTGTGTGTGTGTGTGTGTGTGAGGGCACGCGCGCGCGTGCGTGAGTGAATAAGGAGAGTGCCATGTACTGACCTGGGAAAAGCAAGTCTGCGTCTACGGCGACTCGCCACTAGCATCTTCAGGTATCCTGGAGAGAGAAGCATTTCCAAAAGTGGGTGTGGAAGCATCATGAAAGTGCCGTACGCTTTACTACCTTTCCCTGGACCTAACTCCGAGAAACGTCCTCCCTGACGATCGAAAAGAGCTGAGCCATCTCAAGGCTGCATGTGATCGCACAGGGACCGTTCCCTGGACCTAACTCCGGAAAACGCGTCGGGGTTCAAGGCAGCTTTCAACGGACGTCTTCTTTCGTGAGCCCAGAAGCGTTTGCATATGTAGGCGTGGAAGCGTCAGGAGAGCGCCGTAGACCGCCCTCTAAGAGGCAACCTCGCTTTTGCGAAGCCGTCTTGCACCTGACATCCTTTGCCTTGGAGACGGGAGCCTTTTATATAGTCGTGGTGGAAGCACAAGGAACGTGCCGTGCCCTGTCCTCATCTCTTAGAAACAAGGCCGCGCGCAATGGGACTTTCAGCGTAGCATATGGACGGGGTCATGAAGTCAGTCGAGATTGCAAGTGGACGTGTGCAGGCATAAGGAGAGTGCCCTATCCTTAACTCCTTGAAAGCGTGACGGAGGGAGACCGTCTTTCAAGCGAACCCCTCTCCGGAGGATATATCGAAGCAGTGACAAAAGTGGATGTGGAAGCACAACGCAAGGGTTCTATACGGAACTCGGAAAAGAAGGTGGTGTAGAAGGCAGCTTTCCCCCGCGTCTTGGTTCAGGTTTAGGGAAGGGATACTCACTGCGCGTGTGGAAGCCTAGGGAAAGTACCATGGGCTGATGTGTGAAAACCAAGCCTGCGCAGAACGCAACGTTCAGCGCACATCTTGTTTCACGAAGAGAGAAGCCGTTTCCAATGTGTGCGTGGAAGCCTAAGGCCAAGTGCCATATATCCTTACCCCCACGGAAAACCGCTGTAGGAAACCCGTCGTTCAACTCACAGCTTCCCGGAGGAAGTTTTTCTAAAGTGCGTGTGGAGGCCCAAGGAAAAGTGTGACAGGCTTCGCTCTGAGAAGGAGGTCTGTGTGGAACGCCTCTTTCAACTCACGGCTTGTTTCTGGCTGAGGGAAGGCTTCTCAAGGGTGTGTACGGAAGCCTAGGCAAAAAGCGCATACACTTTACTCTCCGGGGGGAAAAGGGCAAGCACCCAAAAGCATTGGCGAGAAACCGTCTCTCAACGAACACCTCCTTTCCTGACGAGACAGAAACATGTTCAACTCGTGTGTGTGTGTGTGTGTGTGTGTGTGTGCGCGCGCGCGCGTGAGTGAATAAGGAATGTGCCATGCACTCACCTGGGAAAAGCAAGTCTGCGTATACGGCAACTCTCCACTAACATCTTCAGGTATCCTTGAGAGAGAAGCATTTCCAAAAGTGGGTGTGGAAGCATCATGAAAGTGCCGTACGCTTTACTACCGTTCAACACCCAAACTCAACACCCAAAAAACAAATAAGCGAGTCAAGAAATGGGCAGAAGATATGAACAGATATTTCTCCAAAGAAGACACACAAATGGCCAACAGACATATGACAAACTGCTCAACATCACTTGGCATGGGGAAAAAGAAATCCAAATGACAATGAGATACCACTTCATACCAGTCAGAATTGCAAAAGTTAACAAGCGAAGAAATAACAAATGTTGGTGAGGAGAAAGGGGAACTCTCTTACACTTCTAAGTGGGAATGAAAACTGGTACAGCCACTTTGGAAAACAATATGGAGGTTCCTCAAGAACTTAAAAGAGAGCTCCCTTACAACCCAGCAATTTTATTTACCCCAAAGCTACAAATGTAGTGATCTGAAGGGGCAACTGCACCCCGAATGTTTATAGCGATATTGTCCACAATAGCCAAACCGTGGAAGGAACCAAGAGATCCATCGACAGATAAATGGATAAAGAAAACATGGTATATACATATACAAAGGAATGTGACTCAGCCATCAGAAAGGATCAATATTTAGCATATCGATGTGGATGGCACTGGAGGGTATTATGCTGAGCAAAATAAGTCAGTCAGAGAAAAACAATTATTATATGGTTTTACTCATATGTGGAATAGAAGGAACAGCACAGAGGATCATAGGGGAAGGGAGGGAAAATGAATGCGAAGAAACCAGAGAGGAAGAAAATCCATGACAGGTTCCCAGCTATTGGAAACAAACTGAGGGTTGCTGGAGGAAAGGTGGGTGGGGAGATGGAGTAACTGTGTGATGGGCATTAAGGAATGCATGTGATGTGGTGAACACTGGGTGTTATACACAACTGATGAATTGTGGAACGCTACATTTGAAATTACTGGTGTACTCTATGTTGGCTAATTCAATTTCAATGTTAAAAAAGTCTATTTTGTCTGATATAAGGATTGCTACTCTGACTTCTTTTGACATCCACTTGCATGATTAATGTTTCTCCATCTCTTAATTTCCATCTGCAGGTGTCTTTAGGTGTGAAATCTTTTATATATATATACAAACTCTGTCATGCTCTTTTGCTTGGAGCATTTAGTCCATTTACATTCAAACTAATTATCATTAGACATGTATTTATTGATGTTTTGTTACTTGTTTCATAGTTTTTTGTGTAGTTTTTCTCTGATCCTTTCTTCTCTTGCTCTCTCTCTCATGGTTTGCTCGTTTTCTTTAATGATATTCTTGGATTTCTTTCCCTTTATCTTTTGCATGTGTATTAGAGGTTTGGGTTTGTGGTGACCCCCTGGATTATATATAGCCTTTTCAGTCTATATTAAGTTGAATGCTGTTTAAGTTCAAACCCACTGTTGACTCCTCCTCATGTGTTAGGGTATATGTTTTCATATTTTACATACTTTTATTTTGTGAATCCCTTAACTGATTTTTACAGAAATACTTATTTTTACTGCTTCCTTGATTCATTATTGTCATACTCTCACTTACGATTTTTTTCCACTCATAGTGTCCCCTTCAATATTTTTTGTAGTTAATTTAGTGGTCATGAACTCTTTTAGTTTGTGTGGCTAAGAAACTCTTTTTCTCCCCTTCTTTTCTGAAGGATAGGCTTGCTGGATAAATTATTCCTTGCTGCAGATTTTTCTCCTTCAGCACTTTGAATATTTAACGCCAATTTCTTCTGTCCTGCATAGTTTCTGCTGAAAACTCAGCTGATAGCTTTATGGGCTTTCCCTTGCATGTTAACTGTCTTCTTTTATCTTGCTGCTTTAAATGTTTTTTCTTTATCACTACCTTTTCCCATTTGGATTACTATGTATCTTGATGTGGACCTCCTTAGGTTGATTTTGTGGGAGGGGATCTCTATGCCTTATGGATTTGTATAGGTTTCCTTCACCAGATTAGGTTAAGTTTTCAGCTCTTCTTTGGTCAAATAGATTTTCTGCCCCCTTTTCCCCCTTTTCACCTTCTGGGATCCCTCTCATGTGGGTGTTGTTACACTGGATGGAGTCACTGAATTCCCTAAGTCTCTTCTCATTTTTGCATACTTCTTTTTCCTCTCATTTGTTCCGCTTGATTACTTTCCATTACTGTCTTCTAGTTCATTAATTTGTTCCTCTGCTTCGTCCATCCTGCTAATTATTCTATCTAGTATATTCTTCATTTCATTTCTTGTGTTCCACATCTCTGATTATTTCTTTCATAACTCTTTGTTAAGAGTCTCAATGATGTTCCCCCTTCTGATGTCCTCCCTCTTTTCATTTCCCCAGTGAGTATCTTTATAATTGTTATCTTAAATTTTCTGTCAGGCATGTTCCTTATATCCATTTTGTTTAGGTCTCTTGCTGTGGCTTTGTCCTCTTCTTTCGTTTAGGACATAGTCCTCTGTCTGCTCATTTGGCCTACTTCTCAGAGAATATCTCTCGGTTAGGAAGGTCAGATATATTGCTTGTTCTTGAAAATACGGGGCAGAACATACATTTTTCACTTGGTGATGCTGGTTCTCCTCTGAAGGTAATGCATAGCAACAACAGAGACTGGATCTGGACTGTGTCATTGTGCACAACACATGGGGTGTGCTGTTTTAACAAGACGCATGCGTGTTCTGTGGGTGATGGGGAGACATATTGTTGTCAAGGATTGTGTGGGTCTTATCAGGGAGGGTATCCACAGCACTGGGACTGAAGCAGGTGTGGTAGGTGTGGGGATGGGCCATGGTTTATGCAAGTTAGTGATTGCTAGATTGTGCTTGGTCTTGCAGGTAGGTGTGTGTTTATAATGAGGGGCCGTAGAGGGAAATGGCACCTGCCAGCTCCTTTGTTCCTGGACAAGTCCCTTAGCAAACTCTGAGTTCAGGAACTATGTCTCCCTTGTTTAATCCTCAAGCACCTTTCAACCTGCTTCACCCAAGCTTCTCCACACTCTTTGCTCTGCTTAATCTTTAAGGACAGATCTCAGCTTCCTATCACCTTCTGTGCTCTCTCAGAGCTGAGACAGCTGATTTTTAAAAGTTCCAAGCTTTAAGTCTGCTGGTTGTATACGCTCACAAATGTCATCCCTTCTGATTTTCAAAGCCATAAGCTATGAGGATGTCTCTACGCTTTAGAGGCTCCCCGGTGTAGTAGTTTGTTTCTGGCCCCTCTGTGACTGTGGTTCCCTCCCTCTGGTGGTCAGAAATATGGGCTTTAGATTCCTACAGAGTCCTTGTCCTTCCTACCATCTTTGATGTGATTCCCTCTCTCCATTTAGTTGTATAGTTTTGTGGGGAAATCTGAAGGTCCATTTCTGGGTGACTCTGGTGTGAGTGTTACCTAGTTGTATCTGTGGGATGAGGTGAGTTTAGGGTCCTTCTACTCTGCCATCTTCCCCACAATTCAGTTTATTTTGTCTCATAAAAATATTACGACTCCAACTTTCTTTTCACTTCCATTTGCATGATAAATGGTTTTGTGTCCCATTACTTCCAATCTGCTTTTATTTTTAGGTCTGAAGTGATTCTCTGGTAGGCAGCATAGAGATGGGTCTTGCTTCCTCTTTACAGTCTATGTTTTCTGATTGGGATATTTAGTCCTTTTTTGTTAAAGCAATCATTGAGAAAGTATTTGTATCTCTCTAGTTGACTTCACAAGGAAAAGTGTGACAGGCTTCGCTCTGAGAAGGAGGTCTGCGTGGAACGCCTCTTTCAACTCATGGCTTGTTTCTGGCTGACGGAAGGCTTCTCAAGGGTGTGTACGGAAGCCTAGGGAAAAAGCGGCTACACTTCTCTCTCCGGGGGGAAAAAAGCAAGAACCCAAAAGCATCGGCGAGAAACCGTCTCTCAACGATCACCTTCTTTCCTGACGAGACAGAAACATGTTCAACTCCGTGTGTGTGTGTGTGTGTGTGTGTGTGTGTGTGTATGTGTGTGTGTGTGAGGGAACGCGCGCGCGTGCGTGAGTGAATAAGGAGAGTGCCATGTACTGACCTGGGAAAAGCAAGTCTGCGTCTACGGCGACTCGCCACTAGCATCTTCAGGTATCCTGGAGAGAGAAGCATTTCCAAAAGTGGGTGTGGAAGCATCATGAAAGTGCCGTACGCTTTACTACCTTTCCCTGGACCTAACTCCGAGAAACGTCCTCCCTGACGATCGAAAAGAGCTGAGCCATCTCAAGGCTGCATGTGATCGCACAGGGACCGTTCCCTGGACCTAACTCCGGAAAACGCGTCGGGGTTCAAGGCAGCTTTCAACGGACGTCTTCTTTCGTGAGCCCAGAAGCGTTTGCATATGTAGGCGTGGAAGCGTCAGGAGAGCGCCGTAGACCGCCCTCTAAGAGGCAACCTCGCTTTTGCGAAGCCGTCTTGCACCTGACATCCTTTGCCTTGGAGACGGGAGCCTTTTATATAGTCGTGGTGGAAGCACAAGGAACGTGCCGTGCCCTGTCCTCATCTCTTAGAAACAAGGCCGCGCGCAATGGGACTTTCAGCGTAGCATATGGACGGGGTCATGAAGTCAGTCGAGATTGCAAGTGGACGTGTGCAGGCATAAGGAGAGTGCCCTATCCTTAACTCCTTGAAAGCGTGACGGAGGGAGACCGTCTTTCAAGCGAACCCCTCTCCGGAGGATATATCGAAGCAGTGACAAAAGTGGATGTGGAAGCACAACGCAAGGGTTCTATACGAAACTCGGAAAAGAAGGTGGTGTAGAAGGCAGCTTTCCCCCGCGTCTTGGTTCAGGTTTAGGGAAGGGATACTCACTGCGCGTGTGGAAGCCTAGGGAAAGTACCATGGGCTGATGTGTGAAAACCAAGCCTGCGCAGAACGCAACGTTCAGCGCACATCTTGTTTCACGAAGAGAGAAGCCTTTCCAATCTGTGCGTGGAAGCCTAAGGCCAAGTGCCATATATCCTTACCCCCACGGAAAACCGCTGTAGGAAACCCGTCGTTCAACTCACAGCTTCCCGGAGGAAGTTTTTCTAAAGTGCGTGTGGAGGCCCAAGGAAAAGTGTGACACGCTTCGCTCTGAGAAGGAGGTCTGTGTGGAACGCCTCTTTCAACTCACGGCTTGTTTCTGGCTGAGGGAAGGCTTCTCAAGGGTGTGTACGGAAGCCTAGGCAAAAAGCGCATACACTTTACTCTCCGGGGGGAAAAGGGCAAGCACCCAAAAGCATTGGCGAGAAACCGTCTCTCAACGAACACCTCCTTTCCTGACGAGACAGAAACATGTTCAACTCTGTGTGTGTGTGTGTGTGTGTGTGTGTGTGTGTGTGTGCGCGCGCGCGCGCGTGAGTGAATAAGGAATGTGCCATGCACTCACCTGGGAAAAGCAAGTCTGCGTATACGGCAACTCTCCACTAACATCTTCAGGTATCCTTGAGAGAGAAGCATTTCCAAAAGTGGGTGTGGAAGCATCATGAAAGTGCCGTACGCTTTACTACCGTTCAACACCCAAACTCAACACCCAAAAAACAAATAAGCGAGTCAAGAAATTGGCAGAAGATATGAACAGATATTTCTCCAAAGAAGACACACAAATGGCCAACAGACATATGACAAACTGCTCAACATCACTTGGCATGGGGAAAAAGAAATCCAAATGACAATGAGATACCACTTCATACCAGTCAGAATTGCAAAAGTTAACAAGCGAAGAAATAACAAATGTTGGTGAGGAGAAAGGGGAACTCTCTTACACTTCTAAGTGGGAATGAAAACTGGTACAGCCACTTTGGAAAACAATATGGAGGTTCCTCAAGAACTTAAAAGAGAGCTCCCTTACAACCCAGCAATTTTATTTACCCCAAAGCTACAAATGTAGTGATCTGAAGGGGCAACTGCACCCCGAATGTTTATAGCGATATTGTCCACAATAGCCAAACCGTGGAAGGAACCAAGAGATCCATCGACAGATAAATGGATAAAGAAAACATGGTATATACATATACAAAGGAATGTGACTCAGCCATCAGAAAGGATCAATATTTAGCATATCGATGTGGATGGCACTGGAGGGTATTATGCTGAGCAAAATAAGTCAGTCAGAGAAAAACAATTATTATATGGTTTTACTCATATGTGGAATAGAAGGAACAGCACAGAGGATCATAGGGGAAGGGAGGGAAAATGAATGCGAAGAAACCAGAGAGGAAGAAAATCCATGACAGGTTCCCAGCTATTGGAAACAAACTGAGGGTTGCTGGAGGAAAGGTGGGTGGGGAGATGGAGTAACTGTGTGATGGGCATTAAGGAATGCATGTGATGTGGTGAACACTGGGTGTTATACACAACTGATGAATTGTGGAACGCTACATTTGAAATTACTGGTGTACTCTATGTTGGCTAATTCAATTTCAATGTTAAAAAAGTCTATTTTGTCTGATATAAGGATTGCTACTCTGACTTCTTTTGACATCCACTTGCATGATTAATGTCTCTCCATCTCTTAATTTCCATCTGCAGGTGTCTTTAGGTGTGAAATCTTTTATATATATATACAAACTCTGTCATGCTCTTTTGCTTGGAGCATTTCGTCCATTTACATTCAAACTAATTATCATTAGACATGTATTTATTGATGTTTTGTTACTTGTTTCATAGTTTTTTGTGTAGTTTTTCTCTGATCCTTTCTTCTCTTGCTCTCTCTCTCATGGTTTGCTCGTTTTCTTTAATGATATTCTTGGATTTCTTTCCCTTTATCTTTTGCATGTGTATTAGAGGTTTGGGTTTGTGGTGACCCCCTGGATTATATATAGCCTTTTCAGTCTATATTAAGTTGAATGCTGTTTAAGTTCAAACCCACTGTTGACTCCTCCTCATGTGTTAGGGTATATGTTTTCATATTTTACATACTTTTATTTTGTGAATCCCTTAACTGATTTTTACAGAAATACTTATTTTTACTGCTTCCTTGATTCATTATTGTCATACTCTCACTTACGATTTTTTTCCACTCATAGTGTCCCCTTCAATATTTTTTGTAGTTAATTTAGTGGTCATGAACTCTTTTAGTTTGTGTGGCTAAGAAACTCTTTTTCTCCCCTTCTTTTCTGAAGGATAGGCTTGCTGGATAAATTATTCCTTGCTGCAGATTTTTCTCCTTCAGCACTTTGAATATTTAACGCCACTTTCTTCTGTCCTGCATAGTTTCTGCTGAAAACTCAGCTGATAGATTTATGGGCTTTCCCTTGCATGTTAACTGTCTTCTTTTATCTTGCTGCTTTAAATGTTTTTTCTTTATCACTACCTTTTCCCATTTTGATTACTATGTATCTTGATCTGGACCTCCTTAGGTTGATTTTGTGGGAGGGGATCTCTATGCCTTATGGATTTGTATAGGTTTCCTTCACCAGATTAGGTTAAGTTTTCAGCTCTTCTTTGGTCAAATAGATTTTCTGCCCCCTTTTCCCCCTTTTCACCTTCTGGGATCCCTCTCATGTGGGTGTTGTTACACTGGATGGAGTCACTGAACTCCCTAAGTCTCTTCTCATTTTTGCATACTTCTTTTTCCTCTCATTTGTTCCGCTTGATTACTTTCCATTACTGTCTTCTAGTTCATTAATTTGTTCCTCTGCTTCGTCCATCCTGCTAATTATTCTATCTAGTATATTCTTCATTTCATTTCTTGTGTTCCACATCTCTGATTATTTCTTTCATATCTCTTTGTTAAGAGTCTCAATGATGTTCCCCCTTCTGATGTCCTCCCTCTTTTCATTTCCCCAGTGAGTATCTTTATAATTGTTATCTTAAATTTTCTGTCAGGCATGTTCCTTATATCCATTTTGTTTAGGTCTCTTGCTGTGGCTTTGTCCTCTTCTTTCGTTTAGGACATAGTCCTCTGTCTGCTCATTTGGCCTACTTCTCAGAGAATATCTCTCTGTTAGGAAGGTCAGATATATTGCTTGTTCTTGAAAATACGGGGCAGAACATACATTTTTCACTTGGTGATGCTGGTTCTCCTCTGAAGGTAATGCATAGCAACAACAGAGACTGGATCTGGACTGTGTCATTGTGCACAACACATGGGGTGTGCTGTTTTAACAAGACGCATGCGTGTTCTGTGGGTGATGGGGAGACATATTGTTGTCAAGGATTGTGTGGGTCTTATCAGGGAGGGTATCCACAGCACTGGGACTGAAGCAGGTGTGGTAGGTGTGGGGATGGGCCATGGTTTATGCAAGTTAGTGATTGCTAGATTGTGCTTGGTCTTGCAGGTAGGTGTGTGTTTATAATGAGGGGCCGTAGAGGGAAATGGCACCTGCCAGCTCCTTTGTTCCTGGACAAGTCCCTTAGCAAACTCTGAGTTCAGGAACTATGTCTCCCTTGTTTAATCCTCAAGCACCTTTCAACCTGCTTCACCCAAGCTTCTCCACACTCTTTGCTCTGCTTAATCTTTAAGGACAGATCTCAGCTTCCTATCACCTTCTGTGCTCTCTCAGAGCTGAGACAGCTGATTTTTAAAAGTTCCAAGCTTTAAGTCTGCTGGTTGTATACGCTCACAAATGTCATCCCTTCTGATTTTCAAAGCCATAAGCTATGAGGATGTCTCTACGCTTTAGAGGCTCCCCGGTGTAGTAGTTTGTTTCTGGCCCCTCTGTGACTGTGGTTCCCTCCCTCTGGTGGTCAGAAATATGGGCTTTAGATTCCTACAGAGTCCTTGTCCTTCCTACCATCTTTGATGTGATTCCCTCTCTCCATTTAGTTGTATAGTTTTGTGGGGAAATCTGAAGGTCCATTTCTGGGTGACTCTGGTGTGAGTGTTACCTAGTTGTATCTGTGGGATGAGGTGAGTTTAGGGTCCTTCTACTCTGCCATCTTCCCCACAATTCAGTTTATTTTGTCTCATAAAAATATTACGACTCCAACTTTCTTTTCACTTCCATTTGCATGATAAATGGTTTTGTGTCCCATTACTTCCAATCTGCTTTTATTTTTAGGTCTGAAGCGATTCTCTGGTAGGCAGCATAGAGATGGGTCTTGCTTCCTCTTTACAGTCTATGTTTTCTGATTGGGATATTTAGTCCTTTTTTGTTAAAGCAATCATTGAGAAAGTATTTGTATCTCTCTAGTTGACTTCACAAGGAAAAGTGTGACAGGCTTCGCTCTGAGAAGGAGGTCTGCGTGGAACGCCTCTTTCAACTCATGGCTTGTTTCTGGCTGACGGAAGGCTTCTCAACGGTGTGTACGGAAGCCAAGGGAAAAAGCGGCTACACTTCTCTCTCCGGGGGGAAAAAAGCAAGAACCCAAAAGCATCGGCGAGAAACCGTCTCTCAACGATCACCTTCTTTCCTGACGAGACAGAAACATGTTCAACTCTGTGTGTGTGTGTGTGTGTGTGTGTGTGTGTGTGTGTGTGTGAGGGCACGCGCGCGCGCGCGTGCGTGAGTGAATAAGGAGAGTGCCATGTACTGACCTGGGAAAAGCAAGTCTGCGTCTACGGCGACTCGCCACTAGCATCTTCAGGTATCCTGGAGAGAGAAGCATTTCCAAAAGTGGGTGTGGAAGCATCATGAAAGTGCCGTACGCTTTACTACCTTTCCCTGGACCTAACTCCGAGAAACGTCCTCCCTGACGATCGAAAAGAGCTGAGCCATCTCAAGGCTGCGTGTGATCGCACAGGGACCGTTCCCTGGACCTAACTCCGAGAAACGCGTCGGGGTACAAGGCAGCTTTCAACGGATGTCTTCTTTCGTGAGCCCAGAAGCGTTTGCATATGTAGGCGTGGAAGCGTCAGCAGAGCGCCGTAGACCGCCCTCTAAGAGGCAACCTCGCTTTTGCGAAGCCGTCTTGCACCTGACATCCTTTGCCTTGGAGACGGGAGCCTTTTATATAGTCGTGGTGGAAGCACAAGGAACGTGCAGTGCCCTGTCCTCATCTCTTAGAAACAAGGCCGCGCGCAATGGGACTTTCAGCGTAGCATATGGACGGGGTCATGAAGTCAGTCGAGATTGCAAGTGGACGTGTGCAGGCATAAGGAGAGTGCCCTATCCTTAACTCCTTGAAAGCGTGACGGAGGGAGACCGTCTTTCAAGCGAACCCCTCTCCGGAGGATATATCGAAGCAGTGACAAAAGTGGATGTGGAAGCACAACGCAAGGGTTCTATACGAAACTCGGAAAAGAAGGTGGTGTAGAAGGCAGCTTTCCCCCGCGTCTTGGTTCAGGTTTACGGAAGGGATACTCACTGCGCGTGTGGAAGCCTAGGGAAAGTACCATGGGCTGATGTGTGAAAACCAAGCCTGCGCAGAACGCAACGTTCAGCGCACATCTTGTTTCACGAAGAGAGAAGCCTTTCCAATCTGTGCGTGGAAGCCTAAGGCCAAGTGCCATATATCCTTACCCCCACGGAAAACCGCTGTAGGAAACCCGTCGTTCAACTCACAGCTTCCCGGAGGAAGTTTTTCTAAAGTGCGTGTGGAGGCCCAAGGAAAAGTGTGACAGGCTTCGCTCTGAGAAGGAGGTCTGTGTGGAACGCCTTTTTCAACTCACGGCTTGTTTCTGGCTGAGGGAAGGCTTCTCAAGGGTGTGTACGGAAGCCTAGGCAAAAAACGCACACACTTCACTCTCCGGGGGGAAAAGGGCAAGCACCCAAAAGCATTGGCGAGAAACCGTCTCTCAACGAACACCTCCTTTCCTGACGAGACAGAAACATGTTCAACTCTGTGTGTGTGTGTGTGTGTGTGTGTGTGTGTGCGCGCACGCGCGCGCGTGAGTGAATAAGGAATGTGCCATGCACTCACCTGGGAAAAGCAAGTCTGCGTATACGGCAACTCTCCACTAACATCTTCAGGTATCCTTGAGAGAGAAGCATTTCCAAAAGTGGGTGTGGAAGCATCATGAAAGTGCCGTACGCTTTACTACCGTTCAACACCCAAACTCAACACCCAAAAAACAAATAAGCGAGTCAAGAAATGGGCAGAAGATATGAACAGATATTTCTCCAAAGAAGACACACAAATGGCCAACAGACATATGACAAACTGCTCAACATCACTTGGCATGGGGAAAAAGAAATCCAAATGACAATGAGATACCACTTCATACCAGTCAGAATTGCAAAAGTTAACAAGCGAAGAAATAACAAATGTTGGTGAGGAGAAAGGGGAACTCTCTTACACTTCTAAGTGGGAATGAAAACTGGTACAGCCACTTTGGAAAACAATATGGAGGTTCCTCAAGAACTTAAAAGAGAGCTCCCTTACAACCCAGCAATTTTATTTACCCCAAAGCTACAAATGTAGTGATCTGAAGGGGCAACTGCACCCCGAATGTTTATAGCGACATTGTCCACAATAGCCAAACCGTGGAAGGAACCAAGACATCCATCGACAGATAAATGGATAAAGAAAACATGGTATATACATATACAATGGAATATGACTCAGCCATCAGAAAGGATCAATATTTAGCATATCGATGTGGAAGGCACTGGAGGGTATTATGCTGAGCAAAATAAGTCAGTCAGAGAAAAACAATTATTATATGGTTTTACTCATATGTGGAATAGAAGGAACAGCACAGAGGATCATAGGGGAAGGGAGGGAAAATGAATGCGAAGAAACCAGAGAGGAAGAAAATCCATGACAGGTTCCCAGCTATTGGAAACAAACTGAGGGTTGCTGGAGGAAAGGTGGGTGGGGAGATGGAGTAACTGTGTGATGGGCATTAAGGAATGCATGCGATGTGATGAACACTGGGTGTTATACACAACTGATGAATTGGGGAAGGCTACATTTGAAATTACTGGTGTACTCTATGTTGGCTAATTCAATTTCAATGTTAAAAAAGTCTATTTTGTCTGATATAAGGATTGCTACTCTGACTTCTTTTGACATCCACTTGCATGATTAATGTTTCTCCATCTCTTAATTTCCATTTCCAGGTGTCTTTAGGTGTGAAATCTTTTATATATATATACAAACTCTGTCATGCTCTTTTGCTTGGAGCATTTAGTCCATTTACATTCAAACTAATTATCATTAGACATGTATTTATTGATGTTTTGTTACTTGTTTCATAGTTTTTTGTGTAGTTTTTCTCTGATCCTTTCTTCTCTTGCTCTCTCTCTCATGGTTTGCTCGTTTTCTTTAATGATATTCTTGGATTTCTTTCCCTTTATCTTTTGCATGTGTATTAGAGGTTTGGGTTTGTGGTGACCCCCTGGATTATATATAGCCTTTTCAGTCCATATTAAGTTGAATGCTGTTTAAGTTCAAACCCACTGTTGACTCTTCCTCATGTGTTAGGGTATATATTTTCATATTTTACATACTTTTATTTTGTGAATTCCTTAACTGATTTTTACAGAAATACTTATTTTTACTGCTTCCTTGATTCATTATTGTCATACTCTCACTTACGATTTTTTTCCACTCATAGTGTCCCCTTCAATATTTTTTGTAGTTAATTTAGTGGTCATGAACTCTTTTAGTTTGTGTGGCTAAGAAACTCTTTTTCTCCCCTTCTTTTCTGAAGGATAGGCTTGCTGGATAAATTATTCCTTGCTGCAGATTTTTCTCCTTCAGCACTTTGAATATTTAACGCCACTTTCTTCTGTCCTGCATAGTTTCTGCTGAAAACTCAGCTGATAAATTTATGGGCTTTCCCTTGCATGTTAACTGTCTTCTTTTATCTTGCTGCTTTAAATGTTTTTTCTTTATCACTACCTTTTCCAATTTTGATTACTATGTATCTTGATGTGGACCTCCTTAGGTTGATTTTGTGGGAGGGGATCTCTATGCCTTATGGATTTGTATAGGTTTCCTTCACCAGATTAGGTTAAGTTTTCAGCTCTTCTTTGGTCAAATAGATTTTCTGCCCCCTTTTCCCCCTTTTCACCTTCTGGGATCCCTCTCATGTGGGTGTTGTTACACTGGATGGAGTCACTGAATTCCCTAAGTCTCTTCTCATTTTTGCATACTTCTTTTTCCTCTCATTTGTTCCGCTTGACTACTTTCCATTACTGTCTTCTAGTTCATTAATTTGTTCCTCTGCTTCGTCCATCCTGCTAATTATTCTATCTAGTATATTCTTCATTTCATTTCTTGTGTTCCACATCTCTGATTATTTCTTTCATATCTCTTTGTTAAGAGTCTCAATGATGTTCCCCCTTCTGATGTCCTCCCTCTTTTCATTTCCCCAGTGAGTATCTTTATAATTGTTATCTTAAATTTTCTGTCAGGCATGTTCCTTATATCCATTTTGTTTAGGTCTCTTGCTGTGGCTTTGTCCTCTTCTTTCGTTTAGGACATAGTCCTCTGTCTGCTCATTTGGCCTAATTCTCAGAGAATATCTCTCTGTTAGGAAGGTCAGATATATTGCATGTTCTTGAAAATACGGGGCAGAACATACATTTTTCACTTGGTGATGCTGGTTCTCCTCTGAAGGTAATGCATAGCAACAACAGAGACTGGATCTGGACTGTGTCATTGTGCACAACACATGGGGTGTGCTGTTTTAACAAGACGCATGCGTGTTCTGTGGGTGATGGGGAGACATATTGTTGTCAAGGATTGTGTGGGTCTTATCAGGGAGGGTATCCACAGCACTGGGACTGAAGCAGGTGTGGTAGGTGTGGGGATGGGCCATGGTTTATGCAAGTTAGTGATTGCTAGATTGTGCTTGGTCTTGCAGGTAGGTGTGTGTTTATCATGAGGGGCCGTAGAGGGAAATGGCACCTGCCAGCTCCTTTGTTCCTGGACAAGTCCCTTAGCAAACTCTGAGTTCAGGAACTATGTCTCCCTTGTTTAATCCTCAAGCACCTTTCAACCTGCTTCACCCAAGCTTCTCCACACTCTTTGCTCTGCTTAATCTTTAAGGACAGATCTCAGCTTCCTATCACCTTCTGTGCTCTCTCAGAGCTGAGACAGCTGATTTTTAAAAGTTCCAAGCTTTAAGTCTGCTGGTTGTATACGCTCACAAATGTCATCCCTTCTGATTTTCAAAGCCATAAGCTATGAGGATGTCTCTACGCTTTAGAGGCTCCCCGGTGTAGTAGTTTGTTTCTGGCCCCTCTGTGACTGTGGTTCCCTCCCTCTGGTGGTCAGAAATATGGGCTTTAGATTCCTACAGAGTCCTTGTCCTTCCTACCATCTTTGATGTGATTCCCTCTCTCCATTTAGTTGTATAGTTTTGTGGGGAAACCTGAAGGTCCATTTCTGGGTGACTCTGGTGTGAGTGTTACCTAGTTGTATCTGTGGGATGAGGTGAGTTTAGGGTCCTTCTACTCTGCCATCTTCCCCACAATTCAGTTTATTTTGTCTCATAAAAATATTACGACTCCAACTTTCTTTTCACTTCCATTTGCATGATAAATGGTTTTGTGTCCCATTACTTCCAATCTGCTTTTAATTTTAGGTCTGAAGTGATTCTCTGGTAGGCAGCATAGAGATGGGTCTTGCTTCCTCTTTACAGTCTATGTTTTCTGATTGGGATATTTAGTCCTTTTTTGTTAAATCAATCATTGAGAAAGTATTTGTATCTCTCTAGTTGACTTCACAAGGAAAAGTGTGACAGGCTTCGCTCTGAGAAGGAGGTCTGCGTGGAACGCCTCTTTCAACTCATGGCTTGTTTCTGGCTGACGGAAGGCTTCTCAAGGGTGTGTACGGAAGCCTAGGGAAAAAGCGGCTACACTTCTCTCTCCGGGGGGAAAAAAGCAAGAACCCAAAAGCATCGGCGAGAAACCGTCTCTCAACGATCACCTTCTTTCCTGACGAGACAGAAACATGTTCAACTCTGTGTGTGTGTGTGTGTGTGTGTGTGTGTGTGTGTGTGAGGGCACGCGCGCGCGCGCGTTCGTGAGTGAATAAGGAGAGTGCCATGTACTGACCTGGGAAAAGCAAGTCTGCGTCTACGGCGACTCGCCACTAGCATCTTCAGGTATCCTGGAGAGAGAAGCATTTCCAAAAGTGGGTGTGGAAGCATCATGAAAGTGCCGTACGCTTTACTACCTTTCCCTGGACCTAACTCCGAGAAACGTCCTCCCTGACGATCGAAAAGAGCTGAGCCATCTCAAGGCTGCGTGTGATCGCACAGGGACCGTTCCCTGGACCTAACTCCGAGAAACGCGTCGGGGTACAAGGCAGCTTTCAACGGACGTCTTCTTTCGTGAGCCCAGAAGCGTTTGCATATGTAGGCGTGGAAGCGTCAGCAGAGCGCCGTAGACCGCCCTCTAAGAGGCAACCTCGCTTTTGCGAAGCCGTCTTGCACCTGACATCCTTTGCCTTGGAGACGGGAGCCTTTTATATAGTCGTGGTGGAAGCACAAGGAACGTGCCGTGCCCTGTCCTCATCTCTTAGAAACAAGGCCGCGCGCAATGGGACTTTCAGCGTAGCATATGGACGGGGTCATGGAGTCAGTCGAGATTGCAAGTGGACGTGTGCAGGCATAAGGAGAGTGCCCTATCCTTAACTCCTTGAAAGCGTGACGAAGGGAGACCGTCTTTCAAGCGAACCCCTCTCCGGAGGATATATCGAAGCAGTGACAAAAGTGGATGTGGAAGCACAACGCAAGGGTTCTATACGAAACTCGGAAAAGAAGGTGGTGTAGAAGGCAGCTTTCCCCCGCGTCTTGGTTCAGGTTTAGGGAAGGGATACTCACTGCGCGTGTGGAAGCCTAGGGAAAGTACCATGGGCTGATGTGTGAAAACCAAGCCTGCGCAGAACGCAACGTTCAGCGCACATCTTGTTTCACGAAGAGAGAAGCCTTTCCAATCTGTGCGTGGAAGCCTAAGGCCAAGTGCCATATATCCTTACCCCCACGGAAAACCGCTGTAGGAAACCCGTCGTTCAACTCACAGCTTCCCGGAGGAAGTTTTTCTAAAGTGCGTGTGGAGGCCCAAGGAAAAGTGTGACAGGCTTCGCTCTGAGAAGGAGGTCTGTGTGGAACGCCTCTTTCAACTCACGGCTTGTTTCTGGCTGAGGGAAGGCTTCTCAAGGGTGTGTACGGAAGCCTAGGCAAAAAGCGCATACACTTCACTCTCCGGGGGGAAAAGGGCAAGCACCCAAAAGCATTGGCGAGAAACCGTCTCTCAACGAACACCTCCTTTCCTGACGAGACAGAAACATGTTCAACTCTGTGTGTGTGTGTGTGTGTGTGTGTGTGTGTGTGTGCGCGCGCGCGCGCGTGAGTGAATAAGGAATGTGCCATGCACTCACCTGGGAAAAGCAAGTCTGCGTATACGGCAACTCTCCACTAACATCTTCAGGTATCCTTGAGAGAGAAGCATTTCCAAAAGTGGGTGTGGAAGCATCATGAAAGTGCCGTACGCTTTACTACCGTTCAACACCCAAACTCAACACCCAAAAAACAAATAAGCGAGTCAAGAAATGGGCAGAAGATATGAACAGATATTTCTCCAAAGAAGACACACAAATGGCCAACAGACATTTGACAAACTGCTCAACATCACTTGGCATGGGGAAAAAGAAATCCAAATGACAATGAGATACCACTTCATACCAGTCAGAATTGCAAAAGTTAACAAGCGAAGAAATAACAAATGTTGGTGAGGAGAAAGGGGAACTCTCTTACACTTCTAAGTGGGAATGAAAAATGGTACAGCCACTTTGGAAAACAATATGGAGGTTCCTCAAGAACTTAAAAGAGAGCTCCCTTACAACCCAGCAATTTTATTTACCCCAAAGCTACAAATGTAGTGATCTGAAGGGGCAACTGCACCCCGAAAGTTTATAGCGACATTGTCCACAATAGCCAAACCGTGGAAGGAACCAAGACATCCATCGACAGATAAATGGATAAAGAAAACATGGTATATACATATACAATGGAATATGACTCAGCCATCAGAAAGGATCAATATTTAGCATATCGATGTGGATGGCACTGGAGGGTATTATGCTGAGCAAAATAAGTCAGTCAGAGAAAAACAATTATTATATGGTTTTACTCATATGTGGAATAGAAGGAACAGCACAGAGGATCATAGGGGAAGGGAGGGAAAATGAATGCGAAGAAACCAGAGAGGAAGAAAATCCATGACAGGTTCCCAACTATTGGAAACAAACTGAGGGTTGCTGGAGGAAAGGTGGGTGGGGAGATGGAGTAACTGTGTGAAGGGCATTAAGGAATGCATGTGATGTGGTGAACACTGGGTGTTATACACAACTGATGAATTGTGGAACGCTACATTTGAAATTACTGGTGTACTCTATGTTGGCTAATTCAATTTCAATGTTAAAAAAGTCTATTTTGTCTGATATAAGGATTGCTACTCTGACTTCTCTTGACATCCACTTGCATGATTAATGTTTCTCCATCTCTTAATTTCCATCTGCAGGTGTCTTTAGGTGTGAAATCTTTTGTATATATATACAAACTCTGTCATGCTCTTTTGCTTGGAGCATTTAGTCCATTTACATTCAAACTAATTATCATTAGACATGTATTTATTGATGTTTTGTTACTTGTTTCATAGTTTTTTGTGTAGTTTTTCTCTGATCCTTTCTTCTCTTGCTCTCTCTCTCATGGTTTGCTCGTTTTCTTTAATGATATTCTTGGATTTCTTTCCCTTTATCTTTTGCATGTGTATTAGAGGTTTGGGTTTGTGGTGACCCCCTGGATTATATATAGCCTTTTCAGTCCATATTAAGTTGAATGCTGTTTAAGTTCAAACCCACTGTTGACTCCTCCTCATGTGTTAGGGTATATGTTTTCATATCTTACATACTTTTATTTTGTGAATCCCTTAACTGATTTTTACAGAAATACTTATTTTTACTGCTTCCTTGATTCATTATTGTCATACTCTCACTTACGATTTTTTTCCACTCATAGTGTCCCCTTCAATATTTTTTGTAGTTAATGTAGTGGTCATGAACTCTTTTAGTTTGTGTGGCTAAGAAACTCTTTTTCTCCCCTTCTTTTCTGAAGGATAGGCTTGCTGGATAAATTATTCCTTGCTGCAGATTTTTCTCCTTCAGCACTTTGAATATTTAACGCCACTTTCTTCTGTCCTGCATAGTTTCTGCTGAAAACTCAGCTGATAGATTTATGGGCTTTCCCTTGCATGTTAACTGTCTTCTTTTATCTTGCTGCTTTAAATGTTTTTTCTTTATCACTACCTTTTCCCATTTGGATTACTATGTATCTTGATGTGGACCTCCTTAGGTTGATTTTGTGGGAGGGGATCTCTATGCCTTATGGATTTGTATAGGTTTCCTTCACCAGATTAGGTTAAGTTTTCAGCTCTTCTTTGGTCAAATAGATTTTCTGCCCCCTTTTCCCCCTTTTCACCTTCTGGGATCCCTCTCATGTGGGTGTTGTTACACTGGATGGAGTCACTGAATTCCCTAAGTCTCTTCTCATTTTGGCATACTTCTTTTTCCTCTCATTTGTTCCGCTTGATTACTTTCCATTACTGTCTTCTAGTTCATTAATTTGTTCCTCTGCTTCGTCCATCCTGCTAATTATTCTATCTAGTATATTCTTCATTTCATTTCTTGTGTTCCACATCTCTGATTATTTCTTTCATATCTCTTTGTTAAGAGTCTCAATGATGTTCCCCCTTCTGATGTCCTCCCTCTTTTCATTTCCCCAGTGAGTATCTTTATAATTGTTATCTTAAATTTTCTGTCAGGCATGTTCCTTATATCCATTTTGTTTAGGTCTCTTGCTGTGGCTTTGTCCTCTTCTTTCGTTTAGGACATAGTCCTCTGTCTGCTCATTTGGCCTACTTCTCAGAGAATATCTCTCTGTTAGGAAGGTCAGATATATTGCTTGTTCTTGAAAATACGGGGCAGAACATACATTTTTCACTTGGTGATGCTGGTTCTCCTCTGAAGGTAATGCATAGCAACAACAGAGACTGGATCTGGACTGTGTCATTGTGCACAACACATGGGGTGTGCTGTTTTAACAAGACGCATGCGTGTTCTGTGGGTGATGGGGAGACATATTGTTGTCAAGGATTGTGTGGGTCTTATCAGGGAGGGTATCCACAGCACTGGGACTGAAGCAGGTGTGGTAGGTGTGGGGATGGGCCATGGTTTATGCAAGTTAGTGATTGCTAGATTGTGCTTGGTCTTGCAGGTAGGTGTGTGTTTATAATGAGGGGCCGTAGAGGGAAATGGCACCTGCCAGCTCCTTTGTTCCTGGACAAGTCCCTTAGCAAACTCTGAGTTCAGGAACTATGTCTCCCTTGTTTAATCCTCAAGCACCTTTCAACCTGCTTCACCCAAGCTTCTCCACACTCTTTGCTCTGCTTAATCTTTAAGGACAGATCTCAGCTTCCTATCACCTTCTGTGCTCTCTCAGAGCTGAGACAGCTGATTTTTAAAAGTTCCAAGCTTTAAGTCTGCTGGTTGTATACGCTCACAAATGTCATCCCTTCTGATTTTCAAAGCCATAAGCTATGAGGATGTCTCTACGCTTTAGAGGCTCCCCGGTGTAGTAGTTTGTTTCTGGCCCCTCTGTGACTGTGGTTCCCTCCCTCTGGTGGTCAGAAATATGGGCTTTAGATTCCTACAGAGTCCTTGTCCTTCCTACCATCTTTGATGTGATTCCCTCTCTCCATTTAGTTGTATAGTTTTGTGGGGAAATCGGAAGGTCCATTTCTGGGTGACTCTGGTGTGAGTGTTACCTAGTTGTATCTGTGGGATGAGGTGAGTTTAGGGTCCTTCTACTCTGCCATCTTCCCCACAATTCAGTTTATTTTGTCTCATAAAAATATTACGACTCCAACTTTCTTTTCACTTCCATTTGCATGATAAATGGTTTTGTGTCCCATTACTTCCAATCTGCTTTTATTTTTAGGTCTGAAGTGATTCTCTGGTAGGCAGCATAGAGATGGGTCTTGCTTCCTCTTTACAGTCTATGTTTTCTGATTGGGATATTTAGTCCTTTTTTGTTAAAGCAATCATTGAGAAAGTATTTGTATCTCTCTAGTTGACTTCACAAGGAAAAGTGTGACAGGCTTCGCTCTGAGAAGGAGGTCTGCGTGGAACGCCTCTTTCAACTCATGGCTTGTTTCTGGCTGACGGAAGGCTTCTCAAGGGTGTGTACGGAAGCCTAGGGAAAAAGCGGCTACACTTCTCTCTCCGGGGGGAAAAAAGCAAGAACCCAAAAGCATCGGCGAGAAACCGTCTCTCAACGATCACCTTCTTTCCTGACGAGACAGAAACATGTTCAACTCTGTGTGTGTGTGTGTGTGTGTGTGTGTGTGTGTGTGTGTGTGAGGGCACGCGCGCGCGCGCGTGCGTGAGTGAATAAGGAGAGTGCCATGTACTGACCTGGGAAAAGCAAGTCTGCGTCTACGGCGACTCGCCACTAGCATCTTCAGGTATCCTGGAGAGAGAAGCATTTCCAAAAGTGGGTGTGGAAGCATCATGAAAGTGCCGTACGCTTTACTACCTTTCCCTGGACCTAACTCCGAGAAACGTCCTCCCTGACGATCGAAAAGAGCTGAGCCATCTCAAGGCTGCGTGTGATCGCACAGGGACCGTTCCCTGGACCTAACTCCGGAAAACGCGTCGGGGTACAAGGCAGCTTTCAACGGACGTCTTCTTTCGTGAGCCCAGAAGCGTTTGCATATGTAGGCGTGGAAGCGTCAGGAGAGCGCCGTAGACCGCCCTCTAAGAGGCAACCTCGCTTTTGCGAAGCCGTCTTGCACCTGACATCCTTTGCCTTGGAGACGGGAGCCTTTTATATAGTCGTGGTGGAAGCACAAGGAACGTGCCGTGCCCTGTCCTCATCTCTTAGAAACAAGGCCGTGCGCAATGGGACTTTCAGCGTAGCATATGGACGGGGTCATGAAGTCAGTCGAGATTGCAAGTGGACGTGTGCAGGCATAAGGAGAGTGCCCTATCCTTAACTCCTTGAAAGCGTGACGGAGGGAGACCGTCTTTCAAGCGAACCCCTCTCCGGAGGATATATCGAAGCAGTGACAAAAGTGGATGTGGAAGCACAACGCAAGGGTTCTATACGAAACTCGGAAAAGAAGGTGGTGTAGAAGGCAGCTTTCCCCCGCGTCTTGGTTCAGGTTTAGGGAAGGGATACTCACTGCGCGTGTGGAAGCCTAGGGAAAGTACCATGGGCTGATGTGTGAAAACCAAGCCTGCGCAGAACGCAACGTTCAGCGCACATCTTATTTCACGAAGAGAGAAGCCTTTCCAATCTGTGCGTGGAAGCCTAAGGCCAAGTGCCATATATCCTTACCCCCACGGAAAACCGCTGTAGGAAACCCGTCGTTCAACTCACAGCTTCCCGGAGGAAGTTTTTCTAAAGTGCGTGTGGAGGCCCAAGGAAAAGTGTGACAGGCTTCGCTCTGAGAAGGAGGTCTGTGTGGAACGCCTCTTTCAACTCACGGCTTGTTTCTGGCTGAGGGAAGGCTTCTCAAGGGTGTGTACGGAAGCCTAGGCAAAAAGCGCATACACTTTACTCTCCGGGGGGAAAAGGGCAAGCACCCAAAAGCATTGGCGAGAAACCGTCTCTCAACGAACACCTCCTTTCCTGACGAGACAGAAACATGTTCAACTCTGTGTGTGTGTGTGTGTGTGTGTGTGTGTGTGTGTGTGCGCGCGCGCGCGTGAGTGAATAAGGAATGTGCCATGCACTCACCTGGGAAAAGCAAGTCTGCGTATACGGCAACTCTCCACTAACATCTTCAGGTATCCTTGAGAGAGAAGCATTTCCAAAAGTGGGTGTGGAAGCATCATGAAAGTGCCGTACGCTTTACTACCGTTCAACACCCAAACTCAACACCCAAAAAACAAATAAGCGAGTCAAGAAATGGGCAGAAGATATGAACAGATATTTCTCCAAAGAAGACACACAAATGGCCAACAGACATATGACAAACTGCTCAACATCACTTGGCATGGGGAAAAAGAAATCCAAATGACAATGAGATACCACTTCATACCAGTCAGAATTGCAAAAGTTAACAAGCGAAGAAATAACAAATGTTGGTGAGGAGAAAGGGGAACTCTCTTACACTTCTAAGTGGGAATGAAAACTGGTACAGCCACTTTGGAAAACAATATGGAGGTTCCTCAAGAACTTAAAAGAGAGCTCCCTTACAACCCAGCAATTTTATTTACCCCAAAGCTACAAATGTAGTGATCTGAAGGGGCAACTGCACCCCGAATGTTTATAGCGATATTGTCCACAATAGCCAAACCGTGGAAGGAACCAAGAGATCCATCGACAGATAAATGGATAAAGAAAACATGGTATATACATATACAAAGGAATGTGACTCAGCCATCAGAAAGGATCAATATTTAGCATATCGATGTGGATGGCACTGGAGGGTATTATGCTGAGCAAAATAAGTCAGTCAGAGAAAAACAATTATTATATGGTTTTACTCATATGTGGAATAGAAGGAACAGCACAGAGGATCATAGGGGAAGGGAGGGAAAATGAATGCGAAGAAACCAGAGAGGAAGAAAATCCATGACAGGTTCCCAGCTATTGGAAACAAACTGAGGGTTGCTGGAGGAAAGGTGGGTGGGGAGATGGAGTAACTGTGTGATGGGCATTAAGGAATGCATGTGATGTGGTGAACACTGGGTGTTATACACAACTGATGAATTGTGGAACGCTACATTTGAAATTACTGGTGTACTCTATGTTGGCTAATTCAATTTCAATGTTAAAAAAGTCTATTTTGTCTGATATAAGGATTGCTACTCTGACTTCTTTTGACATCCACTTGCATGATTAATGTTTCTCCATCTCTTAATTTCCATCTGCAGGTGTCTTTAGGTGTGAAATCTTTTATATATATATACAAACTCTGTCATGCTCTTTTGCTTGGAGCATTTAGTCCATTTACATTCAAACTAATTATCATTAGACATGTATTTATTGATGTTTTGTTACTTGTTTCATAGTTTTTTGTGTAGTTTTTCTCTGATCCTTTCTTCTCTTGCTCTCTCTCTCATGGTTTGCTCGTTTTCTTTAATGATATTCTTGGATTTCTTTCCCTTTATCTTTTGCATGTGTATTAGAGGTTTGGGTTTGTGGTGACCCCCTGGATTATATAGCCTTTTCAGTCTATATTAAGTTGAATGCTGTTTAAGTTCAAACCCACTGTTGACTCCTCCTCATGTGTTAGGGTATATGTTTTCATATTTTACATACTTTTATTTTGTGAATCCCTTAACTGATTTTTACAGAAATACTTATTTTTACTGCTTCCTTGATTCATTATTGTCATACTCTCACTTACGATTTTTTTCCACTCATAGTGTCCCCTTCAATATTTTTTGTAGTTAATTTAGTGGTCATGAACTCTTTTAGTTTGTGTGGCTAAGAAACTCTTTTTCTCCCCTTCTTTTCTGAAGGATAGGCTTGCTGGATAAATTATTCCTTGCTGCAGATTTTTCTCATTCAGCACTTTGAATATTTAACGCCACTTTCTTCTGTCCTGCATAGTTTCTGCTGAAAACTCAGCTGATAGATTTATGGGCTTTCCCTTGCATGTTAACTGTCTTCTTTTATCTTGCTGCTTTAAATGTTTTTTCTTTATCACTACCTTTTCCCATTTGGATTACTATGTATCTTGATGTGGACCTCCTTAGGTTGATTTTGTGGGAGGGGATCTCTATGCCTTATGGATTTGTATAGGTTTCCTTCACCAGATTAGGTTAAGTTTTCAGCTCTTCTTTGGTCAAATAGATTTTCTGCCCCCTTTTCCCCCTTTTCACCTTCTGGGATCCCTCTCATGTGGGTGTTGTTACACTGGATGGAGTCACTGAATTCCCTAAGTCTCTTCTCATTTTTGCATACTTCTTTTTCCTCTCATTTGTTCCGCTTGATTACTTTCCATTACTGTCTTCTAGTTCATTAATTTGTTCCTCTGCTTCGTCCATCCTGCTAATTATTCTATCTAGTATATTCTTCATTTCATTTCTTGTGTTCCACATCTCTGATTATTTCTTTCATATCTCTTTGTTAAGAGTCTCAATGATGTTCCCCCTTCTGATGTCCTCCCTCTTTTCATTTCCCCAGTGAGTATCTTTATAATTGTTATCTTAAATTTTCTGTCAGGCATGTTCCTTATATCCATTTTGTTTAGGTCTCTTGCTGTGGCTTTGTCCTCTTCTTTCGTTTAGGACATAGTCCTCTGTCTGCTCATTTGGCCTACTTCTCAGAGAATATCTCTCTGTTAGGAAGGTCAGATATATTGCTTGTTCTTGAAAATACGGGGCAGAACATACATTTTTCACTTGGTGATGCTGGTTCTCCTCTGAAGGTAATGCATAGCAACAACAGAGACTGGATCTGGACTGTGTCATTGTGCACAACACATGGGGTGTGCTGTTTTAACAAGACGCATGCGTGTTCTGTGGGTGATGGGGAGACATATTGTTGTCAAGGATTGTGTGGGTCTTATCAGGGAGGGTATCCACAGCACTGGGACTGAAGCAGGTGTGGTAGGTGTGGGGATGGGCCATGGTTTATGCAAGTTAGTGATTGCTAGATTGTGCTTGGTCTTGCAGGTAGGTGTGTGTTTATAATGAGGGGCCGTAGAGGGAAATGGCACCTGCCAGCTCCTTTGTTCCTGGACAAGTCCCTTAGCAAACTCTGAGTTCAGGAACTATGTCTCCCTTGTTTAATCCTCAAGCACCTTTCAACCTGCTTCACCCAAGCTTCTCCACACTCTTTGCTCTGCTTAATCTTTAAGGACAGATCTCAGCTTCCTATCACCTTCTGTGCTCTCTCAGAGCTGAGACAGCTGATTTTTAAAAGTTCCAAGCTTTAAGTCTGCTGGTTGTATACGCTCACAAATGTCATCCCTTCTGATTTTCAAAGCCATAAGCTATGAGGATGTCTCTACGCTTTAGAGGCTCCCCGGTGTAGTAGTTTGTTTCTGGCCCCTCTGTGACTGTGGTTCCCTCCCTCTGGTGGTCAGAAATATGGGCTTTAGATTCCTACAGAGTCCTTGTCCTTCCTACCATCTTTGATGTGATTCCCTCTCTCCATTTAGTTGTATAGTTTTGTGGGGAAATCGGAAGGTCCATTTCTGGGTGACTCTGGTGTGAGTGTTACCTAGTTGTATCTGTGGGATGAGGTGAGTTTAGGGTCCTTCTACTCTGCCATCTTCCCCACAATTCAGTTTATTTTGTCTCATAAAAATATTACGACTCCAACTTTCTTTTCACTTCCATTTGCATGATAAATGGTTTTGTGTCCCATTACTTCCAATCTGCTTTTATTTTTAGGTCTGAAGTGATTCTCTGCTAGGCAGCATAGAGATGGGTCTTGCTTCCTCTTTACAGTCTATGTTTTCTGATTGGGATATTTAGTCCTTTTTTGTTAAAGCAATCATTGAGAAAGTATTTGTATCTCTCTAGTTTACTTCACAAGGAAAAGTGTGACAGGCTTCGCTCTGAGAAGGAGGTCTGCGTGGAACGCCTCTTTCAACTCATGGGTTGTTTCTGGCTGACGGAAGGCTTCTCAAGGGTGTGTACGGAAGCCTAGGGAAAAAGCGGCTACACTTCTCTCTCCGGGGGGAAAAAAGCAAGAACCCAAAAGCATCGGCGAGAAACCGTCTCTCAACGATCACCTTCTTTCCTGACGAGACAGAAACATGTTCAACTCTGTGTGTGTGTGTGTGTGTGTGTGTGTGTGTGTGTGTGTGTGTGAGGGCACGCGCGCGCGCGCGTGCGTGAGTGAATAAGGAGAGTGCCATGTACTGACCTGGGAAAAGCAAGTCTGCGTCTACGGCGACTCGCCACTAGCATCTTCAGGTATCCTGGAGAGAGAAGCATTTCCAAAAGTGGGTGTGGAAGCATCATGAAAGTGCCGTACGCTTTACTACCTTTCCCTGGACCTAACTCCGAGAAACGTCCTCCCTGACGATCGAAAAGAGCTGAGCCATCTCAAGGCTGCGTGTGATCGCACAGGGACAGTTCCCTGGACCTAACTCCGAGAAACGCGTCGGGGTACAAGGCAGCTTTCAACGGACGTCTTCTTTCGTGAGCCCAGAAGCGTTTGCATATGTAGGCGTGGAAGCGTCAGCAGAGCGCCGTAGACCGCCCTCTAAGAGGCAACCTCGCTTTTGCGAAGCCGTCTTGCACCTGACATCCTTTGCCTTGGAGACGGGAGCCTTTTATATAGTCGTGGTGGAAGCACAAGGAACGTGCCGTGCCCTGTCCTCATCTCTTAGAAACAAGGCCGCGCGCAATGGGACTTTCAGCGTAGCATATGGACGGGGTCATGAAGTCAGTCGAGATTGCAAGTGGACGTGTGCAGGCATAAGGAGAGTGCCCTATCCTTAACTCCTTGAAAGCGTGACGGAGGGAGACCGTCTTTCAAGCGAACCCCTCTCCGGAGGATATATCGAAGCAGTGACAAAAGTGGATGTGGAAGCACAACGCAAGGGTTCTATACGAAACTCGGAAAAGAAGGTGGTGTAGAAGGCAGCTTTCCCCCGCGTCTTGGTTCAGGTTTAGAGAAGGGATACTCACTGCGCGTGTGGAAGCCTAGGGAAAGTACCATGGGCTGATGTGTGAAAACCAAGCCTGCGCAGAACGCAACGTTCAGCGCACATCTTGTTTCACGAAGAGAGAAGCCTTTCCAATCTGTGCGTGGAAGCCTAAGGCCAAGTGCAATATATCCTTACCCCCACGGGAAACCGCTGTAGGAAACCCGTCGTTCAACTCACGGCTTCCCGGAGGAAGTTTTTCTAAAGTGCGTGTGGAGGCCCAAGGAAAAGTGTGACAGGCTTCGCTCTGAGAAGGAGGTCTGTGTGGAACGCCTTTTTCAACTCACGGCTTGTTTCTGGCTGAGGGAAGGCTTCTCAAGGGTGTGTACGGAAGCCTAGGCAAAAAGCGCATACACTTTACTCTCCGGGGGGAAAAGGGCAAGCACCCAAAAGCATTGGCGAGAAACCGTCTCTCAACGAACACCTCCTTTCCTGACGAGACAGAAACATGTTCAACTCTGTGTGTGTGTGTGTGTGTGTGTGTGTGTGTGTGTGCGCGCGCGCGCGCGTGAGTGAATAAGGAATGTTGCATGCACTCACCTGGGAAAAGCAAGTCTGCGTATACGGCAACTCTCCACTAACATCTTCAGGTATCCTTGAGAGAGAAGCATTTCCAAAAGTGGGTGTGGAAGCATCATGAAAGTGCCGTACGCTTTACTACCGTTCAACACCCAAACTCAACACCCAAAAAACAAATAAGCGAGTCAAGAAATGGGCAGAAGATATGAACAGATATTTCTCCAAAGAAGACACACAAATGGCCAACAGACATATGACAAACTGCTCAACATCACTTGGCATGGGGAAAAAGAAATCCAAATGACAATGAGATACCACTTCATACCAGTCAGAATTGCAAAAGTTAACAAGCGAAGAAATAACAAATGTTGGTGAGGAGAAAGGGGAACTCTCTTACACTTCTAAGTGGGAATGAAAACTGGTACAGCCACTTTGGAAAACAATATGGAGGTTCCTCAAGAACTTAAAAGAGAGCTCCCTTACAACCCAGCAATTTTATTTACCCCAAAGCTACAAATGTAGTGATCTGAAGGGGCAACTGCACCCCGAATGTTTATAGCGATATTGTCCACAATAGCCAAACCGTGGAAGGAACCAAGAGATCCATCGACAGATAAATGGATAAAGAAAACATGGTATATACATATACAAAGGAATGTGACTCAGCCATCAGAAAGGATCAATATTTAGCATATCGATGTGGATGGCACTGGAGGGTATTATGCTGAGCAAAATAAGTCAGTCAGAGAAAAACAATTATTATATGGTTTTACTCATATGTGGAATAGAAGGAACAGCACAGAGGATCATAGGGGAAGGGAGGGAAAATGAATGCGAAGAAACCAGAGAGGAAGAAAATCCATGACAGGTTCCCAGCTATTGGAAACAAACTGAGGGTTGCTGGAGGAAAGGTGGGTGGGGAGATGGAGTAACTGTGTGATGGGCATTAAGGAATGCATGTGATGTGGTGAACACTGGGTGTTATACACAACTGATGAATTGTGGAACGCTACATTTGAAATTACTGGTGTACTCTATGTTGGCTAATTCAATTTCAATGTTAAAAAAGTCTATTTTGTCTGATATAAGGATTGCTACTCTGACTTCTTTTGACATCCACTTGCATGATTAATGTTTCTCCATCTCTTAATTTCCATCTGCAGGTGTCTTTAGGTGTGAAATCTTTTATATATATATACAAACTCTGTCATGCTCTTTTGCTTGGAGCATTTAGTCCATTTACATTCAAACTAATTATCATTAGACATGTATTTATTGATGTTTTGTTACTTGTTTCATAGTTTTTTGTGTAGTTTTTCTCTGATCCTTTCTTCTCTTGCTCTCTCTCTCATGGTTTGCTCGTTTTCTTTAATGATATTCTTGGATTTCTTTCCCTTTATCTTTTGCATGTGTATTAGAGGTTTGGGTTTGTGGTGACCCCCTGGATTATATATAGCCTTTTCAGTCTATATTAAGTTGAATGCTGTTTAAGTTCAAACCCACTGTTGACTCCTCCTCATGTGTTAGGGTATATGTTTTCATATTTTACATACTTTTATTTTGTGAATCCCTTAACTGATTTTTACAGAAATACTTATTTTTACTGCTTCCTTGATTCATTATTGTCATACTCTCACTTACGATTTTTTTCCACTCATAGTGTCCCCTTCAATATTTTTTGTAGTTAATTTAGTGGTCATGAACTCTTTTAGTTTGTGTGGCTAAGAAACTCTTTTTCTCCCCTTCTTTTCTGAAGGATAGGCTTGCTGGATAAATTATTCCTTGCTGCAGATTTTTCTCCTTCAGCACTTTGAATATTTAACGCCACTTTCTTCTGTCCTGCATAGTTTCTGCTGAAAACTCAGCTGATAGATTTATGGGCTTTCCCTTGCATGTTAACTGTCTTCTTTTATCTTGCTGCTTTAAATGTTTTTTCTTTATCACTACCTTTTCCCATTTTGATTACTATGTATCTTGATGTGGACCTCCTTAGGTTGATTTTGTGGGAGGGGATCTCTATGCCTTATGGATTTGTATAGGTTTCCTTCACCAGATTAGGTTAAGTTTTCAGCTCTTCTTTGGTCAAATAGATTTTCTGCCCCCTTTTCCCCCTTTTCACCTTCTGGGATCCCTCTCATGTGGGTGTTGTTACACTGGATGGAGTCACTGAATTCCCTAAGTCTCTTCTCATTTTGGCATACTTCTTTTTCCTCTCATTTGTTCCGCTTGATTACTTTCCATTACTGTCTTCTAGTTCATTAATTTGTTCCTCTGCTTCGTCCATCCTGCTAATTATTCTATCTAGTATATTCTTCATTTCATTTCTTGTGTTCCACATCTCTGATTATTTCTTTCATATCTCTTTGTTAAGAGTCTCAATGATGTTCCCCCTTCTGATGTCCTCCCTCTTTTCATTTCCCCAGTGAGTATCTTTATAATTGTTATCTTAAATTTTCTGTCAGGCATGTTCCTTATATCCATTTTGTTTAGGTCTCTTGCTGTGGCTTTGTCCTCTTCTTTCGTTTAGGACATAGTCCTCTGTCTGCTCATTTGGCCTACTTCTCAGAGAATATCTCTCGGTTAGGAAGGTCAGATATATTGCTTGTTCTTGAAAATACGGGGCAGAACATACATTTTTCACTTGGTGATGCTGGTTCTCCTCTGAAGGTAATGCATAGCAACAACAGAGACTGGATCTGGACTGTGTCATTGTGCACAACACATGGGGTGTGCTGTTTTAACAAGACGCATGCGTGTTCTGTGGGTGATGGGGAGACATATTGTTGTCAAGGATTGTGTGGGTCTTATCAGGGAGGGTATCCACAGCACTGGGACTGAAGCAGGTGTGGTAGGTGTGGGGATGGGCCATGGTTTATGCAAGTTAGTGATTGCTAGATTGTGCTTGGTCTTGCAGGTAGGTGTGTGTTTATAATGAGGGGCCGTAGAGGGAAATGGCACCTGCCAGCTCCTTTGTTCCTGGACAAGTCCCTTAGCAAACTCTGAGTTCAGGAACTATGTCTCCCTTGTTTAATCCTCAAGCACCTTTCAACCTGCTTCACCCAAGCTTCTCCACACTCTTTGCTCTGCTTAATCTTTAAGGACAGATCTCAGCTTCCTATCACCTTCTGTGCTCTCTCAGAGCTGAGACAGCTGATTTTTAAAAGTTCCAAGCTTTAAGTCTGCTGGTTGTATACGCTCACAAATGTCATCCCTTCTGATTTTCAAAGCCATAAGCTATGAGGATGTCTCTACGCTTTAGAGGCTCCCCGGTGTAGTAGTTTGTTTCTGGCCCCTCTGTGACTGTGGTTCCCTCCCTCTGGTGGTCAGAAATATGGGCTTTAGATTCCTACAGAGTCCTTGTCCTTCCTACCATCTTTGATGTGATTCCCTCTCTCCATTTAGTTGTATAGTTTTGTGGGGAAATCGGAAGGTCCATTTCTGGGTGACTCTGGTGTGAGTGTTACCTAGTTGTATCTGTGGGATGAGGTGAGTTTAGGGTCCTTCTATTCTGCCATCTTCCCCACAATTCAGTTTATTTTGTCTCATAAAAATATTACGACTCCAACTTTCTTTTCACTTCCATTTGCATGATAAATGGTTTTGTGTCCCATTACTTCCAATCTGCTTTTATTTTTAGGTCTGAAGTGATTCTCTGGTAGGCAGCATAGAGATGGGTCTTGCTTCCTCTTTACAGTCTATGTTTTCTGATTGGGATATTTAGTCCTTTTTTGTTAAAGCAATCATTGAGAAAGTATTTGTATCTCTCTAGTTGACTTCACAAGGAAAAGTGTGACAGGCTTCGCTCTGAGAAGGAGGTCTGCGTGGAACGCCTCTTTCAACTCATGGCTTGTTTCTGGCTGACGGAAGGCTTCTCAAGGGTGTGTACGGAAGCCTAGGGAAAAAGCGGCTACACTTCTCTCTCCGGGGGGAAAAAAGCAAGAACCCAAAAGCATCGGCGAGAAACCGTCTCTCAACGATCACCTTCTTTCCTGACGAGACAGAAACATGTTCAACTCTGTGTGTGTGTGTGTGTGTGTGTGTGTGTGTGTGTGTGTGAGGGCACGCGCGCGCGCGCGTGCGTGAGTGAATAAGGAGAGTGCCATGTACTGACCTGGGAAAAGCAAGTCTGCGTCTACGGCGACTCGCCACTAGCATCTTCAGGTATCCTGGAGAGAGAAGCATTTCCAAAAGTGGGTGTGGAAGCATCATGAAAGTGCCGTACGCTTTACTACCTTTCCCTGGACCTAACTCCGAGAAACGTCCTCCCTGACGATCGAAAAGAGCTGAGCCATCTCAAGGCTGCGTGTGATCGCACAGGGACCGTTCCCTGGACCTAACTCCGGAAAACGCGTCGGGGTACAAGGCAGCTTTCAACGGACGTCTTCTTTCGTGAGCCCAGAAGCGTTTGCATATGTAGGCGTGGAAGCGTCAGGAGAGCGCCGTAGACCGCCCTCTAAGAGGCAACCTCGCTTTTGCGAAGCCGTCTTGCACCTGACATCCTTTGCCTTGGAGACGGGAGCCTTTTATATAGTCGTGGTGGAAGCACAAGGAACGTGCCGTGCCCTGTCCTCATCTCTTAGAAACAAGGCCGTGCGCAATGGGACTTTCAGCGTAGCATATGGACGGGGTCATGAAGTCAGTCGAGATTGCAAGTGGACGTGTGCAGGCATAAGGAGAGTGCCCTATCCTTAACTCCTTGAAAGCGTGACGGAGGGAGACCGTCTTTCAAGCGAACCCCTCTCCGGAGGATATATCGAAGCAGTGACAAAAGTGGATGTGGAAGCACAACGCAAGGGTTCTATACGAAACTCGGAAAAGAAGGTGGTGTAGAAGGCAGCTTTCCCCCGCGTCTTGGTTCAGGTTTAGGGAAGGGATACTCACTGCGCGTGTGGAAGCCTAGGGAAAGTACCATGGGCTGATGTGTGAAAACCAAGCCTGCGCAGAACGCAACGTTCAGCGCACATCTTGTTTCACGAAGAGAGAAGCCTTTCCAATCTGTGCGTGGAAGCCTAAGGCCAAGTGCCATATATCCTTACCCCCACGGAAAACCGCTGTAGGAAACCCGTCGTTCAACTCACAGCTTCCCGGAGGAAGTTTTTCTAAAGTGCGTGTGGAGGCCCAAGGAAAAGTGTGACAGGCTTCGCTCTGAGAAGGAGGTCTGTGTGGAACGCCTCTTTCAACTCACGGCTTGTTTCTGGCTGAGGGAAGGCTTCTCAAGGGTGTGTACGGAAGCCTAGGCAAAAAGCGCATACACTTTACTCTCCGGGGGGAAAAGGGCAAGCACCCAAAAGCATTGGCGAGAAACCGTCTCTCAACGAACACCTCCTTTCCTGACGAGACAGAAACATGTTCAACTCTGTGTGTGTGTGTGTGTGTGTGTGTGTGTGTGTGTGTGCGCGCGCGCGCGTGAGTGAATAAGGAATGTGCCATGCACTCACCTGGGAAAAGCAAGTCTGCGTATACGGCAACTCTCCACTAACATCTTCAGGTATCCTTGAGAGAGAAGCATTTCCAAAAGTGGGTGTGGAAGCATCATGAAAGTGCCGTACGCTTTACTACCGTTCAACACCCAAACTCAACACCCAAAAAACAAATAAGCGAGTCAAGAAATGGGCAGAAGATATGAACAGATATTTCTCCAAAGAAGACACACAAATGGCCAACAGACATATGACAAACTGCTCAACATCACTTGGCATGGGGAAAAAGAAATCCAAATGACAATGAGATACCACTTCATACCAGTCAGAATTGCAAAAGTTAACAAGCGAAGAAATAACAAATGTTGGTGAGGAGAAAGGGGAACTCTCTTACACTTCTAAGTGGGAATGAAAACTGGTACAGCCACTTTGGAAAACAATATGGAGGTTCCTCAAGAACTTAAAAGAGAGCTCCCTTACAACCCAGCAATTTTATTTACCCCAAAGCTACAAATGTAGTGATCTGAAGGGGCAACTGCACCCCGAATGTTTATAGCGATATTGTCCACAATAGCCAAACCGTGGAAGGAACCAAGAGATCCATCGACAGATAAATGGATAAAGAAAACATGGTATATACATATACAAAGGAATGTGACTCAGCCATCAGAAAGGATCAATATTTAGCATATCGATGTGGATGGCACTGGAGGGTATTATGCTGAGCAAAATAAGTCAGTCAGAGAAAAACAATTATTATATGGTTTTACTCATATGTGGAATAGAAGGAACAGCACAGAGGATCATAGGGGAAGGGAGGGAAAATGAATGCGAAGAAACCAGAGAGGAAGAAAATCCATGACAGGTTCCCAGCTATTGGAAACAAACTGAGGGTTGCTGGAGGAAAGGTGGGTGGGGAGATGGAGTAACTGTGTGATGGGCATTAAGGAATGCATGTGATGTGGTGAACACTGGGTGTTATACACAACTGATGAATTGTGGAACGCTACATTTGAAATTACTGGTGTACTCTATGTTGGCTAATTCAATTTCAATGTTAAAAAAGTCTATTTTGTCTGATATAAGGATTGCTACTCTGACTTCTTTTGACATCCACTTGCATGATTAATGTTTCTCCATCTCTTAATTTCCATCTGCAGGTGTCTTTAGGTGTGAAATCTTTTATATATATATACAAACTCTGTCATGCTCTTTTGCTTGGAGCATTTAGTCCATTTACATTCAAACTAATTATCATTAGACATGTATTTATTGATGTTTTGTTACTTGTTTCATAGTTTTTTGTGTAGTTTTTCTCTGATCCTTTCTTCTCTTGCTCTCTCTCTCATGGTTTGCTCGTTTTCTTTAATGATATTCTTGGATTTTTTTCCCTTTATCTTTTGCATGTGTATTAGAGGTTTGGGTTTGTGGTGACCCCCTGGATTATATATAGCCTTTTCAGTCTATATTAAGTTGAATGCTGTTTAAGTTCAAACCCACTGTTGACTCCTCCTCATGTGTTAGGGTATATGTTTTCATATTTTACATACTTTTATTTTGTGAATCCCTTAACTGATTTTTACAGAAATACTTATTTTTACTGCTTCCTTGATTCATTATTGTCATACTCTCACTTACGATTTTTTTCCACTCATAGTGTCCCCTTCAATATTTTTTGTAGTTAATTTAGTGGTCATGAACTCTTTTAGTTTGTGTGGCTAAGAAACTCTTTTTCTCCCCTTCTTTTCTGAAGGATAGGCTTGCTGGATAAATTATTCCTTGCTGCAGATTTTTCTCCTTCAGCACTTTGAATATTTAACGCCACTTTCTTCTGTCCTGCATAGTTTCTGCTGAAAACTCAGCTGATAGATTTATGGGCTTTCCCTTGCATGTTAACTGTCTTCTTTTATCTTGCTGCTTTAAATGTTTTTTCTTTATCACTACCTTTTCCCATTTGGATTACTATGTATCTTGATGTGGACCTCCTTAGGTTGATTTTGTGGGAGGGGATCTCTATGCCTTATGGATTTGTATAGGTTTCCTTCACCAGATTAGGTTAAGTTTTCAGCTCTTCTTTGGTCAAATAGATTTTCTGCCCCCTTTTCCCCCTTTTCACCTTCTGGGATCCCTCTCATGTGGGTGTTGTTACACTGGATGGAGTCACTGAATTCCCTAAGTCTCTTCTCATTTTGGCATACTTCTTTTTCCTCTCATTTGTTCCGCTTGATTACTTTCCATTACTGTCTTCTAGTTCATTAATTTGTTCCTCTGCTTCGTCCATCCTGCTAATTATTCTATCTAGTATATTCTTCATTTCATTTCTTGTGTTCCACATCTCTGATTATTTCTTTCATATCTCTTTGTTAAGAGTCTCAATGATGTTCCCCCTTCTGATGTCCTCCCTCTTTTCATTTCCCCAGTGAGTATCTTTATAATTGTTATCTTAAATTTTCTGTCAGGCATGTTCCTTATATCCATTTTGTTTAGGTCTCTTGCTGTGGCTTTGTCCTCTTCTTTCGTTTAGGACATAGTCCTCTGTCTGCTCATTTGGCCTACTTCTCAGAGAATATCTCTCGGTTAGGAAGGTCAGATATATTGCTTGTTCTTGAAAATACGGGGCAGAACATACATTTTTCACTTGGTGATGCTGGTTCTCCTCTGAAGGTAATGCATAGCAACAACAGAGACTGGATCTGGACTGTGTCATTGTGCACAACACATGGGGTGTGCTGTTTTAACAAGACGCATGCGTGTTCTGTGGGTGATGGGGAGACATATTGTTGTCAAGGATTGTGTGGGTCTTATCAGGGAGGGTATCCACAGCACTGGGACTGAAGCAGGTGTGGTAGGTGTGGGGATGGGCCATGGTTTATGCAAGTTAGTGATTGCTAGATTGTGCTTGGTCTTGCAGGTAGGTGTGTGTTTATAATGAGGGGCCGTAGAGGGAAATGGCACCTGCCAGCTCCTTTGTTCCTGGACAAGTCCCTTAGCAAACTCTGAGTTCAGGAACTATGTCTCCCTTGTTTAATCCTCAAGCACCTTTCAACCTGCTTCACCCAAGCTTCTCCACACTCTTTGCTCTGCTTAATCTTTAAGGACAGATCTCAGCTTCCTATCACCTTCTGTGCTCTCTCAGAGCTGAGACAGCTGATTTTTAAAAGTTCCAAGCTTTAAGTCTGCTGGTTGTATACGCTCACAAATGTCATCCCTTCTGATTTTCAAAGCCATAAGCTATGAGGATGTCTCTACGCTTTAGAGGCTCCCCGGTGTAGTAGTTTGTTTCTGGCCCCTCTGTGACTGTGGTTCCCTCCCTCTGGTGGTCAGAAATATGGGCTTTAGATTCCTACAGAGTCCTTGTCCTTCCTACCATCTTTGATGTGATTCCCTCTCTCCATTTAGTTGTATAGTTTTGTGGGGAAATCGGAAGGTCCATTTCTGGGTGACTCTGGTGTGAGTGTTACCTAGTTGTATCTGTGGGATGAGGTGAGTTTAGGGTCCTTCTACTCTGCCATCTTCCCCACAATTCAGTTTATTTTGTCTCATAAAAATATTACGACTCCAACTTTCTTTTCACTTCCATTTGCATGATAAATGGTTTTGTGTCCCATTACTTCCAATCTGCTTTTATTTTTAGGTCTGAAGTGATTCTCTGGTAGGCAGCATAGAGATGGGTCTTGCTTCCTCTTTACAGTCTATGTTTTCTGATTGGGATATTTAGTCCTTTTTTGTTAAAGCAATCATTGAGAAAGTATTTGTATCTCTCTAGTTGACTTCACAAGGAAAAGTGTGACAGGCTTCGCTCTGAGAAGGAGGTCTGCGTGGAACGCCTCTTTCAACTCATGGCTTGTTTCTGGCTGACGGAAGGCTTCTCAAGGGTGTGTACGGAAGCCTAGGGAAAAAGCGGCTACACTTCTCTCTCCGGGGGGAAAAAAGCAAGAACCCAAAAGCATCGGCGAGAAACCGTCTCTCAACGATCACCTTCTTTCCTGACGAGACAGAAACATGTTCAACTCTGTGTGTGTGTGTGTGTGTGTGTGTGTGTGTGTGTGTGTGAGGGCACGCGCGCGCGCGCGTGCGTGAGTGAATAAGGAGAGTGCCATGTACTGACCTGGGAAAAGCAAGTCTGCGTCTACGGCGACTCGCCACTAGCATCTTCAGGTATCCTGGAGAGAGAAGCATTTCCAAAAGTGGGTGTGGAAGCATCATGAAAGTGCCGTACGCTTTACTACCTTTCCCTGGACCTAACTCCGAGAAACGTCCTCCGTGACGATCGAAAAGAGCTGAGCCATCTCAAGGCTGCGTGTGATCGCACAGGGACCGTTCCCTGGACCTAACTCCGGAAAACGCGTCGGGGTACAAGGCAGCTTTCAACGGACGTCTTCTTTCGTGAGCCCAGAAGCGTTTGCATATGTAGGCGTGGAAGCGTCAGGAGAGCGCCGTAGACCGCCCTCTAAGAGGCAACCTCGCTTTTGCGAAGCCGTCTTGCACCTGACATCCTTTGCCTTGGAGACGGGAGCCTTTTATATAGTCGTGGTGGAAGCACAAGGAACGTGCCGTGCCCTGTCCTCATCTCTTAGAAACAAGGCCGTGCGCAATGGGACTTTCAGCGTAGCATATGGACGGGGTCATGAAGTCAGTCGAGATTGCAAGTGGACGTGTGCAGGCATAAGGAGAGTGCCCTATCCTTAACTCCTTGAAAGCGTGACGGAGGGAGACCGTCTTTCAAGCGAACCCCTCTCCGGAGGATATATCGAAGCAGTGACAAAAGTGGATGTGGAAGCACAACGCAAGGGTTCTATACGAAACTCGGAAAAGAAGGTGGTGTAGAAGGCAGCTTTCCCCCGCGTCTTGGTTCAGGTTTAGGGAAGGGATACTCACTGCGCGTGTGGAAGCCTAGGGAAAGTACCATGGGCTGATGTGTGAAAACCAAGCCTGCGCAGAACGCAACGTTCAGCGCACATCTTGTTTCACGAAGAGAGAAGCCTTTCCAATCTGTGCGTGGAAGCCTAAGGCCAAGTGCCATATATCCTTACCCCCACGGAAAACCGCTGTAGGAAACCCGTCGTTCAACTCACAGCTTCCCGGAGGAAGTTTTTCTAAAGTGCGTGTGGAGGCCCAAGGAAAAGTGTGACAGGCTTCGCTCTGAGAAGGAGGTCTGTGTGGAACGCCTCTTTCAACTCACGGCTTGTTTCTGGCTGAGGGAAGGCTTCTCAAGGGTGTGTACGGAAGCCTAGGCAAAAAGCGCATACACTTTACTCTCCGGGGGGAAAAGGGCAAGCACCCAAAAGCATTGGCGAGAAACCGTCTCTCAACGAACACCTCCTTTCCTGACGAGACAGAAACATGTTCAACTCTGTGTGTGTGTGTGTGTGTGTGTGTGTGTGTGTGTGCGCGCGCGCGCGTGAGTGAATAAGGAATGTGCCATGCACTCACCTGGGAAAAGCAAGTCTGCGTATACGGCAACTCTCCACTAACATCTTCAGGTATCCTTGAGAGAGAAGCATTTCCAAAAGTGGGTGTGGAAGCATCATGAAAGTGCCGTACGCTTTACTACCGTTCAACACCCAAACTCAACACCCAAAAAACAAATAAGCGAGTCAAGAAATGGGCAGAAGATATGAACAGATATTTCTCCAAAGAAGACACACAAATGGCCAACAGACATATGACAAACTGCTCAACATCACTTGGCATGGGGAAAAAGAAATCCAAATGACAATGAGATACCACTTCATACCAGTCAGAATTGCAAAAGTTAACAAGCGAAGAAATAACAAATGTTGGTGAGGAGAAAGGGGAACTCTCTTACACTTCTAAGTGGGAATGAAAACTGGTACAGCCACTTTGGAAAACAATATGGAGGTTCCTCAAGAACTTAAAAGAGAGCTCCCTTACAACCCAGCAATTTTATTTACCCCAAAGCTACAAATGTAGTGATCTGAAGGGGCAACTGCACCCCGAATGTTTATAGCGATATTGTCCACAATAGCCAAACCGTGGAAGGAACCAAGAGATCCATCGACAGATAAATGGATAAAGAAAACATGGTATATACATATACAAAGGAATGTGACTCAGCCATCAGAAAGGATCAATATTTAGCATATCGATGTGGATGGCACTGGAGGGTATTATGCTGAGCAAAATAAGTCAGTCAGAGAAAAACAATTATTATATGGTTTTACTCATATGTGGAATAGAAGGAACAGCACAGAGGATCATAGGGGAAGGGAGGGAAAATGAATGCGAAGAAACCAGAGAGGAAGAAAATCCATGACAGGTTCCCAGCTATTGGAAACAAACTGAGGGTTGCTGGAGGAAAGGTGGGTGGGGAGATGGAGTAACTGTGTGATGGGCATTAAGGAATGCATGTGATGTGGTGAACACTGGGTGTTATACACAACTGATGAATTGTGGAACGCTACATTTGAAATTACTGGTGTACTCTATGTTGGCTAATTCAATTTCAATGTTAAAAAAGTCTATTTTGTCTGATATAAGGATTGCTACTCTGACTTCTTTTGACATCCACTTGCATGATTAATGTTTCTCCATCTCTTAATTTCCATCTGCAGGTGTCTTTAGGTGTGAAATCTTTTATATATATATACAAACTCTGTCATGCTCTTTTGCTTGGAGCATTTAGTCCATTTACATTCAAACTAATTATCATTAGACATGTATTTATTGATGTTTTGTTACTTGTTTCATAGTTTTTTGTGTAGTTTTTCTCTGATCCTTTCTTCTCTTGCTCTCTCTCTCATGGTTTGCTCGTTTTCTTTAATGATATTCTTGGATTTCTTTCCCTTTATCTTTTGCATGTGTATTAGAGGTTTGGGTTTGTGGTGACCCCCTGGATTATATATAGCCTTTTCAGTCTATATTAAGTTGAATGCTGTTTAAGTTCAAACCCACTGTTGACTCCTCCTCATGTGTTAGGGTATATGTTTTCATATTTTACATACTTTTATTTTGTGAATCCCTTAACTGATTTTTACAGAAATACTTATTTTTACTGCTTCCTTGATTCATTATTGTCATACTCTCACTTACGATTTTTTTCCACTCATAGTGTCCCCTTCAATATTTTTTGTAGTTAATTTAGTGGTCATGAACTCTTTTAGTTTGTGTGGCTAAGAAACTCTTTTTCTCCCCTTCTTTTCTGAAGGATAGGCTTGCTGGATAAATTATTCCTTGCTGCAGATTTTTCTCCTTCAGCACTTTGAATATTTAACGCCACTTTCTTCTGTCCTGCATAGTTTCTGCTGAAAACTCAGCTGATAGATTTATGGGCTTTCCCTTGCATGTTAACTGTCTTCTTTTATCTTGCTGCTTTAAATGTTTTTTCTTTATCACTACCTTTTCCCATTTGGATTACTATGTATCTTGATGTGGACCTCCTTAGGTTGATTTTGTGGGAGGGGATCTCTATGCCTTATGGATTTGTATAGGTTTCCTTCACCAGATTAGGTTAAGTTTTCAGCTCTTCTTTGGTCAAATAGATTTTCTGCCCCCTTTTCCCCCTTTTCACCTTCTGGGATCCCTCTCATGTGGGTGTTGTTACACTGGATGGAGTCACTGAATTCCCTAAGTCTCTTCTCATTTTGGCATACTTCTTTTTCCTCTCATTTGTTCCGCTTGATTACTTTCCATTACTGTCTTCTAGTTCATTAATTTGTTCCTCTGCTTCGTCCATCCTGCTAATTATTCTATCTAGTATATTCTTCATTTCATTTCTTGTGTTCCACATCTCTGATTATTTCTTTCATATCTCTTTGTTAAGAGTCTCAATGATGTTCCCCCTTCTGATGTCCTCCCTCTTTTCATTTCCCCAGTGAGTATCTTTATAATTGTTATCTTAAATTTTCTGTCAGGCATGTTCCTTATATCCATTTTGTTTAGGTCTCTTGCTGTGGCTTTGTCCTCTTCTTTCGTTTAGGACATAGTCCTCTGTCTGCTCATTTGGCCTACTTCTCAGAGAATATCTCTCTGTTAGGAAGGTCAGATATATTGCTTGTTCTTGAAAATACGGGGCAGAACATACATTTTTCACTTGGTGATGCTGGTTCTCCTCTGAAGGTAATGCATAGCAACAACAGAGACTGGATCTGGACTGTGTCATTGTGCACAACACATGGGGTGTGCTGTTTTAACAAGACGCATGCGTGTTCTGTGGGTGATGGGGAGACATATTGTTGTCAAGGATTGTGTGGGTCTTATCAGGGAGGGTATCCACAGCACTGGGACTGAAGCAGGTGTGGTAGGTGTGGGGATGGGCCATGGTTTATGCAAGTTAGTGATTGCTAGATTGTGCTTGGTCTTGCAGGTAGGTGTGTGTTTATAATGAGGGGCCGTAGAGGGAAATGGCACCTGCCAGCTCCTTTGTTCCTGGACAAGTCCCTTAGCAAACTCTGAGTTCAGGAACTATGTCTCCCTTGTTTAATCCTCAAGCACCTTTCAACCTGCTTCACCCAAGCTTCTCCACACTCTTTGCTCTGCTTAATCTTTAAGGACAGATCTCAGCTTCCTATCACCTTCTGTGCTCTCTCAGAGCTGAGACAGCTGATTTTTAAAAGTTCCAAGCTTTAAGTCTGCTGGTTGTATACGCTCACAAATGTCATCCCTTCTGATTTTCAAAGCCATAAGCTATGAGGATGTCTCTACGCTTTAGAGGCTCCCCGGTGTAGTAGTTTGTTTCTGGCCCCTCTGTGACTGTGGTTCCCTCCCTCTGGTGGTCAGAAATATGGGCTTTAGATTCCTACAGAGTCCTTGTCCTTCCTACCATCTTTGATGTGATTCCCTCTCTCCATTTAGTTGTATAGTTTTGTGGGGAAATCTGAAGGTCCATTTCTGGGTGACTCTGGTGTGAGTGTTACCTAGTTGTATCTGTGGGATGAGGTGAGTTTAGGGTCCTTCTACTCTGCCATCTTCCCCACAATTCAGTTTATTTTGTCTCATAAAAATATTACGACTCCAACTTTCTTTTCACTTCCATTTGCATGATAAATGGTTTTGTGTCCCATTACTTCCAATCTGCTTTTATTTTTAGGTCTGAAGTGATTCTCTGGTAGGCAGCATAGAGATGGGTCTTGCTTCCTCTTTACAGTCTATGTTTTCTGATTGGGATATTTAGTCCTTTTTTGTTAAAGCAATCATTGAGAAAGTATTTGTATCTCTCTAGTTGACTTCACAAGGAAAAGTGTGACAGGCTTCGCTCTGAGAAGGAGGTCTGCGTGGAACGCCTCTTTCAACTCATGGCTTGTTTCTGGCTGACGGAAGGCTTCTCAAGGGTGTGTACGGAAGCCTAGGGAAAAAGCGGCTACACTTCTCTCTCCGGGGGGAAAAAAGCAAGAACCCAAAAGCATCGGCGAGAAACCGTCTCTCAACGATCACCTTCTTTCCTGACGAGACAGAAACATGTTCAACTCTGTGTGTGTGTGTGTGTGTGTGTGTGTGTGTGTGTGTGTGTGAGGGCACGCGCGCGCGCGCGTGCGTGAGTGAATAAGGAGAGTGCCATGTACTGACCTGGGAAAAGCAAGTCTGCGTCTACGGCGACTCGCCACTAGCATCTTCAGGTATCCTGGAGAGAGAAGCATTTCCAAAAGTGGGTGTGGAAGCATCATGAAAGTGCCGTACCCTTTACTACCTTTCCCTGGACCTAACTCCGAGAAACGTCCTCCCTGACGATCGAAAAGAGCTGAGCCATCTCAAGGCTGCGTGTGATCGCACAGGGACCGTTCCCTGGACCTAACTCCGAGAAACGCGTCGGGGTACAAGGCAGCTTTCAACGGACGTCTTCTTTCGTGAGCCCAGAAGCGTTTGCATATGTAGGCGTGGAAGCGTCAGGAGAGCGCCGTAGACCGCCCTCTAAGAGGCAACCTCGCTTTTGCGAAGCCGTCTTGCACCTGACATCCTTTGCCTTGGAGACGGGAGCCTTTTATATAGTCGTGGTGGAAGCACAAGGAACGTGCCGTGCCCTGTCCTCATCTCTTAGAAACAAGGCCGCGCGCAATGGGACTTTCAGCGTAGCATATGGACGGGGTCATGAAGTCAGTCGAGATTGCAAGTGGACGTGTGCAGGCATAAGGAGAGTGCCCTATCCTTAACTCCTTGAAAGCGTGACGGAGGGAGACCGTCTTTCAAGCGAACCCCTCTCCGGAGGATATATCGAAGCAGTGACAAAAGTGGATGTGGAAGCACAACGCAAGGGTTCTATACGAAACTCGGAAAAGAAGGTGGTGTAGAAGGCAGCTTTCCCCCGCGTCTTGGTTCAGGTTTAGGGAAGGGATACTCACTGCGCGTGTGGAAGCCTAGGGAAAGTACCATGGGCTGATGTGTGAAAACCAAGCCTGCGCAGAACGCAACGTTCAGCGCACATCTTGTTTCACGAAGAGAGAAGCCTTTCCAATCTGTGCGTGGAAGCCTAAGGCCAAGTGCCATATATCCTTACCCCCACGGAAAACCGCTGTAGGAAACCCGTCGTTCAACTCACAGCTTCCCGGAGGAAGTTTTTCTAAAGTGCGTGTGGAGGCCCAAGGAAAAGTGTGACAGGCTTCGCTCTGAGAAGGAGGTCTGTGTGGAACGCCTCTTTCAACTCACGGCTTGTTTCTGGCTGAGGGAAGGCTTCTCAAGGGTGTGTACGGAAGCCTAGGCAAAAAGCGCATACACTTTACTCTCCGGGGGGAAAAGGGCAAGCACCCAAAAGCATTGGCGAGAAACCGTCTCTCAACGAACACCTCCTTTCCTGACGAGACAGAAACATGTTCAACTCTGTGTGTGTGTGTGTGTGTGTGTGTGTGTGTGTGTGTGCGCGCGCGCGCGCGTGAGTGAATAAGGAATGTGCCATGCACTCACCTGGGAAAAGCAAGTCTGCGTATACGGCAACTCTCCACTAACATCTTCAGGTATCCTTGAGAGAGAAGCATTTCCAAAAGTGGGTGTGGAAGCATCATGAAAGTGCCGTACGCTTTACTACCGTTCAACACCCAAACTCAACACCCAAAAAACAAATAAGCGAGTCAAGAAATGGGCAGAAGATATGAACAGATATTTCTCCAAAGAAGACACACAAATGGCCAACAGACATATGACAAACTGCTCAACATCACTTGGCATGGGGAAAAAGAAATCCAAATGACAATGAGATACCACTTCATACCAGTCAGAATTGCAAAAGTTAACAAGCGAAGAAATAACAAATGTTGGTGAGGAGAAAGGGGAACTCTCTTACACTTCTAAGTGGGAATGAAAACTGGTACAGCCACTTTGGAAAACAATATGGAGGTTCCTCAAGAACTTAAAAGAGAGCTCCCTTACAACCCAGCAATTTTATTTACCCCAAAGCTACAAATGTAGTGATCTGAAGGGGCAACTGCACCCCGAATGTTTATAGCGATATTGTCCACAATAGCCAAACCGTGGAAGGAACCAAGAGATCCATCGACAGATAAATGGATAAAGAAAACATGGTATATACATATACAAAGGAATGTGACTCAGCCATCAGAAAGGATCAATATTTAGCATATCGATGTGGATGGCACTGGAGGGTATTATGCTGAGCAAAATAAGTCAGTCAGAGAAAAACAATTATTATATGGTTTTACTCATATGTGGAATAGAAGGAACAGCACAGAGGATCATAGGGGAAGGGAGGGAAAATGAATGCGAAGAAACCAGAGAGGAAGAAAATCCATGACAGGTTCCCAGCTATTGGAAACAAACTGAGGGTTGCTGGAGGAAAGGTGGGTGGGGAGATGGAGTAACTGTGTGATGGGCATTAAGGAATGCATGTGATGTGGTGAACACTGGGTGTTATACACAACTGATGAATTGTGGAACGCTACATTTGAAATTACTGGTGTACTCTATGTTGGCTAATTCAATTTCAATGTTAAAAAAGTCTATTTTGTCTGATATAAGGATTGCTACTCTGACTTCTTTTGACATCCACTTGCATGATTAATGTTTCTCCATCTCTTAATTTCCATCTGCAGGTGTCTTTAGGTGTGAAATCTTTTATATATATATACAAACTCTGTCATGCTCTTTTGCTTGGAGCATTTAGTCCATTTACATTCAAACTAATTATCATTAGACATGTATTTATTGATGTTTTGTTACTTGTTTCATAGTTTTTTGTGTAGTTTTTCTCTGATCCTTTCTTCTCTTGCTCTCTCTCTCATGGTTTGCTCGTTTTCTTTAATGATATTCTTGGATTTCTTTCCCTTTATCTTTTGCATGTGTATTAGAGGTTTGGGTTTGTGGTGACCCCCTGGATTATATATAGCCTTTTCAGTCTATATTAAGTTGAATGCTGTTTAAGTTCAAACCCACTGTTGACTCCTCCTCATGTGTTAGGGTATATGTTTTCATATTTTACATACTTTTATTTTGTGAATCCCTTAACTGATTTTTACAGAAATACTTATTTTTACTGCTTCCTTGATTCATTATTGTCATACTCTCACTTACGATTTTTTTCCACTCATAGTGTCCCCTTCAATATTTTTTGTAGTTAATTTAGTGGTCATGAACTCTTTTAGTTTGTGTGGCTAAGAAACTCTTTTTCTCCCCTTCTTTTCTGAAGGATAGGCTTGCTGGATAAATTATTCCTTGCTGCAGATTTTTCTCCTTCAGCACTTTGAATATTTAACGCCACTTTCTTCTGTCCTGCATAGTTTCTGCTGAAAACTCAGCTGATAGATTTATGGGCTTTCCCTTGCATGTTAACTGTCTTCTTTTATCTTGCTGCTTTAAATGTTTTTTCTTTATCACTACCTTTTCCCATTTTGATTACTATGTATCTTGATGTGGACCTCCTTAGGTTGATTTTGTGGGAGGGGATCTCTATGCCTTATGGATTTGTATAGGTTTCCTTCACCAGATTAGGTTAAGTTTTCAGCTCTTCTTTGGTCAAATAGATTTTCTGCCCCCTTTTCCCCCTTTTCACCTTCTGGGATCCCTCTCATGTGGGTGTTGTTACACTGGATGGAGTCACTGAATTCCCTAAGTCTCTTCTCATTTTGGCATACTTCTTTTTCCTCTCATTTGTTCCGCTTGATTACTTTCCATTACTGTCTTCTAGTTCATTAATTTGTTCCTCTGCTTCGTCCATCCTGCTAATTATTCTATCTAGTATATTCTTCATTTCATTTCTTGTGTTCCACATCTCTGATTATTTCTTTCATATCTCTTTGTTAAGAGTCTCAATGATGTTCCCCCTTCTGATGTCCTCCCTCTTTTCATTTCCCCAGTGAGTATCTTTATAATTGTTATCTTAAATTTTCTGTCAGGCATGTTCCTTATATCCATTTTGTTTAGGTCTCTTGCTGTGGCTTTGTCCTCTTCTTTCGTTTAGGACATAGTCCTCTGTCTGCTCATTTGGCCTACTTCTCAGAGAATATCTCTCTGTTAGGAAGGTCAGATATATTGCTTGTTCTTGAAAATACGGGGCAGAACATACATTTTTCACTTGGTGATGCTGGTTCTCCTCTGAAGGTAATGCATAGCAACAACAGAGACTGGATCTGGACTGTGTCATTGTGCACAACACATGGGGTGTGCTGTTTTAACAAGACGCATGCGTGTTCTGTGGGTGATGGGGAGACATATTGTTGTCAAGGATTGTGTGGGTCTTATCAGGGAGGGTATCCACAGCACTGGGACTGAAGCAGGTGTGGTAGGTGTGGGGATGGGCCATGGTTTATGCAAGTTAGTGATTGCTAGATTGTGCTTGGTCTTGCAGGTAGGTGTGTGTTTATAATGAGGGGCCGTAGAGGGAAATGGCACCTGCCAGCTCCTTTGTTCCTGGACAAGTCCCTTAGCAAACTCTGAGTTCAGGAACTATGTCTCCCTTGTTTAATCCTCAAGCACCTTTCAACCTGCTTCACCCAAGCTTCTCCACACTCTTTGCTCTGCTTAATCTTTAAGGACAGATCTCAGCTTCCTATCACCTTCTGTGCTCTCTCAGAGCTGAGACAGCTGATTTTTAAAAGTTCCAAGCTTTAAGTCTGCTGGTTGTATACGCTCACAAATGTCATCCCTTCTGATTTTCAAAGCCATAAGCTATGAGGATGTCTCTACGCTTTAGAGGCTCCCCGGTGTAGTAGTTTGTTTCTGGCCCCTCTGTGACTGTGGTTCCCTCCCTCTGGTGGTCAGAAATATGGGCTTTAGATTCCTACAGAGTCCTTGTCCTTCCTACCATCTTTGATGTGATTCCCTCTCTCCATTTAGTTGTATAGTTTTGTGGGGAAATCTGAAGGTCCATTTCTGGGTGACTCTGGTGTGAGTGTTACCTAGTTGTATCTGTGGGATGAGGTGAGTTTAGGGTCCTTCTACTCTGCCATCTTCCCCACAATTCAGTTTATTTTGTCTCATAAAAATATTACGACTCCAACTTTCTTTTCACTTCCATTTGCATGATAAATGGTTTTGTGTCCCATTACTTCCAATCTGCTTTTATTTTTAGGTCTGAAGTGATTCTCTGGTAGGCAGCATAGAGATGGGTCTTGCTTCCTCTTTACAGTCTATGTTTTCTGATTGGGATATTTAGTCCTTTTTTGTTAAAGCAATCATTGAGAAAGTATTTGTATCTCTCTAGTTTACTTCACAAGGAAAAGTGTGACAGGCTTCGCTCTGAGAAGGAGGTCTGCGTGGAACGCCTCTTTCAACTCATGGCTTGTTTCTGGCTGACGGAAGGCTTCTCAACGGTGTGTACGGAAGCCAAGGGAAAAAGCGGCTACACTTCTCTCTCCGGGGGGAAAAAAGCAAGAACCCAAAAGCATCGGCGAGAAACCGTCTCTCAACGATCACCTTCTTTCCTGACGAGACAGAAACATGTTCAACTCTGTGTGTGTGTGTGTGTGTGTGTGTGTGTGTGTGTGTGTGTGTGTGAGGGCACGCGCGCGCGCGCGTGCGTGAGTGAATAAGGAGAGTGCCATGTACTGACCTGGGAAAAGCAAGTCTGCGTCTACGGCGACTCGCCACTAGCATCTTCAGGTATCCTGGAGAGAGAAGCATTTCCAAAAGTGGGTGTGGAAGCATCATGAAAGTGCCGTACGCTTTACTACCTTTCCCTGGACCTAACTCCGAGAAACGTCCTCCGTGACGATCGAAAAGAGCTGAGCCATCTCAAGGCTGCGTGTGATCGCACAGGGACCGTTCCCTGGACCTAACTCCGGAAAACGCGTCGGGGTACAAGGCAGCTTTCAACGGACGTCTTCTTTCGTGAGCCCAGAAGCGTTTGCATATGTAGGCGTGGAAGCGTCAGGAGAGCGCCGTAGACCGCCCTCTAAGAGGCAACCTCGCTTTTGCGAAGCCGTCTTGCACCTGACATCCTTTGCCTTGGAGACGGGAGCCTTTTATATAGTCGTGGTGGAAGCACAAGGAACGTGCCGTGCCCTGTCCTCATCTCTTAGAAACAAGGCCGCGCGCAATGGGACTTTCAGCGTAGCATATGGACGGGGTCATGAAGTCAGTCGAGATTGCAAGTGGACGTGTGCAGGCATAAGGAGAGTGCCCTATCCTTAACTCCTTGAAAGCGTGACGGAGGGAGACCGTCTTTCAAGCGAACCCCTCTCCGGAGGATATATCGAAGCAGTGACAAAAGTGGATGTGGAAGCACAACGCAAGGGTTCTATACGAAACTCGGAAAAGAAGGTGGTGTAGAAGGCAGCTTTCCCCCGCGTCTTGGTTCAGGTTTAGGGAAGGGATACTCACTGCGCGTGTGGAAGCCTAGGGAAAGTACCATGGGCTGATGTGTGAAAACCAAGCCTGCGCAGAACGCAACGTTCAGCGCACATCTTGTTTCACGAAGAGAGAAGCCTTTCCAATCTGTGCGTGGAAGCCTAAGGCCAAGTGCCATATATCCTTACCCCCACGGAAAACCGCTGTAGGAAACCCGTCGTTCAACTCACAGCTTCCCGGAGGAAGTTTTTCTAAAGTGCGTGTGGAGGCCCAAGGAAAAGTGTGACAGGCTTCGCTCTGAGAAGGAGGTCTGTGTGGAACGCCTCTTTCAACTCACGGCTTGTTTCTGGCTGAGGGAAGGCTTCTCAAGGGTGTGTACGGAAGCCTAGGCAAAAAGCGCATACACTTTACTCTCCGGGGGGAAAAGGGCAAGCACCCAAAAGCATTGGCGAGAAACCGTCTCTCAACGAACACCTCCTTTCCTGACGAGACAGAAACATGTTCAACTCTGTGTGTGTGTGTGTGTGTGTGTGTGTGTGTGTGTGTGCGCGCGCGCGCGCGTGAGTGAATAAGGAATGTGCCATGCACTCACCTGGGAAAAGCAAGTCTGCGTATACGGCAACTCTCCACTAACATCTTCAGGTATCCTTGAGAGAGAAGCATTTCCAAAAGTGGGTGTGGAAGCATCATGAAAGTGCCGTACGCTTTACTACCGTTCAACACCCAAACTCAACACCCAAAAAACAAATAAGCGAGTCAAGAAATGGGCAGAAGATATGAACAGATATTTCTCCAAAGAAGACACACAAATGGCCAACAGACATATGACAAACTGCTCAACATCACTTGGCATGGGGAAAAAGAAATCCAAATGACAATGAGATACCACTTCATACCAGTCAGAATTGCAAAAGTTAACAAGCGAAGAAATAACAAATGTTGGTGAGGAGAAAGGGGAACTCTCTTACACTTCTAAGTGGGAATGAAAACTGGTACAGCCACTTTGGAAAACAATATGGAGGTTCCTCAAGAACTTAAAAGAGAGCTCCCTTACAACCCAGCAATTTTATTTACCCCAAAGCTACAAATGTAGTGATCTGAAGGGGCAACTGCACCCCGAATGTTTATAGCGATATTGTCCACAATAGCCAAACCGTGGAAGGAACCAAGAGATCCATCGACAGATAAATGGATAAAGAAAACATGGTATATACATATACAAAGGAATGTGACTCAGCCATCAGAAAGGATCAATATTTAGCATATCGATGTGGATGGCACTGGAGGGTATTATGCTGAGCAAAATAAGTCAGTCAGAGAAAAACAATTATTATATGGTTTTACTCATATGTGGAATAGAAGGAACAGCACAGAGGATCATAGGGGAAGGGAGGGAAAATGAATGCGAAGAAACCAGAGAGGAAGAAAATCCATGACAGGTTCCCAGCTATTGGAAACAAACTGAGGGTTGCTGGAGGAAAGGTGGGTGGGGAGATGGAGTAACTGTGTGATGGGCATTAAGGAATGCATGTGATGTGGTGAACACTGGGTGTTATACACAACTGATGAATTGTGGAACGCTACATTTGAAATTACTGGTGTACTCTATGTTGGCTAATTCAATTTCAATGTTAAAAAAGTCTATTTTGTCTGATATAAGGATTGCTACTCTGACTTCTTTTGACATCCACTTGCATGATTAATGTTTCTCCATCTCTTAATTTCCATCTGCAGGTGTCTTTAGGTGTGAAATCTTTTATATATATATACAAACTCTGTCATGCTCTTTTGCTTGGAGCATTTAGTCCATTTACATTCAAACTAATTATCATTAGACATGTATTTATTGATGTTTTGTTACTTGTTTCATAGTTTTTTGTGTAGTTTTTCTCTGATCCTTTCTTCTCTTGCTCTCTCTCTCATGGTTTGCTCGTTTTCTTTAATGATATTCTTGGATTTCTTTCCCTTTATCTTTTGCATGTGTATTAGAGGTTTGGGTTTGTGGTGACCCCCTGGATTATATATAGCCTTTTCAGTCTATATTAAGTTGAATGCTGTTTAAGTTCAAACCCACTGTTGACTCCTCCTCATGTGTTAGGGTATATGTTTTCATATTTTACATACTTTTATTTTGTGAATCCCTTAACTGATTTTTACAGAAATACTTATTTTTACTGCTTCCTTGATTCATTATTGTCATACTCTCACTTACGATTTTTTTCCACTCATAGTGTCCCCTTCAATATTTTTTGTAGTTAATTTAGTGGTCATGAACTCTTTTAGTTTGTGTGGCTAAGAAACTCTTTTTCTCCCCTTCTTTTCTGAAGGATAGGCTTGCTGGATAAATTATTCCTTGCTGCAGATTTTTCTCCTTCAGCACTTTGAATATTTAACGCCACTTTCTTCTGTCCTGCATAGTTTCTGCTGAAAACTCAGCTGATAGATTTATGGGCTTTCCCTTGCATGTTAACTGTCTTCTTTTATCTTGCTGCTTTAAATGTTTTTTCTTTATCACTACCTTTTCCCATTTTGATTACTATGTATCTTGATGTGGACCTCCTTAGGTTGATTTTGTGGGAGGGGATCTCTATGCCTTATGGATTTGTATAGGTTTCCTTCACCAGATTAGGTTAAGTTTTCAGCTCTTCTTTGGTCAAATAGATTTTCTGCCCCCTTTTCCCCCTTTTCACCTTCTGGGATCCCTCTCATGTGGGTGTTGTTACACTGGATGGAGTCACTGAATTCCCTAAGTCTCTTCTCATTTTGGCATACTTCTTTTTCCTCTCATTTGTTCCGCTTGATTACTTTCCATTACTGTCTTCTAGTTCATTAATTTGTTCCTCTGCTTCGTCCATCCTGCTAATTATTCTATCTAGTATATTCTTCATTTCATTTCTTGTGTTCCACATCTCTGATTATTTCTTTCATATCTCTTTGTTAAGAGTCTCAATGATGTTCCCCCTTCTGATGTCCTCCCTCTTTTCATTTCCCCAGTGAGTATCTTTATAATTGTTATCTTAAATTTTCTGTCAGGCATGTTCCTTATATCCATTTTGTTTAGGTCTCTTGCTGTGGCTTTGTCCTCTTCTTTCGTTTAGGACATAGTCCTCTGTCTGCTCATTTGGCCTACTTCTCAGAGAATATCTCTCTGTTAGGAAGGTCAGATATATTGCTTGTTCTTGAAAATACGGGGCAGAACATACATTTTTCACTTGGTGATGCTGGTTCTCCTCTGAAGGTAATGCATAGCAACAACAGAGACTGGATCTGGACTGTGTCATTGTGCACAACACATGGGGTGTGCTGTTTTAACAAGACGCATGCGTGTTCTGTGGGTGATGGGGAGACATATTGTTGTCAAGGATTGTGTGGGTCTTATCAGGGAGGGTATCCACAGCACTGGGACTGAAGCAGGTGTGGTAGGTGTGGGGATGGGCCATGGTTTATGCAAGTTAGTGATTGCTAGATTGTGCTTGGTCTTGCAGGTAGGTGTGTGTTTATAATGAGGGGCCGTAGAGGGAAATGGCACCTGCCAGCTCCTTTGTTCCTGGACAAGTCCCTTAGCAAACTCTGAGTTCAGGAACTATGTCTCCCTTGTTTAATCCTCAAGCACCTTTCAACCTGCTTCACCCAAGCTTCTCCACACTCTTTGCTCTGCTTAATCTTTAAGGACAGATCTCAGCTTCCTATCACCTTCTGTGCTCTCTCAGAGCTGAGACAGCTGATTTTTAAAAGTTCCAAGCTTTAAGTCTGCTGGTTGTATACGCTCACAAATGTCATCCCTTCTGATTTTCAAAGCCATAAGCTATGAGGATGTCTCTACGCTTTAGAGGCTCCCCGGTGTAGTAGTTTGTTTCTGGCCCCTCTGTGACTGTGGTTCCCTCCCTCTGGTGGTCAGAAATATGGGCTTTAGATTCCTACAGAGTCCTTGTCCTTCCTACCATCTTTGATGTGATTCCCTCTCACCATTTAGTTGTATAGTTTTGTGGGGAAATCTGAAGGTCCATTTCTGGGTGACTCTGGTGTGAGTGTTACCTAGTTGTATCTGTGGGATGAGGTGAGTTTAGGGTCCTTCTACTCTGCCATCTTCCCCACAATTCAGTTTATTTTGTCTCATAAAAATATTACGACTCCAACTTTCTTTTCACTTCCATTTGCATGATAAATGGTTTTGTGTCCCATTACTTCCAATCTGCTTTTATTTTTAGGTCTGAAGTGATTCTCTGGTAGGCAGCATAGAGATGGGTCTTGCTTCCTCTTTACAGTCTATGTTTTCTGATTGGGATATTTAGTCCTTTTTTGTTAAAGCAATCATTGAGAAAGTATTTGTATCTCTCTAGTTTACTTCACAAGGAAAAGTGTGACAGGCTTCGCTCTGAGAAGGAGGTCTGCGTGGAACGCCTCTTTCAACTCATGGCTTGTTTCTGGCTGACGGAAGGCTTCTCAACGGTGTGTACGGAAGCCAAGGGAAAAAGCGGCTACACTTCTCTCTCCGGGGGGAAAAAAGCAAGAACCCAAAAGCATCGGCGAGAAACCGTCTCTCAACGATCACCTTCTTTCCTGACGAGACAGAAACATGTTCAACTCTGTGTGTGTGTGTGTGTGTGTGTGTGTGTGTGTGTGTGTGTGAGGGCACGCGCGCGCGCGCGTGCGTGAGTGAATAAGGAGAGTGCCATGTACTGACCTGGGAAAAGCAAGTCTGCGTCTACGGCGACTCGCCACTAGCATCTTCAGGTATCCTAGAGAGAGAAGCATTTCCAAAAGTGAGTGTGGAAGCATCATGAAAGTGCCGTACGCTTTACTACCTTTCCCTGGACCTAACTCCGAGAAACGTCCTCCGTGACGATCGAAAAGAGCTGAGCCATCTCAAGGCTGCGTGTGATCGCACAGGGACCGTTCCCTGGACCTAACTCCGGAAAACGCGTCGGGGTACAAGGCAGCTTTCAACGGACGTCTTCTTTCGTGAGCCCAGAAGCGTTTGCATATGTAGGCGTGGAAGCGTCAGGAGAGCGCCGTAGACCGCCCTCTAAGAGGCAACCTCGCTTTTGCGAAGCCGTCTTGCACCTGACATCCTTTGCCTTGGAGACGGGAGCCTTTTATATAGTCGTGGTGGAAGCACAAGGAACGTGCCGTGCCCTGTCCTCATCTCTTAGAAACAAGGCCGCGCGCAATGGGACTTTCAGCGTAGCATATGGACGGGGTCATGAAGTCAGTCGAGATTGCAAGTGGACGTGTGCAGGCATAAGGAGAGTGCCCTATCCTTAACTCCTTGAAAGCGTGACGGAGGGAGACCGTCTTTCAAGCGAACCCCTCTCCGGAGGATATATCGAAGCAGTGACAAAAGTGGATGTGGAAGCACAACGCAAGGGTTCTATACGAAACTCGGAAAAGAAGGTGGTGTAGAAGGCAGCTTTCCCCCGCGTCTTGGTTCAGGTTTAGGGAAGGGATACTCACTGCGCGTGTGGAAGCCTAGGGAAAGTACCATGGGCTGATGTGTGAAAACCAAGCCTGCGCAGAACGCAACGTTCAGCGCACATCTTGTTTCACGAAGAGAGAAGCCTTTCCAATCTGTGCGTGGAAGCCTAAGGCCAAGTGCCATATATCCTTACCCCCACGGAAAACCGCTGTAGGAAACCCGTCGTTCAACTCACAGCTTCCCGGAGGAAGTTTTTCTAAAGTGCGTGTGGAGGCCCAAGGAAAAGTGTGACAGGCTTCGCTCTGAGAAGGAGGTCTGTGTGGAACGCCTCTTTCAACTCACGGCTTGTTTCTGGCTGAGGGAAGGCTTCTCAAGGGTGTGTACGGAAGCCTAGGCAAAAAGCGCATACACTTTACTCTCCGGGGGGAAAAGGGCAAGCACCCAAAAGCATTGGCGAGAAACCGTCTCTCAACGAACACCTCCTTTCCTGACGAGACAGAAACATGTTCAACTCTGTGTGTGTGTGTGTGTGTGTGTGTGTGTGTGTGTGTGCGCGCGCGCGCGCGTGAGTGAATAAGGAATGTGCCATGCACTCACCTGGGAAAAGCAAGTCTGCGTATACGGCAACTCTCCACTAACATCTTCAGGTATCCTGGAGAGAGAAGCATTTCCAAAAGTGGGTGTGGAAGCATCATGAAAGTGCCGTACGCTTTACTACCGTTCAACACCCAAACTCAACACCCAAAAAACAAATAAGCGAGTCAAGAAATGGGCAGAAGATATGAACAGATATTTCTCCAAAGAAGACACACAAATGGCCAACAGACATATGACAAACTGCTCAACATCACTTGGCATGGGGAAAAAGAAATCCAAATGACAATGAGATACCACTTCATACCAGTCAGAATTGCAAAAGTTAACAAGCGAAGAAATAACAAATGTTGGTGAGGAGAAAGGGGAACTCTCTTACACTTCTAAGTGGGAATGAAAACTGGTACAGCCACTTTGGAAAACAATATGGAGGTTCCTCAAGAACTTAAAAGAGAGCTCCCTTACAACCCAGCAATTTTATTTACCCCAAAGCTACAAATGTAGTGATCTGAAGGGGCAACTGCACCCCGAATGTTTATAGCGATATTGTCCACAATAGCCAAACCGTGGAAGGAACCAAGAGATCCATCGACAGATAAATGGATAAAGAAAACATGGTATATACATATACAAAGGAATGTGACTCAGCCATCAGAAAGGATCAATATTTAGCATATCGATGTGGATGGCACTGGAGGGTATTATGCTGAGCAAAATAAGTCAGTCAGAGAAAAACAATTATTATATGGTTTTACTCATATGTGGAATAGAAGGAACAGCACAGAGGATCATAGGGGAAGGGAGGGAAAATGAATGCGAAGAAACCAGAGAGGAAGAAAATCCATGACAGGTTCCCAGCTATTGGAAACAAACTGAGGGTTGCTGGAGGAAAGGTGGGTGGGGAGATGGAGTAACTGTGTGATGGGCATTAAGGAATGCATGTGATGTGGTGAACACTGGGTGTTATACACAACTGATGAATTGTGGAACGCTACATTTGAAATTACTGGTGTACTCTATGTTGGCTAATTCAATTTCAATGTTAAAAAAGTCTATTTTGTCTGATATAAGGATTGCTACTCTGACTTCTTTTGACATCCACTTGCATGATTAATGTTTCTCCATCTCTTAATTTCCATCTGCAGGTGTCTTTAGGTGTGAAATCTTTTATATATATATACAAACTCTGTCATGCTCTTTTGCTTGGAGCATTTAGTCCATTTACATTCAAACTAATTATCATTAGACATGTATTTATTGATGTTTTGTTACTTGTTTCATAGTTTTTTGTGTAGTTTTTCTCTGATCCTTTCTTCTCTTGCTCTCTCTCTCATGGTTTGCTCGTTTTCTTTAATGATATTCTTGGATTTCTTTCCCTTTATCTTTTGCATGTGTATTAGAGGTTTGGGTTTGTGGTGACCCCCTGGATTATATATAGCCTTTTCAGTCTATATTAAGTTGAATGCTGTTTAAGTTCAAACCCACTGTTGACTCCTCCTCATGTGTTAGGGTATATGTTTTCATATTTTACATACTTTTATTTTGTGAATCCCTTAACTGATTTTTACAGAAATACTTATTTTTACTGCTTCCTTGATTCATTATTGTCATACTCTCACTTACGATTTTTTTCCACTCATAGTGTCCCCTTCAATATTTTTTGTAGTTAATTTAGTGGTCATGAACTCTTTTAGTTTGTGTGGCTAAGAAACTCTTTTTCTCCCCTTCTTTTCTGAAGGATAGGCTTGCTGGATAAATTATTCCTTGCTGCAGATTTTTCTCCTTCAGCACTTTGAATATTTAACGCCACTTTCTTCTGTCCTGCATAGTTTCTGCTGAAAACTCAGCTGATAGATTTATGGGCTTTCCCTTGCATGTTAACTGTCTTCTTTTATCTTGCTGCTTTAAATGTTTTTTCTTTATCACTACCTTTTCCCATTTTGATTACTATGTATCTTGATGTGGACCTCCTTAGGTTGATTTTGTGGGAGGGGATCTCTATGCCTTATGGATTTGTATAGGTTTCCTTCACCAGATTAGGTTAAGTTTTCAGCTCTTCTTTGGTCAAATAGATTTTCTGCCCCCTTTTCCCCCTTTTCACCTTCTGGGATCCCTCTCATGTGGGTGTTGTTACACTGGATGGAGTCACTGAATTCCCTAAGTCTCTTCTCATTTTGGCATACTTCTTTTTCCTCTCATTTGTTCCGCTTGATTACTTTCCATTACTGTCTTCTAGTTCATTAATTTGTTCCTCTGCTTCGTCCATCCTGCTAATTATTCTATCTAGTATATTCTTCATTTCATTTCTTGTGTTCCACATCTCTGATTATTTCTTTCATATCTCTTTGTTAAGAGTCTCAATGATGTTCCCCCTTCTGATGTCCTCCCTCTTTTCATTTCCCCAGTGAGTATCTTTATAATTGTTATCTTAAATTTTCTGTCAGGCATGTTCCTTATATCCATTTTGTTTAGGTCTCTTGCTGTGGCTTTGTCCTCTTCTTTCGTTTAGGACATAGTCCTCTGTCTGCTCATTTGGCCTACTTCTCAGAGAATATCTCTCTGTTAGGAAGGTCAGATATATTGCTTGTTCTTGAAAATACGGGGCAGAACATACATTTTTCACTTGGTGATGCTGGTTCTCCTCTGAAGGTAATGCATAGCAACAACAGAGACTGGATCTGGACTGTGTCATTGTGCACAACACATGGGGTGTGCTGTTTTAACAAGACGCATGCGTGTTCTGTGGGTGATGGGGAGACATATTGTTGTCAAGGATTGTGTGGGTCTTATCAGGGAGGGTATCCACAGCACTGGGACTGAAGCAGGTGTGGTAGGTGTGGGGATGGGCCATGGTTTATGCAAGTTAGTGATTGCTAGATTGTGCTTGGTCTTGCAGGTAGGTGTGTGTTTATAATGAGGGGCCGTAGAGGGAAATGGCACCTGCCAGCTCCTTTGTTCCTGGACAAGTCCCTTAGCAAACTCTGAGTTCAGGAACTATGTCTCCCTTGTTTAATCCTCAAGCACCTTTCAACCTGCTTCACCCAAGCTTCTCCACACTCTTTGCTCTGCTTAATCTTTAAGGACAGATCTCAGCTTCCTATCACCTTCTGTGCTCTCTCAGAGCTGAGACAGCTGATTTTTAAAAGTTCCAAGCTTTAAGTCTGCTGGTTGTATACGCTCACAAATGTCATCCCTTCTGATTTTCAAAGCCATAAGCTATGAGGATGTCTCTACGCTTTAGAGGCTCCCCGGTGTAGTAGTTTGTTTCTGGCCCCTCTGTGACTGTGGTTCCCTCCCTCTGGTGGTCAGAAATATGGGCTTTAGATTCCTACAGAGTCCTTGTCCTTCCTACCATCTTTGATGTGATTCCCTCTCTCCATTTAGTTGTATAGTTTTGTGGGGAAATCTGAAGGTCCATTTCTGGGTGACTCTGGTGTGAGTGTTACCTAGTTGTATCTGTGGGATGAGGTGAGTTTAGGGTCCTTCTACTCTGCCATCTTCCCCACAATTCAGTTTATTTTGTCTCATAAAAATATTACGACTCCAACTTTCTTTTCACTTCCATTTGCATGATAAATGGTTTTGTGTCCCATTACTTCCAATCTGCTTTTATTTTTAGGTCTGAAGTGATTCTCTGGTAGGCAGCATAGAGATGGGTCTTGCTTCCTCTTTACAGTCTATGTTTTCTGATTGGGATATTTAGTCCTTTTTTGTTAAAGCAATCATTGAGAAAGTATTTGTATCTCTCTAGTTTACTTCACAAGGAAAAGTGTGACAGGCTTCGCTCTGAGAAGGAGGTCTGCGTGGAACGCCTCTTTCAACTCATGGCTTGTTTCTGGCTGACGGAAGGCTTCTCAACGGTGTGTACGGAAGCCAAGGGAAAAAGCGGCTACACTTCTCTCTCCGGGGGGAAAAAAGCAAGAACCCAAAAGCATCGGCGAGAAACCGTCTCTCAACGATCACCTTCTTTCCTGACGAGACAGAAACATGTTCAACTCTGTGTGTGTGTGTGTGTGTGTGTGTGTGTGTGTGTGTGTGTGTGAGGGCACGCGCGCGCGCGCGTGCGTGAGTGAATAAGGAGAGTGCCATGTACTGACCTGGGAAAAGCAAGTCTGCGTCTACGGCGACTCGCCACTAGCATCTTCAGGTATCCTAGAGAGAGAAGCATTTCCAAAAGTGAGTGTGGAAGCATCATGAAAGTGCCGTACGCTTTACTACCTTTCCCTGGACCTAACTCCGAGAAACGTCCTCCCTGACGATCGAAAAGAGCTGAGCCATCTCAAGGCTGCGTGTGATCGCACAGGGACCGTTCCCTGGACCTAACTCCGGAAAACGCGTCGGGGTACAAGGCAGCTTTCAACGGACGTCTTCTTTCGTGAGCCCAGAAGCGTTTGCATATGTAGGCGTGGAAGCGTCAGGAGAGCGCCGTAGACCGCCCTCTAAGAGGCAACCTCGCTTTTGCGAAGCCGTCTTGCACCTGACATCCTTTGCCTTGGAGACGGGAGCCTTTTATATAGTCGTGGTGGAAGCACAAGGAACGTGCCGTGCCCTGTCCTCATCTCTTAGAAACAAGGCCGCGCGCAATGGGACTTTCAGCGTAGCATATGGACGGGGTCATGAAGTCAGTCGAGATTGCAAGTGGACGTGTGCAGGCATAAGGAGAGTGCCCTATCCTTAACTCCTTGAAAGCGTGACGGAGGGAGACCGTCTTTCAAGCGAACCCCTCTCCGGAGGATATATCGAAGCAGTGACAAAAGTGGATGTGGAAGCACAACGCAAGGGTTCTATACGAAACTCGGAAAAGAAGGTGGTGTAGAAGGCAGCTTTCCCCCGCGTCTTGGTTCAGGTTTAGGGAAGGGATACTCACTGCGCGTGTGGAAGCCTAGGGAAAGTACCATGGGCTGATGTGTGAAAACCAAGCCTGCGCAGAACGCAACGTTCAGCGCACATCTTGTTTCACGAAGAGAGAAGCCTTTCCAATCTGTGCGTGGAAGCCTAAGGCCAAGTGCCATATATCCTTACCCCCACGGAAAACCGCTGTAGGAAACCCGTCGTTCAACTCACAGCTTCCCGGAGGAAGTTTTTCTAAAGTGCGTGTGGAGGCCCAAGGAAAAGTGTGACAGGCTTCGCTCTGAGAAGGAGGTCTGTGTGGAACGCCTCTTTCAACTCACGGCTTGTTTCTGGCTGAGGGAAGGCTTCTCAAGGGTGTGTACGGAAGCCTAGGCAAAAAGCGCATACACTTTACTCTCCGGGGGGAAAAGGGCAAGCACCCAAAAGCATTGGCGAGAAACCGTCTCTCAACGAACACCTCCTTTCCTGACGAGACAGAAACATGTTCAACTCTGTGTGTGTGTGTGTGTGTGTGTGTGTGTGTGTGTGTGCGCGCGCGCGCGCGTGAGTGAATAAGGAATGTGCCATGCACTCACCTGGGAAAAGCAAGTCTGCGTATACGGCAACTCTCCACTAACATCTTCAGGTATCCTTGAGAGAGAAGCATTTCCAAAAGTGGGTGTGGAAGCATCATGAAAGTGCCGTACGCTTTACTACCGTTCAACACCCAAACTCAACACCCAAAAAACAAATAAGCGAGTCAAGAAATGGGCAGAAGATATGAACAGATATTTCTCCAAAGAAGACACACAAATGGCCAACAGACATATGACAAACTGCTCAACATCACTTGGCATGGGGAAAAAGAAATCCAAATGACAATGAGATACCACTTCATACCAGTCAGAATTGCAAAAGTTAACAAGCGAAGAAATAACAAATGTTGGTGAGGAGAAAGGGGAACTCTCTTACACTTCTAAGTGGGAATGAAAACTGGTACAGCCACTTTGGAAAACAATATGGAGGTTCCTCAAGAACTTAAAAGAGAGCTCCCTTACAACCCAGCAATTTTATTTACCCCAAAGCTACAAATGTAGTGATCTGAAGGGGCAACTGCACCCCGAATGTTTATAGCGATATTGTCCACAATAGCCAAACCGTGGAAGGAACCAAGAGATCCATCGACAGATAAATGGATAAAGAAAACATGGTATATACATATACAAAGGAATGTGACTCAGCCATCAGAAAGGATCAATATTTAGCATATCGATGTGGATGGCACTGGAGGGTATTATGCTGAGCAAAATAAGTCAGTCAGAGAAAAACAATTATTATATGGTTTTACTCATATGTGGAATAGAAGGAACAGCACAGAGGATCATAGGGGAAGGGAGGGAAAATGAATGCGAAGAAACCAGAGAGGAAGAAAATCCATGACAGGTTCCCAGCTATTGGAAACAAACTGAGGGTTGCTGGAGGAAAGGTGGGTGGGGAGATGGAGTAACTGTGTGATGGGCATTAAGGAATGCATGTGATGTGGTGAACACTGGGTGTTATACACAACTGATGAATTGTGGAACGCTACATTTGAAATTACTGGTGTACTCTATGTTGGCTAATTCAATTTCAATGTTAAAAAAGTCTATTTTGTCTGATATAAGGATTGCTACTCTGACTTCTTTTGACATCCACTTGCATGATTAATGTTTCTCCATCTCTTAATTTCCATCTGCAGGTGTCTTTAGGTGTGAAATCTTTTATATATATATACAAACTCTGTCATGCTCTTTTGCTTGGAGCATTTAGTCCATTTACATTCAAACTAATTATCATTAGACATGTATTTATTGATGTTTTGTTACTTGTTTCATAGTTTTTTGTGTAGTTTTTCTCTGATCCTTTCTTCTCTTGCTCTCTCTCTCATGGTTTGCTCGTTTTCTTTAATGATATTCTTGGATTTCTTTCCCTTTATCTTTTGCATGTGTATTAGAGGTTTGGGTTTGTGGTGACCCCCTGGATTATATATAGCCTTTTCAGTCTATATTAAGTTGAATGCTGTTTAAGTTCAAACCCACTGTTGACTCCTCCTCATGTGTTAGGGTATATGTTTTCATATTTTACATACTTTTATTTTGTGAATCCCTTAACTGATTTTTACAGAAATACTTATTTTTACTGCTTCCTTGATTCATTATTGTCATACTCTCACTTACGATTTTTTTCCACTCATAGTGTCCCCTTCAATATTTTTTGTAGTTAATTTAGTGGTCATGAACTCTTTTAGTTTGTGTGGCTAAGAAACTCTTTTTCTCCCCTTCTTTTCTGAAGGATAGGCTTGCTGGATAAATTATTCCTTGCTGCAGATTTTTCTCCTTCAGCACTTTGAATATTTAACGCCACTTTCTTCTGTCCTGCATAGTTTCTGCTGAAAACTCAGCTGATAGATTTATGGGCTTTCCCTTGCATGTTAACTGTCTTCTTTTATCTTGCTGCTTTAAATGTTTTTTCTTTATCACTACCTTTTCCCATTTTGATTACTATGTATCTTGATGTGGACCTCCTTAGGTTGATTTTGTGGGAGGGGATCTCTATGCCTTATGGATTTGTATAGGTTTCCTTCACCAGATTAGGTTAAGTTTTCAGCTCTTCTTTGGTCAAATAGATTTTCTGCCCCCTTTTCCCCCTTTTCACCTTCTGGGATCCCTCTCATGTGGGTGTTGTTACACTGGATGGAGTCACTGAATTCCCTAAGTCTCTTCTCATTTTTGCATACTTCTTTTTCCTCTCATTTGTTCCGCTTGATTACTTTCCATTACTGTCTTCTAGTTCATTAATTTGTTCCTCTGCTTCGTCCATCCTGCTAATTATTCTATCTAGTATATTCTTCATTTCATTTCTTGTGTTCCACATCTCTGATTATTTCTTTCATATCTCTTTGTTAAGAGTCTCAATGATGTTCCCCCTTCTGATGTCCTCCCTCTTTTCATTTCCCCAGTGAGTATCTTTATAATTGTTATCTTAAATTTTCTGTCAGGCATGTTCCTTATATCCATTTTGTTTAGGTCTCTTGCTGTGGCTTTGTCCTCTTCTTTCGTTTAGGACATAGTCCTCTGTCTGCTCATTTGGCCTACTTCTCAGAGAATATCTCTCGGTTAGGAAGGTCAGATATATTGCTTGTTCTTGAAAATACGGGGCAGAACATACATTTTTCACTTGGTGATGCTGGTTCTCCTCTGAAGGTAATGCATAGCAACAACAGAGACTGGATCTGGACTGTGTCATTGTGCACAACACATGGGGTGTGCTGTTTTAACAAGACGCATGCGTGTTCTGTGGGTGATGGGGAGACATATTGTTGTCAAGGATTGTGTGGGTCTTATCAGGGAGGGTATCCACAGCACTGGGACTGAAGCAGGTGTGGTAGGTGTGGGGATGGGCCATGGTTTATGCAAGTTAGTGATTGCTAGTTTGTGCTTGGTCTTGCAGGTAGGTGTGTGTTTATAATGAGGGGCCGTAGAGGGAAATGGCACCTGCCAGCTCCTTTGTTCCTGGACAAGTCCCTTAGCAAACTCTGAGTTCAGGAACTATGTCTCCCTTGTTTAATCCTCAAGCACCTTTCAACCTGCTTCACCCAAGCTTCTCCACACTCTTTGCTCTGCTTAATCTTTAAGGACAGATCTCAGCTTCCTATCACCTTCTGTGCTCTCTCAGAGCTGAGACAGCTGATTTTTAAAAGTTCCAAGCTTTAAGTCTGCTGGTTGTATACGCTCACAAATGTCATCCCTTCTGATTTTCAAAGCCATAAGCTATGAGGATGTCTCTACGCTTTAGAGGCTCCCCGGTGTAGTAGTTTGTTTCTGGCCCCTCTGTGACTGTGGTTCCCTCCCTCTGGTGGTCAGAAATATGGGCTTTAGATTCCTACAGAGTCCTTGTCCTTCCTACCATCTTTGATGTGATTCCCTCTCTCCATTTAGTTGTATAGTTTTGTGGGGAAATCTGAAGGTCCATTTCTGGGTGACTCTGGTGTGAGTGTTACCTAGTTGTATCTGTGGGATGAGGTGAGTTTAGGGTCCTTCTACTCTGCCATCTTCCCCACAATTCAGTTTATTTTGTCTCATAAAAATATTACGACTCCAACTTTCTTTTCACTTCCATTTGCATGATAAATGGTTTTGTGTCCCATTACTTCCAATCTGCTTTTATTTTTAGGTCTGAAGTGATTCTCTGGTAGGCAGCATAGAGATGGGTCTTGCTTCCTCTTTACAGTCTATGTTTTCTGATTGGGATATTTAGTCCTTTTTTGTTAAAGCAATCATTGAGAAAGTATTTGTATCTCTCTAGTTTACTTCACAAGGAAAAGTGTGACAGGCTTCGCTCTGAGAAGGAGGTCTGCGTGGAACGCCTCTTTCAACTCATGGCTTGTTTCTGGCTGACGGAAGGCTTCTCAACGGTGTGTACGGAAGCCAAGGGAAAAAGCGGCTACACTTCTCTCTCCGGGGGGAAAAAAGCAAGAACCCAAAAGCATCGGCGAGAAACCGTCTCTCAACGATCACCTTCTTTCCTGACGAGACAGAAACATGTTCAACTCTGTGTGTGTGTGTGTGTGTGTGTGTGTGTGTGTGTGTGAGGGTACGCGCGCGCGCGCGTGCGTGAGTGAATAAGGAGAGTGCCATGTACTGACCTGGGAAAAGCAAGTCTGCGTCTACGGCGACTCGCCACTAGCATCTTCAGGTATCCTGGAGAGAGAAGCATTTCCAAAAGTGGGTGTGGAAGCATCATGAAAGTGCCGTACCCTTTACTACCTTTCCCTGGACCTAACTCCGAGAAACGTCCTCCCTGACGATCGAAAAGAGCTGAGCCATCTCAAGGCTGCGTGTGATCGCACAGGGACCGTTCCCTGGACCTAACTCCGAGAAACGCGTCGGGGTACAAGGCAGCTTTCAACGGACGTCTTCTTTCGTGAGCCCAGAAGCGTTTGCATATGTAGGCGTGGAAGCGTCAGGAGAGCGCCGTAGACCGCCCTCTAAGAGGCAACCTCGCTTTTGCGAAGCCGTCTTGCACCTGACATCCTTTGCCTTGGAGACGGGAGCCTTTTATATAGTCGTGGTGGAAGCACAAGGAACGTGCCGTGCCCTGTCCTCATCTCTTAGAAACAAGGCCGCGCGCAATGGGACTTTCAGCGTAGCATATGGACGGGGTCATGAAGTCAGTCGAGATTGCAAGTGGACGTGTGCAGGCATAAGGAGAGTGCCCTATCCTTAACTCCTTGAAAGCGTGACGGAGGGAGACCGTCTTTCAAGCGAACCCCTCTCCGGAGGATATATCGAAGCAGTGACAAAAGTGGATGTGGAAGCACAACGCAAGGGTTCTATACGAAACTCGGAAAAGAAGGTGGTGTAGAAGGCAGCTTTCCCCCGCGTCTTGGTTCAGGTTTAGGGAAGGGATACTCACTGCGCGTGTGGAAGCCTAGGGAAAGTACCATGGGCTGATGTGTGAAAACCAAGCCTGCGCAGAACGCAACGTTCAGCGCACATCTTGTTTCACGAAGAGAGAAGCCTTTCCAATCTGTGCGTGGAAGCCTAAGGCCAAGTGCCATATATCCTTACCCCCACGGAAAACCGCTGTAGGAAACCCGTCGTTCAACTCACAGCTTCCCGGAGGAAGTTTTTCTAAAGTGCGTGTGGAGGCCCAAGGAAAAGTGTGACAGGCTTCGCTCTGAGAAGGAGGTCTGTGTGGAACGCCTCTTTCAACTCACGGCTTGTTTCTGGCTGAGGGAAGGCTTCTCAAGGGTGTGTACGGAAGCCTAGGCAAAAAGCGCATACACTTTACTCTCCGGGGGGAAAAGGGCAAGCACCCAAAAGCATTGGCGAGAAACCGTCTCTCAACGAACACCTCCTTTCCTGACGAGACAGAAACATGTTCAACTCTGTGTGTGTGTGTGTGTGTGTGTGTGTGTGTGTGTGTGCGCGCGCGCGCGCGTGAGTGAATAAGGAATGTGCCATGCACTCACCTGGGAAAAGCAAGTCTGCGTATACGGCAACTCTCCACTAACATCTTCAGGTATCCTTGAGAGAGAAGCATTTCCAAAAGTGGGTGTGGAAGCATCATGAAAGTGCCGTACGCTTTACTACCGTTCAACACCCAAACTCAACACCCAAAAAACAAATAAGCGAGTCAAGAAATGGGCAGAAGATATGAACAGATATTTCTCCAAAGAAGACACACAAATGGCCAACAGACATATGACAAACTGCTCAACATCACTTGGCATGGGGAAAAAGAAATCCAAATGACAATGAGATACCACTTCATACCAGTCAGAATTGCAAAAGTTAACAAGCGAAGAAATAACAAATGTTGGTGAGGAGAAAGGGGAACTCTCTTACACTTCTAAGTGGGAATGAAAACTGGTACAGCCACTTTGGAAAACAATATGGAGGTTCCTCAAGAACTTAAAAGAGAGCTCCCTTACAACCCAGCAATTTTATTTACCCCAAAGCTACAAATGTAGTGATCTGAAGGGGCAACTGCACCCCGAATGTTTATAGCGATATTGTCCACAATAGCCAAACCGTGGAAGGAACCAAGAGATCCATCGACAGATAAATGGATAAAGAAAACATGGTATATACATATACAAAGGAATGTGACTCAGCCATCAGAAAGGATCAATATTTAGCATATCGATGTGGATGGCACTGGAGGGTATTATGCTGAGCAAAATAAGTCAGTCAGAGAAAAACAATTATTATATGGTTTTACTCATATGTGGAATAGAAGGAACAGCACAGAGGATCATAGGGGAAGGGAGGGAAAATGAATGCGAAGAAACCAGAGAGGAAGAAAATCCATGACAGGTTCCCAGCTATTGGAAACAAACTGAGGGTTGCTGGAGGAAAGGTGGGTGGGGAGATGGAGTAACTGTGTGATGGGCATTAAGGAATGCATGTGATGTGGTGAACACTGGGTGTTATACACAACTGATGAATTGTGGAACGCTACATTTGAAATTACTGGTGTACTCTATGTTGGCTAATTCAATTTCAATGTTAAAAAAGTCTATTTTGTCTGATATAAGGATTGCTACTCTGACTTCTTTTGACATCCACTTGCATGATTAATGTTTCTCCATCTCTTAATTTCCATCTGCAGGTGTCTTTAGGTGTGAAATCTTTTATATATATATACAAACTCTGTCATGCTCTTTTGCTTGGAGCATTTAGTCCATTTACATTCAAACTAATTATCATTAGACATGTATTTATTGATGTTTTGTTACTTGTTTCATAGTTTTTTGTGTAGTTTTTCTCTGATCCTTTCTTCTCTTGCTCTCTCTCTCATGGTTTGCTCGTTTTCTTTAATGATATTCTTGGATTTCTTTCCCTTTATCTTTTGCATGTGTATTAGAGGTTTGGGTTTGTGGTGACCCCCTGGATTATATATAGCCTTTTCAGTCTATATTAAGTTGAATGCTGTTTAAGTTCAAACCCACTGTTGACTCCTCCTCATGTGTTAGGGTATATGTTTTCATATTTTACATACTTTTATTTTGTGAATCCCTTAACTGATTTTTACAGAAATACTTATTTTTACTGCTTCCTTGATTCATTATTGTCATACTCTCACTTACGATTTTTTTCCACTCATAGTGTCCCCTTCAATATTTTTTGTAGTTAATTTAGTGGTCATGAACTCTTTTAGTTTGTGTGGCTAAGAAACTCTTTTTCTCCCCTTCTTTTCTGAAGGATAGGCTTGCTGGATAAATTATTCCTTGCTGCAGATTTTTCTCCTTCAGCACTTTGAATATTTAACGCCACTTTCTTCTGTCCTGCATAGTTTCTGCTGAAAACTCAGCTGATAGATTTATGGGCTTTCCCTTGCATGTTAACTGTCTTCTTTTATCTTGCTGCTTTAAATGTTTTTTCTTTATCACTACCTTTTCCCATTTTGATTACTATGTATCTTGATGTGGACCTCCTTAGGTTGATTTTGTGGGAGGGGATCTCTATGCCTTATGGATTTGTATAGGTTTCCTTCACCAGATTAGGTTAAGTTTTCAGCTCTTCTTTGGTCAAATAGATTTTCTGCCCCCTTTTCCCCCTTTTCACCTTCTGGGATCCCTCTCATGTGGGTGTTGTTACACTGGATGGAGTCACTGAATTCCCTAAGTCTCTTCTCATTTTTGCATACTTCTTTTTCCTCTCATTTGTTCCGCTTGATTACTTTCCATTACTGTCTTCTAGTTCATTAATTTGTTCCTCTGCTTCGTCCATCCTGCTAATTATTCTATCTAGTATATTCTTCATTTCATTTCTTGTGTTCCACATCTCTGATTATTTCTTTCATATCTCTTTGTTAAGAGTCTCAATGATGTTCCCCCTTCTGATGTCCTCCCTCTTTTCATTTCCCCAGTGAGTATCTTTATAATTGTTATCTTAAATTTTCTGTCAGGCATGTTCCTTATATCCATTTTGTTTAGGTCTCTTGCTGTGGCTTTGTCCTCTTCTTTCGTTTAGGACATAGTCCTCTGTCTGCTCATTTGGCCTACTTCTCAGAGAATATCTCTCGGTTAGGAAGGTCAGATATATTGCTTGTTCTTGAAAATACGGGGCAGAACATACATTTTTCACTTGGTGATGCTGGTTCTCCTCTGAAGGTAATGCATAGCAACAACAGAGACTGGATCTGGACTGTGTCATTGTGCACAACACATGGGGTGTGCTGTTTTAACAAGACGCATGCGTGTTCTGTGGGTGATGGGGAGACATATTGTTGTCAAGGATTGTGTGGGTCTTATCAGGGAGGGTATCCACAGCACTGGGACTGAAGCAGGTGTGGTAGGTGTGGGGATGGGCCATGGTTTATGCAAGTTAGTGATTGCTAGATTGTGCTTGGTCTTGCAGGTAGGTGTGTGTTTATAATGAGGGGCCGTAGAGGGAAATGGCACCTGCCAGCTCCTTTGTTCCTGGACAAGTCCCTTAGCAAACTCTGAGTTCAGGAACTATGTCTCCCTTGTTTAATCCTCAAGCACCTTTCAACCTGCTTCACCCAAGCTTCTCCACACTCTTTGCTCTGCTTAATCTTTAAGGACAGATCTCAGCTTCCTATCACCTTCTGTGCTCTCTCAGAGCTGAGACAGCTGATTTTTAAAAGTTCCAAGCTTTAAGTCTGCTGGTTGTATACGCTCACAAATGTCATCCCTTCTGATTTTCAAAGCCATAAGCTATGAGGATGTCTCTACGCTTTAGAGGCTCCCCGGTGTAGTAGTTTGTTTCTGGCCCCTCTGTGACTGTGGTTCCCTCCCTCTGGTGGTCAGAAATATGGGCTTTAGATTCCTACAGAGTCCTTGTCCTTCCTACCATCTTTGATGTGATTCCCTCTCTCCATTTAGTTGTATAGTTTTGTGGGGAAATCTGAAGGTCCATTTCTGGGTGACTCTGGTGTGAGTGTTACCTAGTTGTATCTGTGGGATGAGGTGAGTTTAGGGTCCTTCTACTCTGCCATCTTCCCCACAATTCAGTTTATTTTGTCTCATAAAAATATTACGACTCCAACTTTCTTTTCACTTCCATTTGCATGATAAATGGTTTTGTGTCCCATTACTTCCAATCTGCTTTCATTTTTAGGTCTGAAGTGATTCTCTGGTAGGCAGCATAGAGATGGGTCTTGCTTCCTCTTTACAGTCTATGTTTTCTGATTGGGATATTTAGTCCTTTTTTGTTAAAGCAATCATTGAGAAAGTATTTGTATCTCTCTAGTTTACTTCACAAGGAAAAGTGTGACAGGCTTCGCTCTGAGAAGGAGGTCTGCGTGGAACGCCTCTTTCAACTCATGGCTTGTTTCTGGCTGACGGAAGGCTTCTCAACGGTGTGTACGGAAGCCAAGGGAAAAAGCGGCTACACTTCTCTCTCCGGGGGGAAAAAAGCAAGAACCCAAAAGCATCGGCGAGAAACCGTCTCTCAACGATCACCTTCTTTCCTGACGAGACAGAAACATGTTCAACTCTGTGTGTGTGTGTGTGTGTGTGTGTGTGTGTGTGTGTGTGTGTGTGTGTGAGGGCACGCGCGCGCGCGCGTGCGTGAGTGAATAAGGAGAGTGCCATGTACTGACCTGGGAAAAGCAAGTCTGCGTCTACGGCGACTCGCCACTAGCATCTTCAGGTATCCTGGAGAGAGAAGCATTTCCAAAAGTGGGTGTGGAAGCATCATGAAAGTGCCGTACCCTTTACTACCTTTCCCTGGACCTAACTCCGAGAAACGTCCTCCCTGACGATCGAAAAGAGCTGAGCCATCTCAAGGCTGCGTGTGATCGCACAGGGACCGTTCCCTGGACCTAACTCCGAGAAACGCGTCGGGGTACAAGGCAGCTTTCAACGGACGTCTTCTTTCGTGAGCCCAGAAGCGTTTGCATATGTAGGCGTGGAAGCGTCAGGAGAGCGCCGTAGACCGCCCTCTAAGAGGCAACCTCGCTTTTGCGAAGCCGTCTTGCACCTGACATCCTTTGCCTTGGAGACGGGAGCCTTTTATATAGTCGTGGTGGAAGCACAAGGAACGTGCCGTGCCCTGTCCTCATCTCTTAGAAACAAGGCCGCGCGCAATGGGACTTTCAGCGTAGCATATGGACGGGGTCATGAAGTCAGTCGAGATTGCAAGTGGACGTGTGCAGGCATAAGGAGAGTGCCCTATCCTTAACTCCTTGAAAGCGTGACGGAGGGAGACCGTCTTTCAAGCGAACCCCTCTCCGGAGGATATATCGAAGCAGTGACAAAAGTGGATGTGGAAGCACAACGCAAGGGTTCTATACGAAACTCGGAAAAGAAGGTGGTGTAGAAGGCAGCTTTCCCCCGCGTCTTGGTTCAGGTTTAGGGAAGGGATACTCACTGCGCGTGTGGAAGCCTAGGGAAAGTACCATGGGCTGATGTGTGAAAACCAAGCCTGCGCAGAACGCAACGTTCAGCGCACATCTTGTTTCACGAAGAGAGAAGCCTTTCCAATCTGTGCGTGGAAGCCTAAGGCCAAGTGCCATATATCCTTACCCCCACGGAAAACCGCTGTAGGAAACCCGTCGTTCAACTCACAGCTTCCCGGAGGAAGTTTTTCTAAAGTGCGTGTGGAGGCCCAAGGAAAAGTGTGACACGCTTCGCTCTGAGAAGGAGGTCTGTGTGGAACGCCTCTTTCAACTCACGGCTTGTTTCTGGCTGAGGGAAGGCTTCTCAAGGGTGTGTACGGAAGCCTAGGCAAAAAGCGCATACACTTTACTCTCCGGGGGGAAAAGGGCAAGCACCCAAAAGCATTGGCGAGAAACCGTCTCTCAACGAACACCTCCTTTCCTGACGAGACAGAAACATGTTCAACTCTGTGTGTGTGTGTGTGTGTGTGTGTGTGTGTGTGTGTGTGTGCGCGCGCGCGCGTGAGTGAATAAGGAATGTGCCATGCACTCACCTGGGAAAAGCAAGTCTGCGTATACGGCAACTCTCCACTAACATCTTCAGGTATCCTTGAGAGAGAAGCATTTCCAAAAGTGGGTGTGGAAGCATCATGAAAGTGCCGTACGCTTTACTACCGTTCAACACCCAAACTCAACACCCAAAAAACAAATAAGCGAGTCAAGAAATGGGCAGAAGATATGAACAGATATTTCTCCAAAGAAGACACACAAATGGCCAACAGACATATGACAAACTGCTCAACATCACTTGGCATGGGGAAAAAGAAATCCAAATGACAATGAGATACCACTTCATACCAGTCAGAATTGCAAAAGTTAACAAGCGAAGAAATAACAAATGTTGGTGAGGAGAAAGGGGAACTCTCTTACACTTCTAAGTGGGAATGAAAACTGGTACAGCCACTTTGGAAAACAATATGGAGGTTCCTCAAGAACTTAAAAGAGAGCTCCCTTACAACCCAGCAATTTTATTTACCCCAAAGCTACAAATGTAGTGATCTGAAGGGGCAACTGCACCCCGAATGTTTATAGCGATATTGTCCACAATAGCCAAACCGTGGAAGGAACCAAGAGATCCATCGACAGATAAATGGATAAAGAAAACATGGTATATACATATACAAAGGAATGTGACTCAGCCATCAGAAAGGATCAATATTTAGCATATCGATGTGGATGGCACTGGAGGGTATTATGCTGAGCAAAATAAGTCAGTCAGAGAAAAACAATTATTATATGGTTTTACTCATATGTGGAATAGAAGGAACAGCACAGAGGATCATAGGGGAAGGGAGGGAAAATGAATGCGAAGAAACCAGAGAGGAAGAAAATCCATGACAGGTTCCCAGCTATTGGAAACAAACTGAGGGTTGCTGGAGGAAAGGTGGGTGGGGAGATGGAGTAACTGTGTGATGGGCATTAAGGAATGCATGTGATGTGGTGAACACTGGGTGTTATACACAACTGATGAATTGTGGAACGCTACATTTGAAATTACTGGTGTACTCTATGTTGGCTAATTCAATTTCAATGTTAAAAAAGTCTATTTTGTCTGATATAAGGATTGCTACTCTGACTTCTTTTGACATCCACTTGCATGATTAATGTTTCTCCATCTCTTAATTTCCATCTGCAGGTGTCTTTAGGTGTGAAATCTTTTATATATATATACAAACTCTGTCATGCTCTTTTGCTTGGAGCATTTAGTCCATTTACATTCAAACTAATTATCATTAGACATGTATTTATTGATGTTTTGTTACTTGTTTCATAGTTTTTTGTGTAGTTTTTCTCTGATCCTTTCTTCTCTTGCTCTCTCTCTCATGGTTTGCTCGTTTTCTTTAATGATATTCTTGGATTTCTTTCCCTTTATCTTTTGCATGTGTATTAGAGGTTTGGGTTTGTGGTGACCCCCTGGATTATATATAGCCTTTTCAGTCTATATTAAGTTGAATGCTGTTTAAGTTCAAACCCACTGTTGACTCCTCCTCATGTGTTAGGGTATATGTTTTCATATTTTACATACTTTTATTTTGTGAATCCCTTAACTGATTTTTACAGAAATACTTATTTTTACTGCTTCCTTGATTCATTATTGTCATACTCTCACTTACGATTTTTTTCCACTCATAGTGTCCCCTTCAATATTTTTTGTAGTTAATTTAGTGGTCATGAACTCTTTTAGTTTGTGTGGCTAAGAAACTCTTTTTCTCCCCTTCTTTTCTGAAGGATAGGCTTGCTGGATAAATTATTCCTTGCTGCAGATTTTTCTCCTTCAGCACTTTGAATATTTAACGCCACTTTCTTCTGTCCTGCATAGTTTCTGCTGAAAACTCAGCTGATAGATTTATGGGCTTTCCCTTGCATGTTAACTGTCTTCTTTTATCTTGCTGCTTTAAATGTTTTTTCTTTATCACTACCTTTTCCCATTTGGATTACTATGTATCTTGATGTGGACCTCCTTAGGTTGATTTTGTGGGAGGGGATCTCTATGCCTTATGGATTTGTATAGGTTTCCTTCACCAGATTAGGTTAAGTTTTCAGCTCTTCTTTGGTCAAATAGATTTTCTGCCCCCTTTTCCCCCTTTTCACCTTCTGGGATCCCTCTCATGTGGGTGTTGTTACACTGGATGGAGTCACTGAATTCCCTAAGTCTCTTCTAGTTTTTGCATACATCTTTTTCCTCTCATTTGTTCCGCTTGATTACTTTCCATTACTGTCTTCTAGTTCATTAATTTGTTCCTCTGCTTCGTCCATCCTGCTAATTATTCTATCTAGTATATTCTTCATTTCATTTCTTGTGTTCCACATCTCTGATTATTTCTTTCATATCTCTTTGTTAAGAGTCTCAATGATGTTCCCCCTTCTGATGTCCTCCCTCTTTTCATTTCCCCAGTGAGTATCTTTATAATTGTTATCTTAAATTTTCTGTCAGGCATGTTCCTTATATCCATTTTGTTTAGGTCTCTTGCTGTGGCTTTGTCCTCTTCTTTCGTTTAGGACATAGTCCTCTGTCTGCTCATTTGGCCTACTTCTCAGAGAATATCTCTCGGTTAGGAAGGTCAGATATATTGCTTGTTCTTGAAAATACGGGGCAGAACATACATTTTTCACTTGGTGATGCTGGTTCTCCTCTGAAGGTAATGCATAGCAACAACAGAGACTGGATCTGGACTGTGTCATTGTGCACAACACATGGGGTGTGCTGTTTTAACAAGACGCATGCGTGTTCTGTGGGTGATGGGGAGACATATTGTTGTCAAGGATTGTGTGGGTCTTATCAGGGAGGGTATCCACAGCACTGGGACTGAAGCAGGTGTGGTAGGTGTGGGGATGGGCCATGGTTTATGCAAGTTAGTGATTGCTAGATTGTGCTTGGTCTTGCAGGTAGGTGTGTGTTTATAATGAGGGGCCGTAGAGGGAAATGGCACCTGCCAGCTCCTTTGTTCCTGGACAAGTCCCTTAGCAAACTCTGAGTTCAGGAACTATGTCTCCCTTGTTTAATCCTCAAGCACCTTTCAACCTGCTTCACCCAAGCTTCTCCACACTCTTTGCTCTGCTTAATCTTTAAGGACAGATCTCAGCTTCCTATCACCTTCTGTGCTCTCTCAGAGCTGAGACAGCTGATTTTTAAAAGTTCCAAGCTTTAAGTCTGCTGGTTGTATACGCTCACAAATGTCATCCCTTCTGATTTTCAAAGCCATAAGCTATGAGGATGTCTCTACGCTTTAGAGGCTCCCCGGTGTAGTAGTTTGTTTCTGGCCCCTCTGTGACTGTGGTTCCCTCCCTCTGGTGGTCAGAAATATGGGCTTTAGATTCCTACAGAGTCCTTGTCCTTCCTACCATCTTTGATGTGATTCCCTCTCTCCATTTAGTTGTATAGTTTTGTGGGGAAATCTGAAGGTCCATTTCTGGGTGACTCTGGTGTGAGTGTTACCTAGTTGTATCTGTGGGATGAGGTGAGTTTAGGGTCCTTCTACTCTGCCATCTTCCCCACAATTCAGTTTATTTTGTCTCATAAAAATATTACGACTCCAACTTTCTTTTCACTTCCATTTGCATGATAAATGGTTTTGTGTCCCATTACTTCCAATCTGCTTTTATTTTTAGGTCTGAAGTGATTCTCTGGTAGGCAGCATAGAGATGGGTCTTGCTTCCTCTTTACAGTCTATGTTTTCTGATTGGGATATTTAGTCCTTTTTTGTTAAAGCAATCATTGAGAAAGTATTTGTATCTCTCTAGTTGACTTCACAAGGAAAAGTGTGACAGGCTTCGCTCTGAGAAGGAGGTCTGCGTGGAACGCCTCTTTCAACTCATGGCTTGTTTCTGGCTGACGGAAGGCTTCTCAACGGTGTGTACGGAAGCCAAGGGAAAAAGCGGCTACACTTCTCTCTCCGGGGGGAAAAAAGCAAGAACCCAAAAGCATCGGCGAGAAACCGTCTCTCAACGATCACCTTCTTTCCTGACGAGACAGAAACATGTTCAACTCTGTGTGTGTGTGTGTGTGTGTGTGTGTGTGTGTGTGTGTGTGTGTGAGGGCACGCGCGCGCGCGCGTGCGTGAGTGAATAAGGAGAGTGCCATGTACTGACCTGGGAAAAGCAAGTCTGCGTCTACGGCGACTCGCCACTAGCATCTTCAGGTATCCTGGAGAGAGAAGCATTTCCAAAAGTGGGTGTGGAAGCATCATGAAAGTGCCGTACGCTTTACTACCTTTCCCTGGACCTAACTCCGAGAAACGTCCTCCCTGACGATCGAAAAGAGCTGAGCCATCTCAAGGCTGCATGTGATCGCACAGGGACCGTTCCCTGGACCTAACTCCGGAAAACGCGTCGGGGTACAAGGCAGCTTTCAACGGACGTCTTCTTTCGTGAGCCCAGAAGCGTTTGCATATGTAGGCGTGGAAGCGTCAGGAGAGCGCCGTAGACCGCCCTCTAAGAGGCAACCTCGCTTTTGCGAAGCCGTCTTGCACCTGACATCCTTTGCCTTGGAGACGGGAGCCTTTTATATAGTCGTGGTGGAAGCACAAGGAACGTGCCGTGCCCTGTCCTCATCTCTTAGAAACAAGGCCGCGCGCAATGGGACTTTCAGCGTAGCATATGGACGGGGTCATGAAGTCAGTCGAGATTGCAAGTGGACGTGTGCAGGCATAAGGAGAGTGCCCTATCCTTAACTCCTTGAAAGCGTGACGGAGGGAGACCGTCTTTCAAGCGAACCCCTCTCCGGAGGATATATCGAAGCAGTGACAAAAGTGGATGTGGAAGCACAACGCAAGGGTTCTATACGAAACTCGGAAAAGAAGGTGGTGTAGAAGGCAGCTTTCCCCCGCGTCTTGGTTCAGGTTTAGGGAAGGGATACTCACTGCGCGTGTGGAAGCCTAGGGAAAGTACCATGGGCTGATGTGTGAAAACCAAGCCTGCGCAGAACGCAACGTTCAGCGCACATCTTGTTTCACGAAGAGAGAAGCCTTTCCAATCTGTGCGTGGAAGCCTAAGGCCAAGTGCCATATATCCTTACCCCCACGGAAAACCGCTGTAGGAAACCCGTCGTTCAACTCACAGCTTCCCGGAGGAAGTTTTTCTAAAGTGCGTGTGGAGGCCCAAGGAAAAGTGTGACACGCTTCGCTCTGAGAAGGAGGTCTGTGTGGAACGCCTCTTTCAACTCACGGCTTGTTTCTGGCTGAGGGAAGGCTTCTCAAGGGTGTGTACGGAAGCCTAGGCAAAAAGCGCATACACTTTACTCTCCGGGGGGAAAAGGGCAAGCACCCAAAAGCATTGGCGAGAAACCGTCTCTCAACGAACACCTCCTTTCCTGACGAGACAGAAACATGTTCAACTCTGTGTGTGTGTGTGTGTGTGTGTGTGTGTGTGTGTGTGCGCGCGCGCGCGCGTGAGTGAATAAGGAATGTGCCATGCACTCACCTGGGAAAAGCAAGTCTGCGTATACGGCAACTCTCCACTAACATCTTCAGGTATCCTTGAGAGAGAAGCATTTCCAAAAGTGGGTGTGGAAGCATCATGAAAGTGCCGTACGCTTTACTACCGTTCAACACCCAAACTCAACACCCAAAAAACAAATAAGCGAGTCAAGAAATGGGCAGAAGATATGAACAGATATTTCTCCAAAGAAGACACACAAATGGCCAACAGACATATGACAAACTGCTCAACATCACTTGGCATGGGGAAAAAGAAATCCAAATGACAATGAGATACCACTTCATACCAGTCAGAATTGCAAAAGTTAACAAGCGAAGAAATAACAAATGTTGGTGAGGAGAAAGGGGAACTCTCTTACACTTCTAAGTGGGAATGAAAACTGGTACAGCCACTTTGGAAAACAATATGGAGGTTCCTCAAGAACTTAAAAGAGAGCTCCCTTACAACCCAGCAATTTTATTTACCCCAAAGCTACAAATGTAGTGATCTGAAGGGGCAACTGCACCCCGAATGTTTATAGCGATATTGTCCACAATAGCCAAACCGTGGAAGGAACCAAGAGATCCATCGACAGATAAATGGATAAAGAAAACATGGTATATACATATACAAAGGAATGTGACTCAGCCATCAGAAAGGATCAATATTTAGCATATCGATGTGGATGGCACTGGAGGGTATTATGCTGAGCAAAATAAGTCAGTCAGAGAAAAACAATTATTATATGGTTTTACTCATATGTGGAATAGAAGGAACAGCACAGAGGATCATAGGGGAAGGGAGGGAAAATGAATGCGAAGAAACCAGAGAGGAAGAAAATCCATGACAGGTTCCCAGCTATTGGAAACAAACTGAGGGTTGCTGGAGGAAAGGTGGGTGGGGAGATGGAGTAACTGTGTGATGGGCATTAAGGAATGCATGTGATGTGGTGAACACTGGGTGTTATACACAACTGATGAATTGTGGAACGCTACATTTGAAATTACTGGTGTACTCTATGTTGGCTAATTCAATTTCAATGTTAAAAAAGTCTATTTTGTCTGATATAAGGATTGCTACTCTGACTTCTTTTGACATCCACTTGCATGATTAATGTTTCTCCATCTCTTAATTTCCATCTGCAGGTGTCTTTAGGTGTGAAATCTTTTATATATATATACAAACTCTGTCATGCTCTTTTGCTTGGAGCATTTAGTCCATTTACATTCAAACTAATTATCATTAGACATGTATTTATTGATGTTTTGTTACTTGTTTCATAGTTTTTTGTGTAGTTTTTCTCTGATCCTTTCTTCTCTTGCTCTCTCTCTCATGGTTTGCTCGTTTTCTTTAATGATATTCTTGGATTTCTTTCCCTTTATCTTTTGCATGTGTATTAGAGGTTTGGGTTTGTGGTGACCCCCTGGATTATATATAGCCTTTTCAGTCTATATTAAGTTGAATGCTGTTTAAGTTCAAACCCACTGTTGACTCCTCCTCATGTGTTAGGGTATATGTTTTCATATTTTACATACTTTTATTTTGTGAATCCCTTAACTGATTTTTACAGAAATACTTATTTTTACTGCTTCCTTGATTCATTATTGTCATACTCTCACTTACGATTTTTTTCCACTCATAGTGTCCCCTTCAATATTTTTTGTAGTTAATTTAGTGGTCATGAACTCTTTTAGTTTGTGTGGCTAAGAAACTCTTTTTCTCCCCTTCTTTTCTGAAGGATAGGCTTGCTGGATAAATTATTCCTTGCTGCAGATTTTTCTCCTTCAGCACTTTGAATATTTAACGCCACTTTCTTCTGTCCTGCATAGTTTCTGCTGAAAACTCAGCTGATAGATTTATGGGCTTTCCCTTGCATGTTAACTGTCTTCTTTTATCTTGCTGCTTTAAATGTTTTTTCTTTATCACTACCTTTTCCCATTTGGATTACTATGTATCTTGATGTGGACCTCCTTAGGTTGATTTTGTGGGAGGGGATCTCTATGCCTTATGGATTTGTATAGGTTTCCTTCACCAGATTAGGTTAAGTTTTCAGCTCTTCTTTGGTCAAATAGATTTTCTGCCCCCTTTTCCCCCTTTTCACCTTCTGGGATCCCTCTCATGTGGGTGTTGTTACACTGGATGGAGTCACTGAATTCCCTAAGTCTCTTCTCATTTTGGCATACTTCTTTTTCCTCTCATTTGTTCCGCTTGATTACTTTCCATTACTGTCTTCTAGTTCATTAATTTGTTCCTCTGCTTCGTCCATCCTGCTAATTATTCTATCTAGTATATTCTTCATTTCATTTCTTGTGTTCCACATCTCTGATTATTTCTTTCATATCTCTTTGTTAAGAGTCTCAATGATGTTCCCCCTTCTGATGTCCTCCCTCTTTTCATTTCCCCAGTGAGTATCTTTATAATTGTTATCTTAAATTTTCTGTCAGGCATGTTCCTTATATCCATTTTGTTTAGGTCTCTTGCTGTGGCTTTGTCCTCTTCTTTCGTTTAGGACATAGTCCTCTGTCTGCTCATTTGGCCTACTTCTCAGAGAATATCTCTCTGTTAGGAAGGTCAGATATATTGCTTGTTCTTGAAAATACGGGGCAGAACATACATTTTTCACTTGGTGATGCTGGTTCTCCTCTGAAGGTAATGCATAGCAACAACAGAGACTGGATCTGGACTGTGTCATTGTGCACAACACATGGGGTGTGCTGTTTTAACAAGACGCATGCGTGTTCTGTGGGTGATGGGGAGACATATTGTTGTCAAGGATTGTGTGGGTCTTATCAGGGAGGGTATCCACAGCACTGGGACTGAAGCAGGTGTGGTAGGTGTGGGGATGGGCCATGGTTTATGCAAGTTAGTGATTGCTAGATTGTGCTTGGTCTTGCAGGTAGGTGTGTGTTTATAATGAGGGGCCGTAGAGGGAAATGGCACCTGCCAGCTCCTTTGTTCCTGGACAAGTCCCTTAGCAAACTCTGAGTTCAGGAACTATGTCTCCCTTGTTTAATCCTCAAGCACCTTTCAACCTGCTTCACCCAAGCTTCTCCACACTCTTTGCTCTGCTTAATCTTTAAGGACAGATCTCAGCTTCCTATCACCTTCTGTGCTCTCTCAGAGCTGAGACAGCTGATTTTTAAAAGTTCCAAGCTTTAAGTCTGCTGGTTGTATACGCTCACAAATGTCATCCCTTCTGATTTTCAAAGCCATAAGCTATGAGGATGTCTCTACGCTTTAGAGGCTCCCCGGTGTAGTAGTTTGTTTCTGGCCCCTCTGTGACTGTGGTTCCCTCCCTCTGGTGGTCAGAAATATGGGCTTTAGATTCCTACAGAGTCCTTGTCCTTCCTACCATCTTTGATGTGATTCCCTCTCTCCATTTAGTTGTATAGTTTTGTGGGGAAATCTGAAGGTCCATTTCTGGGTGACTCTGGTGTGAGTGTTACCTAGTTGTATCTGTGGGATGAGGTGAGTTTAGGGTCCTTCTACTCTGCCATCTTCCCCACAATTCAGTTTATTTTGTCTCATAAAAATATTACGACTCCAACTTTCTTTTCACTTCCATTTGCATGATAAATGGTTTTGTGTCCCATTACTTCCAATCTGCTTTTATTTTTAGGTCTGAAGTGATTCTCTGGTAGGCAGCATAGAGATGGGTCTTGCTTCCTCTTTACAGTCTATGTTTTCTGATTGGGATATTTAGTCCTTTTTTGTTAAAGCAATCATTGAGAAAGTATTTGTATCTCTCTAGTTTACTTCACAAGGAAAAGTGTGACAGGCTTCGCTCTGAGAAGGAGGTCTGCGTGGAACGCCTCTTTCAACTCATGGCTTGTTTCTGGCTGACGGAAGGCTTCTCAAGGGTGTGTACGGAAGCCTAGGGAAAAAGCGGCTACACTTCTCTCTCCGGGGGGAAAAAAGCAAGAACCCAAAAGCATCGGCGAGAAACCGTCTCTCAACGATCACCTTCTTTCCTGACGAGACAGAAACATGTTCAACTCTGTGTGTGTGTGTGTGTGTGTGTGTGTGTGTGTGTGTGTGTGTGTGTGTGTATGAGGGCACGCGCGCGCGCGCGTGCGTGAGTGAATAAGGAGAGTGCCATGTACTGACCTGGGAAAAGCAAGTCTGCGTCTACGGCGACTCGCCACTAGCATCTTCAGGTATCCTAGAGAGAGAAGCATTTCCAAAAGTGGGTGTGGAAGCATCATGAAAGTGCCGTACGCTTTACTACCTTTCCCTGGACCTAACTCCGAGAAACGTCCTCCCTGACGATCGAAAAGAGCTGAGCCATCTCAAGGCTGCGTGTGATCGCACAGGGACCGTTCCCTGGACCTAACTCCGGAAAACGCGTCGGGGTACAAGGCAGCTTTCAACGGACGTCTTCTTTCGTGAGCCCAGAAGCGTTTGCATATGTAGGCGTGGAAGCGTCAGGAGAGCGCCGTAGACCGCCCTCTAAGAGGCAACCTCGCTTTTGCGAAGCCGTCTTGCACCTGACATCCTTTGCCTTGGAGACGGGAGCCTTTTATATAGTCGTGGTGGAAGCACAAGGAACGTGCCGTGCCCTGTCCTCATCTCTTAGAAACAAGGCCGCGCGCAATGGGACTTTCAGCGTAGCATATGGACGGGGTCATGAAGTCAGTCGAGATTGCAAGTGGACGTGTGCAGGCATAAGGAGAGTGCCCTATCCTTAACTCCTTGAAAGCGTGACGGAGGGAGACCGTCTTTCAAGCGAACCCCTCTCCGGAGGATATATCGAAGCAGTGACAAAAGTGGATGTGGAAGCACAACGCAAGGGTTCTATACGAAACTCGGAAAAGAAGGTGGTGTAGAAGGCAGCTTTCCCCCGCGTCTTGGTTCAGGTTTAGGGAAGGGATACTCACTGCGCGTGTGGAAGCCTAGGGAAAGTACCATGGGCTGATGTGTGAAAACCAAGCCTGCGCAGAACGCAACGTTCAGCGCACATCTTGTTTCACGAAGAGAGAAGCCTTTCCAATCTGTGCGTGGAAGCCTAAGGCCAAGTGCCATATATCCTTACCCCCACGGAAAACCGCTGTAGGAAACCCGTCGTTCAACTCACAGCTTCCCGGAGGAAGTTTTTCTAAAGTGCGTGTGGAGGCCCAAGGAAAAGTGTGACAGGCTTCGCTCTGAGAAGGAGGTCTGTGTGGAACGCCTCTTTCAACTCACGGCTTGTTTCTGGCTGAGGGAAGGCTTCTCAAGGGTGTGTACGGAAGCCTAGGCAAAAAGCGCATACACTTTACTCTCCGGGGGGAAAAGGGCAAGCACCCAAAAGCATTGGCGAGAAACCGTCTCTCAACGAACACCTCCTTTCCTGACGAGACAGAAACATGTTCAACTCTGTGTGTGTGTGTGTGTGTGTGTGTGTGTGTGTGTGTGTGCGCGCGCGCGCGCGTGAGTGAATAAGGAATGTGCCATGCACTCACCTGGGAAAAGCAAGTCTGCGTATACGGCAACTCTCCACTAACATCTTCAGGTATCCTTGAGAGAGAAGCATTTCCAAAAGTGGGTGTGGAAGCATCATGAAAGTGCCGTACGCTTTACTACCGTTCAACACCCAAACTCAACACCCAAAAAACAAATAAGCGAGTCAAGAAATGGGCAGAAGATATGAACAGATATTTCTCCAAAGAAGACACACAAATGGCCAACAGACATATGACAAACTGCTCAACATCACTTGGCATGGGGAAAAAGAAATCCAAATGACAATGAGATACCACTTCATACCAGTCAGAATTGCAAAAGTTAACAAGCGAAGAAATAACAAATGTTGGTGAGGAGAAAGGGGAACTCTCTTACACTTCTAAGTGGGAATGAAAACTGGTACAGCCACTTTGGAAAACAATATGGAGGTTCCTCAAGAACTTAAAAGAGAGCTCCCTTACAACCCAGCAATTTTATTTACCCCAAAGCTACAAATGTAGTGATCTGAAGGGGCAACTGCACCCCGAATGTTTATAGCGATATTGTCCACAATAGCCAAACCGTGGAAGGAACCAAGAGATCCATCGACAGATAAATGGATAAAGAAAACATGGTATATACATATACAAAGGAATGTGACTCAGCCATCAGAAAGGATCAATATTTAGCATATCGATGTGGATGGCACTGGAGGGTATTATGCTGAGCAAAATAAGTCAGTCAGAGAAAAACAATTATTATATGGTTTTACTCATATGTGGAATAGAAGGAACAGCACAGAGGATCATAGGGGAAGGGAGGGAAAATGAATGCGAAGAAACCAGAGAGGAAGAAAATCCATGACAGGTTCCCAGCTATTGGAAACAAACTGAGGGTTGCTGGAGGAAAGGTGGGTGGGGAGATGGAGTAACTGTGTGATGGGCATTAAGGAATGCATGTGATGTGGTGAACACTGGGTGTTATACACAACTGATGAATTGTGGAACGCTACATTTGAAATTACTGGTGTACTCTATGTTGGCTAATTCAATTTCAATGTTAAAAAAGTCTATTTTGTCTGATATAAGGATTGCTACTCTGACTTCTTTTGACATCCACTTGCATGATTAATGTTTCTCCATCTCTTAATTTCCATCTGCAGGTGTCTTTAGGTGTGAAATCTTTTATATATATATACAAACTCTGTCATGCTCTTTTGCTTGGAGCATTTAGTCCATTTACATTCAAACTAATTATCATTAGACATGTATTTATTGATGTTTTGTTACTTGTTTCATAGTTTTTTGTGTAGTTTTTCTCTGATCCTTTCTTCTCTTGCTCTCTCTCTCATGGTTTGCTCGTTTTCTTTAATGATATTCTTGGATTTCTTTCCCTTTATCTTTTGCATGTGTATTAGAGGTTTGGGTTTGTGGTGACCCCCTGGATTATATATAGCCTTTTCAGTCTATATTAAGTTGAATGCTGTTTAAGTTCAAACCCACTGTTGACTCCTCCTCATGTGTTAGGGTATATGTTTTCATATTTTACATACTTTTATTTTGTGAATCCCTTAACTGATTTTTACAGAAATACTTATTTTTACTGCTTCCTTGATTCATTATTGTCATACTCTCACTTACGATTTTTTTCCACTCATAGTGTCCCCTTCAATATTTTTTGTAGTTAATTTAGTGGTCATGAACTCTTTTAGTTTGTGTGGCTAAGAAACTCTTTTTCTCCCCTTCTTTTCTGAAGGATAGGCTTGCTGGATAAATTATTCCTTGCTGCAGATTTTTCTCCTTCAGCACTTTGAATATTTAACGCCACTTTCTTCTGTCCTGCATAGTTTCTGCTGAAAACTCAGCTGATAGATTTATGGGCTTTCCCTTGCATGTTAACTGTCTTCTTTTATCTTGCTGCTTTAAATGTTTTTTCTTTATCACTACCTTTTCCCATTTTGATTACTATGTATCTTGATGTGGACCTCCTTAGGTTGATTTTGTGGGAGGGGATCTCTATGCCTTATGGATTTGTATAGGTTTCCTTCACCAGATTAGGTTAAGTTTTCAGCTCTTCTTTGGTCAAATAGATTTTCTGCCCCCTTTTCCCCCTTTTCACCTTCTGGGATCCCTCTCATGTGGGTGTTGTTACACTGGATGGAGTCACTGAATTCCCTAAGTCTCTTCTCATTTTGGCATACTTCTTTTTCCTCTCATTTGTTCCGCTTGATTACTTTCCATTACTGTCTTCTAGTTCATTAATTTGTTCCTCTGCTTCGTCCATCCTGCTAATTATTCTATCTAGTATATTCTTCATTTCATTTCTTGTGTTCCACATCTCTGATTATTTCTTTCATATCTCTTTGTTAAGAGTCTCAATGATGTTCCCCCTTCTGATGTCCTCCCTCTTTTCATTTCCCCAGTGAGTATCTTTATAATTGTTATCTTAAATTTTCTGTCAGGCATGTTCCTTATATCCATTTTGTTTAGGTCTCTTGCTGTGGCTTTGTCCTCTTCTTTCGTTTAGGACATAGTCCTCTGTCTGCTCATTTGGCCTACTTCTCAGAGAATATCTCTCTGTTAGGAAGGTCAGATATATTGCTTGTTCTTGAAAATACGGGGCAGAACATACATTTTTCACTTGGTGATGCTGGTTCTCCTCTGAAGGTAATGCATAGCAACAACAGAGACTGGATCTGGACTGTGTCATTGTGCACAACACATGGGGTGTGCTGTTTTAACAAGACGCATGCGTGTTCTGTGGGTGATGGGGAGACATATTGTTGTCAAGGATTGTGTGGGTCTTATCAGGGAGGGTATCCACAGCACTGGGACTGAAGCAGGTGTGGTAGGTGTGGGGATGGGCCATGGTTTATGCAAGTTAGTGATTGCTAGATTGTGCTTGGTCTTGCAGGTAGGTGTGTGTTTATAATGAGGGGCCGTAGAGGGAAATGGCACCTGCCAGCTCCTTTGTTCCTGGACAAGTCCCTTAGCAAACTCTGAGTTCAGGAACTATGTCTCCCTTGTTTAATCCTCAAGCACCTTTCAACCTGCTTCACCCAAGCTTCTCCACACTCTTTGCTCTGCTTAATCTTTAAGGACAGATCTCAGCTTCCTATCACCTTCTGTGCTCTCTCAGAGCTGAGACAGCTGATTTTTAAAAGTTCCAAGCTTTAAGTCTGCTGGTTGTATACGCTCACAAATGTCATCCCTTCTGATTTTCAAAGCCATAAGCTATGAGGATGTCTCTACGCTTTAGAGGCTCCCCGGTGTAGTAGTTTGTTTCTGGCCCCTCTGTGACTGTGGTTCCCTCCCTCTGGTGGTCAGAAATATGGGCTTTAGATTCCTACAGAGTCCTTGTCCTTCCTACCATCTTTGATGTGATTCCCTCTCACCATTTAGTTGTATAGTTTTGTGGGGAAATCTGAAGGTCCATTTCTGGGTGACTCTGGTGTGAGTGTTACCTAGTTGTATCTGTGGGATGAGGTGAGTTTAGGGTCCTTCTACTCTGCCATCTTCCCCACAATTCAGTTTATTTTGTCTCATAAAAATATTACGACTCCAACTTTCTTTTCACTTCCATTTGCATGATAAATGGTTTTGTGTCCCATTACTTCCAATCTGCTTTTATTTTTAGGTCTGAAGTGATTCTCTGGTAGGCAGCATAGAGATGGGTCTTGCTTCCTCTTTACAGTCTATGTTTTCTGATTGGGATATTTAGTCCTTTTTTGTTAAAGCAATCATTGAGAAAGTATTTGTATCTCTCTAGTTTACTTCACAAGGAAAAGTGTGACAGGCTTCGCTCTGAGAAGGAGGTCTGCGTGGAACGCCTCTTTCAACTCATGGCTTGTTTCTGGCTGACGGAAGGCTTCTCAACGGTGTGTACGGAAGCCAAGGGAAAAAGCGGCTACACTTCTCTCTCCGGGGGGAAAAAAGCAAGAACCCAAAAGCATCGGCGAGAAACCGTCTCTCAACGATCACCTTCTTTCCTGACGAGACAGAAACATGTTCAACTCTGTGTGTGTGTGTGTGTGTGTGTGTGTGTGTGTGTGTGTGTGTGTGAGGGCACGCGCGCGCGCGCGTGCGTGAGTGAATAAGGAGAGTGCCATGTACTGACCTGGGAAAAGCAAGTCTGCGTCTACGGCGACTCGCCACTAGCATCTTCATGTATCCTAGAGAGAGAAGCATTTCCAAAAGTGAGTGTGGAAGCATCATGAAAGTGCCGTACGCTTTACTACCTTTCCCTGGACCTAACTCCGAGAAACGTCCTCCCTGACGATCGAAAAGAGCTGAGCCATCTCAAGGCTGCGTGTGATCGCACAGGGACCGTTCCCTGGACCTAACTCCGGAAAACGCGTCGGGGTACAAGGCAGCTTTCAACGGACGTCTTCTTTCGTGAGCCCAGAAGCGTTTGCATATGTAGGCGTGGAAGCGTCAGGAGAGCGCCGTAGACCGCCCTCTAAGAGGCAACCTCGCTTTTGCGAAGCCGTCTTGCACCTGACATCCTTTGCCTTGGAGACGGGAGCCTTTTATATAGTCGTGGTGGAAGCACAAGGAACGTGCCGTGCCCTGTCCTCATCTCTTAGAAACAAGGCCGCGCGCAATGGGACTTTCAGCGTAGCATATGGACGGGGTCATGAAGTCAGTCGAGATTGCAAGTGGACGTGTGCAGGCATAAGGAGAGTGCCCTATCCTTAACTCCTTGAAAGCGTGACGGAGGGAGACCGTCTTTCAAGCGAACCCCTCTCCGGAGGATATATCGAAGCAGTGACAAAAGTGGATGTGGAAGCACAACGCAAGGGTTCTATACGAAACTCGGAAAAGAAGGTGGTGTAGAAGGCAGCTTTCCCCCGCGTCTTGGTTCAGGTTTAGGGAAGGGATACTCACTGCGCGTGTGGAAGCCTAGGGAAAGTACCATGGGCTGATGTGTGAAAACCAAGCCTGCGCAGAACGCAACGTTCAGCGCACATCTTGTTTCACGAAGAGAGAAGCCTTTCCAATCTGTGCGTGGAAGCCTAAGGCCAAGTGCCATATATCCTTACCCCCACGGAAAACCGCTGTAGGAAACCCGTCGTTCAACTCACAGCTTCCCGGAGGAAGTTTTTCTAAAGTGCGTGTGGAGGCCCAAGGAAAAGTGTGACAGGCTTCGCTCTGAGAAGGAGGTCTGTGTGGAACGCCTCTTTCAACTCACGGCTTGTTTCTGGCTGAGGGAAGGCTTCTCAAGGGTGTGTACGGAAGCCTAGGCAAAAAGCGCATACACTTTACTCTCCGGGGGGAAAAGGGCAAGCACCCAAAAGCATTGGCGAGAAACCGTCTCTCAACGAACACCTCCTTTCCTGACGAGACAGAAACATGTTCAACTCTGTGTGTGTGTGTGTGTGTGTGTGTGTGTGTGTGTGCGCGCGCGCGCGCGTGAGTGAATAAGGAATGTGCCATGCACTCACCTGGGAAAAGCAAGTCTGCGTATACGGCAACTCTCCACTAACATCTTCAGGTATCCTGGAGAGAGAAGCATTTCCAAAAGTGGGTGTGGAAGCATCATGAAAGTGCCGTACGCTTTACTACCGTTCAACACCCAAACTCAACACCCAAAAAACAAATAAGCGAGTCAAGAAATGGGCAGAAGATATGAACAGATATTTCTCCAAAGAAGACACACAAATGGCCAACAGACATATGACAAACTGCTCAACATCACTTGGCATGGGGAAAAAGAAATCCAAATGACAATGAGATACCACTTCATACCAGTCAGAATTGCAAAAGTTAACAAGCGAAGAAATAACAAATGTTGGTGAGGAGAAAGGGGAACTCTCTTACACTTCTAAGTGGGAATGAAAACTGGTACAGCCACTTTGGAAAACAATATGGAGGTTCCTCAAGAACTTAAAAGAGAGCTCCCTTACAACCCAGCAATTTTATTTACCCCAAAGCTACAAATGTAGTGATCTGAAGGGGCAACTGCACCCCGAATGTTTATAGCGATATTGTCCACAATAGCCAAACCGTGGAAGGAACCAAGAGATCCATCGACAGATAAATGGATAAAGAAAACATGGTATATACATATACAAAGGAATGTGACTCAGCCATCAGAAAGGATCAATATTTAGCATATCGATGTGGATGGCACTGGAGGGTATTATGCTGAGCAAAATAAGTCAGTCAGAGAAAAACAATTATTATATGGTTTTACTCATATGTGGAATAGAAGGAACAGCACAGAGGATCATAGGGGAAGGGAGGGAAAATGAATGCGAAGAAACCAGAGAGGAAGAAAATCCATGACAGGTTCCCAGCTATTGGAAACAAACTGAGGGTTGCTGGAAGAAAGGTGGGTGGGGAGATGGAGTAACTGTGTGATGGGCATTAAGGAATGCATGTGATGTGGTGAACACTGGGTGTTATACACAACTGATGAATTGTGGAACGCTACATTTGAAATTACTGGTGTACTCTATGTTGGCTAACTCAATTTCAATGTTAAAAAAGTCTATTTTGTCTGATATAAGGATTGCTACTCTGACTTCTTTTGACATCCACTTGCATGATTAATGTTTCTCCATCTCTTAATTTCCATCTGCAGGTGTCTTTAGGTGTGAAATCTTTTATATATATATACAAACTCTGTCATGCTCTTTTGCTTGGAGCATTTAGTCCATTTACATTCAAACTAATTATCATTAGACATGTATTTATTGATGTTTTGTTACTTGTTTCATAGTTTTTTGTGTAGTTTTTCTCTGATCCTTTCTTCTCTTGCTCTCTCTCTCATGGTTTGCTCGTTTTCTTTAATGATATTCTTGGATTTCTTTCCCTTTATCTTTTGCATGTGTATTAGAGGTTTGGGTTTGTGGTGACCCCCTGGATTATATATAGCCTTTTCAGTCTATATTAAGTTGAATGCTGTTTAAGTTCAAACCCACTGTTGACTCCTCCTCATGTGTTAGGGTATATGTTTTCATATTTTACATACTTTTATTTTGTGAATCCCTTAACTGATTTTTACAGAAATACTTATTTTTACTGCTTCCTTGATTCATTATTGTCATACTCTCACTTACGATTTTTTTCCACTCATAGTGTCCCCTTCAATATTTTTTGTAGTTAATTTAGGGGTCATGAACTCTTTTAGTTTGTGTGGCTAAGAAACTCTTTTTCTCCCCTTCTTTTCTGAAGGATAGGCTTGCTGGATAAATTATTCCTTGCTGCAGATTTTTCTCCTTCAGCACTTTGAATATTTAACGCCACTTTCTTCTGTCCTGCATAGTTTCTGCTGAAAACTCAGCTGATAGATTTATGGGCTTTCCCTTGCATGTTAACTGTCTTCTTTTATCTTGCTGCTTTAAATGTTTTTTCTTTATCACTACCTTTTCCCATTTTGATTACTATGTATCTTGATGTGGACCTCCTTAGGTTGATTTTGTGGGAGGGGATCTCTATGCCTTATGGATTTGTATTGGTTTCCTTCACCAGATTAGGTTAAGTTTTCAGCTCTTCTTTGGTCAAATAGATTTTCTGCCCCCTTTTCCCCCTTTTCACCTTCTGGGATCCCTCTCATGTGGGTGTTGTTACACTGGATGGAGTCACTGAATTCCCTAAGTCTCTTCTCATTTTGGCATACTTCTTTTTCCTCTCATTTGTTCCGCTTGATTACTTTCCATTACTGTCTTCTAGTTCATTAATTTGTTCCTCTGCTTCGTCCATCCTGCTAATTATTCTATCTAGTATATTCTTCATTTCATTTCTTGTGTTCCACATCTCTGATTATTTCTTTCATATCTCTTTGTTAAGAGTCTCAATGATGTTCCCCCTTCTGATGTCCTCCCTCTTTTCATTTCCCCAGTGAGTATCTTTATAATTGTTATCTTAAATTTTCTGTCAGGCATGTTCCTTATATCCATTTTGTTTAGGTCTCTTGCTGTGGCTTTGTCCTCTTCTTTCGTTTAGGACATAGTCCTCTGTCTGCTCATTTGGCCTACTTCTCAGAGAATATCTCTCTGTTAGGAAGGTCAGATATATTGCTTGTTCTTGAAAATACGGGGCAGAACATACATTTTTCACTTGGTGATGCTGGTTCTCCTCTGAAGGTAATGCATAGCAACAACAGAGACTGGATCTGGACTGTGTCATTGTGCACAACACATGGGGTGTGCTGTTTTAACAAGACGCATGCGTGTTCTGTGGGTGATGGGGAGACATATTGTTGTCAAGGATTGTGTGGGTCTTATCAGGGAGGGTATCCACAGCACTGGGACTGAAGCAGGTGTGGTAGGTGTGGGGATGGGCCATGGTTTATGCAAGTTAGTGATTGCTAGATTGTGCTTGGTCTTGCAGGTAGGTGTGTGTTTATAATGAGGGGCCGTAGAGGGAAATGGCACCTGCCAGCTCCTTTGTTCCTGGACAAGTCCCTTAGCAAACTCTGAGTTCAGGAACTATGTCTCCCTTGTTTAATCCTCAAGCACCTTTCAACCTGCTTCACCCAAGCTTCTCCACACTCTTTGCTCTGCTTAATCTTTAAGGACAGATCTCAGCTTCCTATCACCTTCTGTGCTCTCTCAGAGCTGAGACAGCTGATTTTTAAAAGTTCCAAGCTTTAAGTCTGCTGGTTGTATACGCTCACAAATGTCATCCCTTCTGATTTTCAAAGCCATAAGCTATGAGGATGTCTCTACGCTTTAGAGGCTCCCCGGTGTAGTAGTTTGTTTCTGGCCCCTCTGTGACTGTGGTTCCCTCCCTCTGGTGGTCAGAAATATGGGCTTTAGATTCCTACAGAGTCCTTGTCCTTCCTACCATCTTTGATGTGATTCCCTCTCTCCATTTAGTTGTATAGTTTTGTGGGGAAATCTGAAGGTCCATTTCTGGGTGACTCTGGTGTGAGTGTTACCTAGTTGTATCTGTGGGATGAGGTGAGTTTAGGGTCCTTCTACTCTGCCATCTTCCCCACAATTCAGTTTATTTTGTCTCATAAAAATATTACGACTCCAACTTTCTTTTCACTTCCATTTGCATGATAAATGGTTTTGTGTCCCATTACTTCCAATCTGCTTTTATTTTTAGGTCTGAAGTGATTCTCTGGTAGGCAGCATAGAGATGGGTCTTGCTTCCTCTTTACAGTCTATGTTTTCTGATTGGGATATTTAGTCCTTTTTTGTTAAAGCAATCATTGAGAAAGTATTTGTATCTCTCTAGTTGACTTCACAAGGAAAAGTGTGACAGGCTTCGCTCTGAGAAGGAGGTCTGCGTGGAACGCCTCTTTCAACTCATGGCTTGTTTCTGGCTGACGGAAGGCTTCTCAACGGTGTGTACGGAAGCCAAGGGAAAAAGCGGCTACACTTCTCTCTCCGGGGGGAAAAAAGCAAGAACCCAAAAGCATCGGCGAGAAACCGTCTCTCAACGATCACCTTCTTTCCTGACGAGACAGAAACATGTTCAACTCTGTGTGTGTGTGTGTGTGTGTGTGTGTGTGTGTGTGTGTGTGTGTGTGTGAGGGCACGCGCGCGCGCGCGTGCGTGAGTGAATAAGGAGAGTGCCATGTACTGACCTGGGAAAAGCAAGTCTGCGTCTACGGCGACTCGCCACTAGCATCTTCAGGTATCCTGGAGAGAGAAGCATTTCCAAAAGTGGGTGTGGAAGCATCATGAAAGTGCCGTACGCTTTACTACCTTTCCCTGGACCTAACTCCGAGAAACGTCCTCCCTGACGATCGAAAAGAGCTGAGCCATCTCAAGGCTGCATGTGATCGCACAGGGACCGTTCCCTGGACCTAACTCCGGAAAACGCGTCGGGGTACAAGGCAGCTTTCAACGGACGTCTTCTTTCGTGAGCCCAGAAGCGTTTGCATATGTAGGCGTGGAAGCGTCAGGAGAGCGCCGTAGACCGCCCTCTAAGAGGCAACCTCGCTTTTGCGAAGCCGTCTTGCACCTGACATCCTTTGCCTTGGAGACGGGAGCCTTTTATATAGTCGTGGTGGAAGCACAAGGAACGTGCCGTGCCCTGTCCTCATCTCTTAGAAACAAGGCCGCGCGCAATGGGACTTTCAGCGTAGCATATGGACGGGGTCATGAAGTCAGTCGAGATTGCAAGTGGACGTGTGCAGGCATAAGGAGAGTGCCCTATCCTTAACTCCTTGAAAGCGTGACGGAGGGAGACCGTCTTTCAAGCGAACCCCTCTCCGGAGGATATATCGAAGCAGTGACAAAAGTGGATGTGGAAGCACAACGCAAGGGTTCTATACGAAACTCAGAAAAGAAGGTGGTGTAGAAGGCAGCTTTCCCCCGCGTCTTGGTTCAGGTTTAGGGAAGGGATACTCACTGCGCGTGTGGAAGCCTAGGGAAAGTACCATGGGCTGATGTGTGAAAACCAAGCCTGCGCAGAACGCAACGTTCAGCGCACATCTTGTTTCACGAAGAGAGAAGCCTTTCCAATCTGTGCGTGGAAGCCTAAGGCCAAGTGCCATATATCCTTACCCCCACGGAAAACCGCTGTAGGAAACCCGTCGTTCAACTCACAGCTTCCCGGAGGAAGTTTTTCTAAAGTGCGTGTGGAGGCCCAAGGAAAAGTGTGACAGGCTTCGCTCTGAGAAGGAGGTCTGTGTGGAACGCCTCTTTCAACTCACGGCTTGTTTCTGGCTGAGGGAAGGCTTCTCAAGGGTGTGTACGGAAGCCTAGGCAAAAAGCGCATACACTTTACTCTCCGGGGGGAAAAGGGCAAGCACCCAAAAGCATTGGCGAGAAACCGTCTCTCAACGAACACCTCCTTTCCTGACGAGACAGAAACATGTTCAACTCTGTGTGTGTGTGTGTGTGTGTGTGTGTGTGTGTGTGTGCGCGCGCGCGCGTGAGTGAATAAGGAATGTGCCATGCACTCACCTGGGAAAAGCAAGTCTGCGTATACGGCAACTCTCCACTAACATCTTCAGGTATCCTTGAGAGAGAAGCATTTCCAAAAGTGGGTGTGGAAGCATCATGAAAGTGCCGTACGCTTTACTACCGTTCAACACCCAAACTCAACACCCAAAAAACAAATAAGCGAGTCAAGAAATGGGCAGAAGATATGAACAGATATTTCTCCAAAGAAGACACACAAATGGCCAACAGACATATGACAAACTGCTCAACATCACTTGGCATGGGGAAAAAGAAATCCAAATGACAATGAGATACCACTTCATACCAGTCAGAATTGCAAAAGTTAACAAGCGAAGAAATAACAAATGTTGGTGAGGAGAAAGGGGAACTCTCTTACACTTCTAAGTGGGAATGAAAACTGGTACAGCCACTTTGGAAAACAATATGGAGGTTCCTCAAGAACTTAAAAGAGAGCTCCCTTACAACCCAGCAATTTTATTTACCCCAAAGCTACAAATGTAGTGATCTGAAGGGGCAACTGCACCCCGAATGTTTATAGCGATATTGTCCACAATAGCCAAACCGTGGAAGGAACCAAGAGATCCATCGACAGATAAATGGATAAAGAAAACATGGTATATACATATACAAAGGAATGTGACTCAGCCATCAGAAAGGATCAATATTTAGCATATCGATGTGGATGGCACTGGAGGGTATTATGCTGAGCAAAATAAGTCAGTCAGAGAAAAACAATTATTATATGGTTTTACTCATATGTGGAATAGAAGGAACAGCACAGAGGATCATAGGGGAAGGGAGGGAAAATGAATGCGAAGAAACCAGAGAGGAAGAAAATCCATGACAGGTTCCCAGCTATTGGAAACAAACTGAGGGTTGCTGGAGGAAAGGTGGGTGGGGAGATGGAGTAACTGTGTGATGGGCATTAAGGAATGCATGTGATGTGGTGAACACTGGGTGTTATACACAACTGATGAATTGTGGAACGCTACATTTGAAATTACTGGTGTACTCTATGTTGGCTAATTCAATTTCAATGTTAAAAAAGTCTATTTTGTCTGATATAAGGATTGCTACTCTGACTTCTTTTGACATCCACTTGCATGATTAATGTTTCTCCATCTCTTAATTTCCATCTGCAGGTGTCTTTAGGTGTGAAATCTTTTATATATATATACAAACTCTGTCATGCTCTTTTGCTTGGAGCATTTAGTCCATTTACATTCAAACTAATTATCATTAGACATGTATTTATTGATGTTTTGTTACTTGTTTCATAGTTTTTTGTGTAGTTTTTCTCTGATCCTTTCTTCTCTTGCTCTCTCTCTCATGGTTTGCTCGTTTTCTTTAATGATATTCTTGGATTTTTTTCCCTTTATCTTTTGCATGTGTATTAGAGGTTTGGGTTTGTGGTGACCCCCTGGATTATATATAGCCTTTTCAGTCTATATTAAGTTGAATGCTGTTTAAGTTCAAACCCACTGTTGACTCCTCCTCATGTGTTAGGGTATATGTTTTCATATTTTACATACTTTTATTTTGTGAATCCCTTAACTGATTTTTACAGAAATACTTATTTTTACTGCTTCCTTGATTCATTATTGTCATACTCTCACTTACGATTTTTTTCCACTCATAGTGTCCCCTTCAATATTTTTTGTAGTTAATTTAGTGGTCATGAACTCTTTTAGTTTGTGTGGCTAAGAAACTCTTTTTCTCCCCTTCTTTTCTGAAGGATAGGCTTGCTGGATAAATTATTCCTTGCTGCAGATTTTTCTCCTTCAGCACTTTGAATATTTAACGCCACTTTCTTCTGTCCTGCATAGTTTCTGCTGAAAACTCAGCTGATAGATTTATGGGCTTTCCCTTGCATGTTAACTGTCTTCTTTTATCTTGCTGCTTTAAATGTTTTTTCTTTATCACTACCTTTTCCCATTTGGATTACTATGTATCTTGATGTGGACCTCCTTAGGTTGATTTTGTGGGAGGGGATCTCTATGCCTTATGGATTTGTATAGGTTTCCTTCACCAGATTAGGTTAAGTTTTCAGCTCTTCTTTGGTCAAATAGATTTTCTGCCCCCTTTTCCCCCTTTTCACCTTCTGGGATCCCTCTCATGTGGGTGTTGTTACACTGGATGGAGTCACTGAATTCCCTAAGTCTCTTCTCATTTTGGCATACTTCTTTTTCCTCTCATTTGTTCCGCTTGATTACTTTCCATTACTGTCTTCTAGTTCATTAATTTGTTCCTCTGCTTCGTCCATCCTGCTAATTATTCTATCTAGTATATTCTTCATTTCATTTCTTGTGTTCCACATCTCTGATTATTTCTTTCATATCTCTTTGTTAAGAGTCTCAATGATGTTCCCCCTTCTGATGTCCTCCCTCTTTTCATTTCCCCAGTGAGTATCTTTATAATTGTTATCTTAAATTTTCTGTCAGGCATGTTCCTTATATCCATTTTGTTTAGGTCTCTTGCTGTGGCTTTGTCCTCTTCTTTCGTTTAGGACATAGTCCTCTGTCTGCTCATTTGGCCTACTTCTCAGAGAATATCTCTCTGTTAGGAAGGTCAGATATATTGCTTGTTCTTGAAAATACGGGGCAGAACATACATTTTTCACTTGGTGATGCTGGTTCTCCTCTGAAGGTAATGCATAGCAACAACAGAGACTGGATCTGGACTGTGTCATTGTGCACAACACATGGGGTGTGCTGTTTTAACAAGACGCATGCGTGTTCTGTGGGTGATGGGGAGACATATTGTTGTCAAGGATTGTGTGGGTCTTATCAGGGAGGGTATCCACAGCACTGGGACTGAAGCAGGTGTGGTAGGTGTGGGGATGGGCCATGGTTTATGCAAGTTAGTGATTGCTAGATTGTGCTTGGTCTTGCAGGTAGGTGTGTGTTTATAATGAGGGGCCGTAGAGGGAAATGGCACCTGCCAGCTCCTTTGTTCCTGGACAAGTCCCTTAGCAAACTCTGAGTTCAGGAACTATGTCTCCCTTGTTTAATCCTCAAGCACCTTTCAACCTGCTTCACCCAAGCTTCTCCACACTCTTTGCTCTGCTTAATCTTTAAGGACAGATCTCAGCTTCCTATCACCTTCTGTGCTCTCTCAGAGCTGAGACAGCTGATTTTTAAAAGTTCCAAGCTTTAAGTCTGCTGGTTGTATACGCTCACAAATGTCATGCCTTCTGATTTTCAAAGCCATAAGCTATGAGGATGTCTCTACGCTTTAGAGGCTCCCCGGTGTAGTAGTTTGTTTCTGGCCCCTCTGTGACTGTGGTTCCCTCCCTCTGGTGGTCAGAAATATGGGCTTTAGATTCCTACAGAGTCCTTGTCCTTCCTACCATCTTTGATGTGATTCCCTCTCTCCATTTAGTTGTATAGTTTTGTGGGGAAATCTGAAGGTCCATTTCTGGGTGACTCTGGTGTGAGTGTTACCTAGTTGTATCTGTGGGATGAGGTGAGTTTAGGGTCCTTCTACTCTGCCATCTTCCCCACAATTCAGTTTATTTTGTCTCATAAAAATATTACGACTCCAACTTTCTTTTCACTTCCATTTGCATGATAAATGGTTTTGTGTCCCATTACTTCCAATCTGCTTTTATTTTTAGGTCTGAAGTGATTCTCTGCTAGGCAGCATAGAGATGGGTCTTGCTTCCTCTTTACAGTCTATGTTTTCTGATTGGGATATTTAGTCCTTTTTTGTTAAAGCAATCATTGAGAAAGTATTTGTATCTCTCTAGTTTACTTCACAAGGAAAAGTGTGACAGGCTTCGCTCTGAGAAGGAGGTCTGCGTGGAACGCCTCTTTCAACTCATGGCTTGTTTCTGGCTGACGGAAGGCTTCTCAAGGGTGTGTACGGAAGCCTAGGGAAAAAGCGGCTACACTTCTCTCTCCGGGGGGAAAAAAGCAAGAACCCAAAAGCATCGGCGAGAAACCGTCTCTCAACGATCACCTTCTTTCCTGACGAGACAGAAACATGTTCAACTCTGTGTGTGTGTGTGTGTGTGTGTGTGTGTGTGTGTGTGTGTGTGTGTGTATGAGGGCACGCGCGCGCGCGCGTGCGTGAGTGAATAAGGAGAGTGCCATGTACTGACCTGGGAAAAGCAAGTCTGCGTCTACGGCGACTCGCCACTAGCATCTTCAGGTATCCTGGAGAGAGAAGCATTTCCAAAAGTGGGTGTGGAAGCATCATGAAAGTGCCGTACGCTTTACTACCTTTCCCTGGACCTAACTCCGAGAAACGTCCTCCCTGACGATCGAAAAGAGCTGAGCCATCTCAAGGCTGCGTGTGATCGCACAGGGACCGTTCCCTGGACCTAACTCCGGAAAACGCGTCGGGGTACAAGGCAGCTTTCAACGGACGTCTTCTTTCGTGAGCCCAGAAGCGTTTGCATATGTAGGCGTGGAAGCGTCAGGAGAGCGCCGTAGACCGCCCTCTAAGAGGCAACCTCGCTTTTGCGAAGCCGTCTTGCACCTGACATCCTTTGCCTTGGAGACGGGAGCCTTTTATATAGTCGTGGTGGAAGCACAAGGAACGTGCCGTGCCCTGTCCTCATCTCTTAGAAACAAGGCCGCGCGCAATGGGACTTTCAGCGTAGCATATGGACGGGGTCATGAAGTCAGTCGAGATTGCAAGTGGACGTGTGCAGGCATAAGGAGAGTGCCCTATCCTTAACTCCTTGAAAGCGTGACGGAGGGAGACCGTCTTTCAAGCGAACCCCTCTCCGGAGGATATATCGAAGCAGTGACAAAAGTGGATGTGGAAGCACAACGCAAGGGTTCTATACGAAACTCGGAAAAGAAGGTGGTGTAGAAGGCAGCTTTCCCCCGCGTCTTGGTTCAGGTTTAGGGAAGGGATACTCACTGCGCGTGTGGAAGCCTAGGGAAAGTACCATGGGCTGATGTGTGAAAACCAAGCCTGCGCAGAACGCAACGTTCAGCGCACATCTTGTTTCACGAAGAGAGAAGCCTTTCCAATCTGTGCGTGGAAGCCTAAGGCCAAGTGCCATATATCCTTACCCCCACGGAAAACCGCTGTAGGAAACCCGTCGTTCAACTCACAGCTTCCCGGAGGAAGTTTTTCTAAAGTGCGTGTGGAGGCCCAAGGAAAAGTGTGACAGGCTTCGCTCTGAGAAGGAGGTCTGTGTGGAACGCCTCTTTCAACTCACGGCTTGTTTCTGGCTGAGGGAAGGCTTCTCAAGGGTGTGTACGGAAGCCTAGGCAAAAAGCGCATACACTTTACTCTCCGGGGGGAAAAGGGCAAGCACCCAAAAGCATTGGCGAGAAACCGTCTCTCAACGAACACCTCCTTTCCTGACGAGACAGAAACATGTTCAACTCTGTGTGTGTGTGTGTGTGTGTGTGTGTGTGTGTGTGCGCGCGCGCGCGCGTGAGTGAATAAGGAATGTGCCATGCACTCACCTGGGAAAAGCAAGTCTGCGTATACGGCAACTCTCCACTAACATCTTCAGGTATCCTTGAGAGAGAAGCATTTCCAAAAGTGGGTGTGGAAGCATCATGAAAGTGCCGTACGCTTTACTACCGTTCAACACCCAAACTCAACACCCAAAAAACAAATAAGCGAGTCAAGAAATGGGCAGAAGATATGAACAGATATTTCTCCAAAGAAGACACACAAATGGCCAACAGACATATGACAAACTGCTCAACATCACTTGGCATGGGGAAAAAGAAATCCAAATGACAATGAGATACCACTTCATACCAGTCAGAATTGCAAAAGTTAACAAGCGAAGAAATAACAAATGTTGGTGAGGAGAAAGGGGAACTCTCTTACACTTCTAAGTGGGAATGAAAACTGGTACAGCCACTTTGGAAAACAATATGGAGGTTCCTCAAGAACTTAAAAGAGAGCTCCCTTACAACCCAGCAATTTTATTTACCCCAAAGCTACAAATGTAGTGATCTGAAGGGGCAACTGCACCCCGAATGTTTATAGCGATATTGTCCACAATAGCCAAACCGTGGAAGGAACCAAGAGATCCATCGACAGATAAATGGATAAAGAAAACATGGTATATACATATACAAAGGAATGTGACTCAGCCATCAGAAAGGATCAATATTTAGCATATCGATGTGGATGGCACTGGAGGGTATTATGCTGAGCAAAATAAGTCAGTCAGAGAAAAACAATTATTATATGGTTTTACTCATATGTGGAATAGAAGGAACAGCACAGAGGATCATAGGGGAAGGGAGGGAAAATGAATGCGAAGAAACCAGAGAGGAAGAAAATCCATGACAGGTTCCCAGCTATTGGAAACAAACTGAGGGTTGCTGGAGGAAAGGTGGGTGGGGAGATGGAGTAACTGTGTGATGGGCATTAAGGAATGCATGTGATGTGGTGAACACTGGGTGTTATACACAACTGATGAATTGTGGAACGCTACATTTGAAATTACTGGTGTACTCTATGTTGGCTAATTCAATTTCAATGTTAAAAAAGTCTATTTTGTCTGATATAAGGATTGCTACTCTGACTTCTTTTGACATCCACTTGCATGATTAATGTTTCTCCATCTCTTAATTTCCATCTGCAGGTGTCTTTAGGTGTGAAATCTTTTATATATATATACAAACTCTGTCATGCTCTTTTGCTTGGAGCATTTCGTCCATTTACATTCAAACTAATTATCATTAGACATGTATTTATTGATGTTTTGTTACTTGTTTCATAGTTTTTTGTGTAGTTTTTCTCTGATCCTTTCTTCTCTTGCTCTCTCTCTCATGGTTTGCTCGTTTTCTTTAATGATATTCTTGGATTTCTTTCCCTTTATCTTTTGCATGTGTATTAGAGGTTTGGGTTTGTGGTGACCCCCTGGATTATATATAGCCTTTTCAGTCTATATTAAGTTGAATGCTGTTTAAGTTCAAACCCACTGTTGACTCCTCCTCATGTGTTAGGGTATATGTTTTCATATTTTACATACTTTTATTTTGTGAATCCCTTAACTGATTTTTACAGAAATACTTATTTTTACTGCTTCCTTGATTCATTATTGTCATACTCTCACTTACGATTTTTTTCCACTCATAGTGTCCCCTTCAATATTTTTTGTAGTTAATTTAGTGGTCATGAACTCTTTTAGTTTGTGTGGCTAAGAAACTCTTTTTCTCCCCTTCTTTTCTGAAGGATAGGCTTGCTGGATAAATTATTCCTTGCTGCAGATTTTTCTCCTTCAGCACTTTGAATATTTAACGCCAATTTCTTCTGTCCTGCATAGTTTCTGCTGAAAACTCAGCTGATAGCTTTATGGGCTTTCCCTTGCATGTTAACTGTCTTCTTTTATCTTGCTGCTTTAAATGTTTTTTCTTTATCACTACCTTTTCCCATTTGGATTACTATGTATCTTGATGTGGACCTCCTTAGGTTGATTTTGTGGGAGGGGATCTCTATGCCTTATGGATTTGTATAGGTTTCCTTCACCAGATTAGGTTAAGTTTTCAGCTCTTCTTTGGTCAAATAGATTTTCTGCCCCCTTTTCCCCCTTTTCACCTTCTGGGATCCCTCTCATGTGGGTGTTGTTACACTGGATGGAGTCACTGAATTCCCTAAGTCTCTTCTCATTTTTGCATACTTCTTTTTCCTCTCATTTGTTCCGCTTGATTACTTTCCATTACTGTCTTCTAGTTCATTAATTTGTTCCTCTGCTTCGTCCATCCTGCTAATTATTCTATCTAGTATATTCTTCATTTCATTTCTTGTGTTCCACATCTCTGATTATTTCTTTCATAACTCTTTGTTAAGAGTCTCAATGATGTTCCCCCTTCTGATGTCCTCCCTCTTTTCATTTCCCCAGTGAGTATCTTTATAATTGTTATCTTAAATTTTCTGTCAGGCATGTTCCTTATATCCATTTTGTTTAGGTCTCTTGCTGTGGCTTTGTCCTCTTCTTTCGTTTAGGACATAGTCCTCTGTCTGCTCATTTGGCCTACTTCTCAGAGAATATCTCTCGGTTAGGAAGGTCAGATATATTGCTTGTTCTTGAAAATACGGGGCAGAACATACATTTTTCACTTGGTGATGCTGGTTCTCCTCTGAAGGTAATGCATAGCAACAACAGAGACTGGATCTGGACTGTGTCATTGTGCACAACACATGGGGTGTGCTGTTTTAACAAGACGCATGCGTGTTCTGTGGGTGATGGGGAGACATATTGTTGTCAAGGATTGTGTGGGTCTTATCAGGGAGGGTATCCACAGCACTGGGACTGAAGCAGGTGTGGTAGGTGTGGGGATGGGCCATGGTTTATGCAAGTTAGTGATTGCTAGATTGTGCTTGGTCTTGCAGGTAGGTGTGTGTTTATAATGAGGGGCCGTAGAGGGAAATGGCACCTGCCAGCTCCTTTGTTCCTGGACAAGTCCCTTAGCAAACTCTGAGTTCAGGAACTATGTCTCCCTTGTTTAATCCTCAAGCACCTTTCAACCTGCTTCACCCAAGCTTCTCCACACTCTTTGCTCTGCTTAATCTTTAAGGACAGATCTCAGCTTCCTATCACCTTCTGTGCTCTCTCAGAGCTGAGACAGCTGATTTTTAAAAGTTCCAAGCTTTAAGTCTGCTGGTTGTATACGCTCACAAATGTCATCCCTTCTGATTTTCAAAGCCATAAGCTATGAGGATGTCTCTACGCTTTAGAGGCTCCCCGGTGTAGTAGTTTGTTTCTGGCCCCTCTGTGACTGTGGTTCCCTCCCTCTGGTGGTCAGAAATATGGGCTTTAGATTCCTACAGAGTCCTTGTCCTTCCTACCATCTTTGATGTGATTCCCTCTCTCCATTTAGTTGTATAGTTTTGTGGGGAAATCTGAAGGTCCATTTCTGGGTGACTCTGGTGTGAGTGTTACCTAGTTGTATCTGTGGGATGAGGTGAGTTTAGGGTCCTTCTACTCTGCCATCTTCCCCACAATTCAGTTTATTTTGTCTCATAAAAATATTACGACTCCAACTTTCTTTTCACTTCCATTTGCATGATAAATGGTTTTGTGTCCCATTACTTCCAATCTGCTTTTATTTTTAGGTCTGAAGTGATTCTCTGGTAGGCAGCATAGAGATGGGTCTTGCTTCCTCTTTACAGTCTATGTTTTCTGATTGGGATATTTAGTCCTTTTTTGTTAAAGCAATCATTGAGAAAGTATTTGTATCTCTCTAGTTGACTTCACAAGGAAAAGTGTGACAGGCTTCGCTCTGAGAAGGAGGTCTGCGTGGAACGCCTCTTTCAACTCATGGCTTGTTTCTGGCTGACGGAAGGCTTCTCAAGGGTGTGTACGGAAGCCTAGGGAAAAAGCGGCTACACTTCTCTCTCCGGGGGGAAAAAAGCAAGAACCCAAAAGCATCGGCGAGAAACCGTCTCTCAACGATCACCTTCTTTCCTGACGAGACAGAAACATGTTCAACTCCGTGTGTGTGTGTGTGTGTGTGTGTGTGTGTGTGTATGTGTGTGTGTGTGAGGGCACGCGCGCGCGTGCGTGAGTGAATAAGGAGAGTGCCATGTACTGACCTGGGAAAAGCAAGTCTGCGTCTACGGCGACTCGCCACTAGCATCTTCAGGTATCCTGGAGAGAGAAGCATTTCCAAAAGTGGGTGTGGAAGCATCATGAAAGTGCCGTACGCTTTACTACCTTTCCCTGGACCTAACTCCGAGAAACGTCCTCCCTGACGATCGAAAAGAGCTGAGCCATCTCAAGGCTGCATGTGATCGCACAGGGACCGTTCCCTGGACCTAACTCCGGAAAACGCGTCGGGGTTCAAGGCAGCTTTCAACGGACGTCTTCTTTCGTGAGCCCAGAAGCGTTTGCATATGTAGGCGTGGAAGCGTCAGGAGAGCGCCGTAGACCGCCCTCTAAGAGGCAACCTCGCTTTTGCGAAGCCGTCTTGCACCTGACATCCTTTGCCTTGGAGACGGGAGCCTTTTATATAGTCGTGGTGGAAGCACAAGGAACGTGCCGTGCCCTGTCCTCATCTCTTAGAAACAAGGCCGCGCGCAATGGGACTTTCAGCGTAGCATATGGACGGGGTCATGAAGTCAGTCGAGATTGCAAGTGGACGTGTGCAGGCATAAGGAGAGTGCCCTATCCTTAACTCCTTGAAAGCGTGACGGAGGGAGACCGTCTTTCAAGCGAACCCCTCTCCGGAGCATATATCGAAGCAGTGACAAAAGTGGATGTGGAAGCACAACGCAAGGGTTCTATACGAAACTCGGAAAAGAAGGTGGTGTAGAAGGCAGCTTTCCCCCGCGTCTTGGTTCAGGTTTAGGGAAGGGATACTCACTGCGCGTGTGGAAGCCTAGGGAAAGTACCATGGGCTGATGTGTGAAAACCAAGCCTGCGCAGAACGCAACGTTCAGCGCACATCTTGTTTCACGAAGAGAGAAGCCTTTCCAATCTGTGCGTGGAAGCCTAAGGCCAAGTGCCATATATCCTTACCCCCACGGAAAACCGCTGTAGGAAACCCGTCGTTCAACTCACAGCTTCCCGGAGGAAGTTTTTCTAAAGTGCGTGTGGAGGCCCAAGGAAAAGTGTGACACGCTTCGCTCTGAGAAGGAGGTCTGTGTGGAACGCCTCTTTCAACTCACGGCTTGTTTCTGGCTGAGGGAAGGCTTCTCAAGGGTGTGTACGGAAGCCTAGGCAAAAAGCGCATACACTTTACTCTCCGGGGGGAAAAGGGCAAGCACCCAAAAGCATTGGCGAGAAACCGTCTCTCAACGAACACCTCCTTTCCTGACGAGACAGAAACATGTTCAACTCTGTGTGTGTGTGTGTGTGTGTGTGTGTGTGTGTGTGCGCGCGCGCGCGCGTGAGTGAATAAGGAATGTGCCATGCACTCACCTGGGAAAAGCAAGTCTGCGTATACGGCAACTCTCCACTAACATCTTCAGGTATCCTTGAGAGAGAAGCATTTCCAAAAGTGGGTGTGGAAGCATCATGAAAGTGCCGTACGCTTTACTACCGTTCAACACCCAAACTCAACACCCAAAAAACAAATAAGCGAGTCAAGAAATGGGCAGAAGATATGAACAGATATTTCTCCAAAGAAGACACACAAATGGCCAACAGACATATGACAAACTGCTCAACATCACTTGGCATGGGGAAAAAGAAATCCAAATGACAATGAGATACCACTTCATACCAGTCAGAATTGCAAAAGTTAACAAGCGAAGAAATAACAAATGTTGGTGAGGAGAAAGGGGAACTCTCTTACACTTCTAAGTGGGAATGAAAACTGGTACAGCCACTTTGGAAAACAATATGGAGGTTCCTCAAGAACTTAAAAGAGAGCTCCCTTACAACCCAGCAATTTTATTTACCCCAAAGCTACAAATGTAGTGATCTGAAGGGGCAACTGCACCCCGAATGTTTATAGCGATATTGTCCACAATAGCCAAACCGTGGAAGGAACCAAGAGATCCATCGACAGATAAATGGATAAAGAAAACATGGTATATACATATACAAAGGAATGTGACTCAGCCATCAGAAAGGATCAATATTTAGCATATCGATGTGGATGGCACTGGAGGGTATTATGCTGAGCAAAATAAGTCAGTCAGAGAAAAACAATTATTATATGGTTTTACTCATATGTGGAATAGAAGGAACAGCACAGAGGATCATAGGGGAAGGGAGGGAAAATGAATGCGAAGAAACCAGAGAGGAAGAAAATCCATGACAGGTTCCCAGCTATTGGAAACAAACTGAGGGTTGCTGGAGGAAAGGTGGGTGGGGAGATGGAGTAACTGTGTGATGGGCATTAAGGAATGCATGTGATGTGGTGAACACTGGGTGTTATACACAACTGATGAATTGTGGAACGCTACATTTGAAATTACTGGTGTACTCTATGTTGGCTAATTCAATTTCAATGTTAAAAAAGTCTATTTTGTCTGATATAAGGATTGCTACTCTGACTTCTTTTGACATCCACTTGCATGATTAATGTTTCTCCATCTCTTAATTTCCATCTGCAGGTGTCTTTAGGTGTGAAATCTTTTATATATATATACAAACTCTGTCATGCTCTTTTGCTTGGAGCATTTCGTCCATTTACATTCAAACTAATTATCATTAGACATGTATTTATTGATGTTTTGTTACTTGTTTCATAGTTTTTTGTGTAGTTTTTCTCTGATCCTTTCTTCTCTTGCTCTCTCTCTCATGGTTTGCTCGTTTTCTTTAATGATATTCTTGGATTTCTTTCCCTTTATCTTTTGCATGTGTATTAGAGGTTTGGGTTTGTGGTGACCCCCTGGATTATATATAGCCTTTTCAGTCTATATTAAGTTGAATGCTGTTTAAGTTCAAACCCACTGTTGACTCCTCCTCATGTGTTAGGGTATATGTTTTCATATTTTACATACTTTTATTTTGTGAATCCCTTAACTGATTTTTACAGAAATACTTATTTTTACTGCTTCCTTGATTCATTATTGTCATACTCTCACTTACGATTTTTTTCCACTCATAGTGTCCCCTTCAATATTTTTTGTAGTTAATTTAGTGGTCATGAACTCTTTTAGTTTGTGTGGCTAAGAAACTCTTTTTCTCCCCTTCTTTTCTGAAGGATAGGCTTGCTGGATAAATTATTCCTTGCTGCAGATTTTTCTCCTTCAGCACTTTGAATATTTAACGCCACTTTCTTCTGTCCTGCATAGTTTCTGCTGAAAACTCAGCTGATAGATTTATGGGCTTTCCCTTGCATGTTAACTGTCTTCTTTTATCTTGCTGCTTTAAATGTTTTTTCTTTATCACTACCTTTTCCCATTTTGATTACTATGTATCTTGATCTGGACCTCCTTAGGTTGATTTTGTGGGAGGGGATCTCTATGCCTTATGGATTTGTATAGGTTTCCCTCACCAGATTAGGTTAAGTTTTCAGCTCTTCTTTGGTCAAATAGATTTTCTGCCCCCTTTTCCCCCTTTTCACCTTCTGGGATCCCTCTCATGTGGGTGTTGTTACACTGGATGGAGTCACTGAACTCCCTAAGTCTCTTCTCATTTTTGCATACTTCTTTTTCCTCTCATTTGTTCCGCTTGATTACTTTCCATTACTGTCTTCTAGTTCATTAATTTGTTCCTCTGCTTCGTCCATCCTGCTAATTATTCTATCTAGTATATTCTTCATTTCATTTCTTGTGTTCCACATCTCTGATTATTTCTTTCATATCTCTTTGTTAAGAGTCTCAATGATGTTCCCCCTTCTGATGTCCTCCCTCTTTTCATTTCCCCAGTGAGTATCTTTATAATTGTTATCTTAAATTTTCTGTCAGGCATGTTCCTTATATCCATTTTGTTTAGGTCTCTTGCTGTGGCTTTGTCCTCTTCTTTCGTTTAGGACATAGTCCTCTGTCTGCTCATTTGGCCTACTTCTCAGAGAATATCTCTCTGTTAGGAAGGTCAGATATATTGCTTGTTCTTGAAAATACGGGGCAGAACATACATTTTTCACTTGGTGATGCTGGTTCTCCTCTGAAGGTAATGCATAGCAACAACAGAGACTGGATCTGGACTGTGTCATTGTGCACAACACATGGGGTGTGCTGTTTTAACAAGACGCATGCGTGTTCTGTGGGTGATGGGGAGACATATTGTTGTCAAGGATTGTGTGGGTCTTATCAGGGAGGGTATCCACAGCACTGGGACTGAAGCAGGTGTGGTAGGTGTGGGGATGGGCCATGGTTTATGCAAGTTAGTGATTGCTAGATTGTGCTTGGTCTTGCAGGTAGGTGTGTGTTTATAATGAGGGGCCGTAGAGGGAAATGGCACCTGCCAGCTCCTTTGTTCCTGGACAAGTCCCTTAGCAAACTCTGAGTTCAGGAACTATGTCTCCCTTGTTTAATCCTCAAGCACCTTTCAACCTGCTTCACCCAAGCTTCTCCACACTCTTTGCTCTGCTTAATCTTTAAGGACAGATCTCAGCTTCCTATCACCTTCTGTGCTCTCTCAGAGCTGAGACAGCTGATTTTTAAAAGTTCCAAGCTTTAAGTCTGCTGGTTGTATACGCTCACAAATGTCATCCCTTCTGATTTTCAAAGCCATAAGCTATGAGGATGTCTCTACGCTTTAGAGGCTCCCCGGTGTAGTAGTTTGTTTCTGGCCCCTCTGTGACTGTGGTTCCCTCCCTCTGGTGGTCAGAAATATGGGCTTTAGATTCCTACAGAGTCCTTGTCCTTCCTACCATCTTTGATGTGATTCCCTCTCTCCATTTAGTTGTATAGTTTTGTGGGGAAATCTGAAGGTCCATTTCTGGGTGACTCTGGTGTGAGTGTTACCTAGTTGTATCTGTGGGATGAGGTGAGTTTAGGGTCCTTCTACTCTGCCATCTTCCCCACAATTCAGTTTATTTTGTCTCATAAAAATATTACGACTCCAACTTTCTTTTCACTTCCATTTGCATGATAAATGGTTTTGTGTCCCATTACTTCCAATCTGCTTTTATTTTTAGGTCTGAAGCGATTCTCTGGTAGGCAGCATAGAGATGGGTCTTGCTTCCTCTTTACAGTCTATGTTTTCTGATTGGGATATTTAGTCCTTTTTTGTTAAAGCAATCATTGAGAAAGTATTTGTATCTCTCTAGTTGACTTCACAAGGAAAAGTGTGACAGGCTTCGCTCTGAGAAGGAGGTCTGCGTGGAACGCCTCTTTCAACTCATGGCTTGTTTCTGGCTGACGGAAGGCTTCTCAACGGTGTGTACGGAAGCCAAGGGAAAAAGCGGCTACACTTCTCTCTCCGGGGGGAAAAAAGCAAGAACCCAAAAGCATCGGCGAGAAACCGTCTCTCAACGATCACCTTCTTTCCTGACGAGACAGAAACATGTTCAACTCTGTGTGTGTGTGTGTGTGTGTGTGTGTGTGTGTGTGTGTGTGAGGGCACGCGCGCGCGCGCGTGCGTGAGTGAATAAGGAGAGTGCCATGTACTGACCTGGGAAAAGCAAGTCTGCGTCTACGGCGACTCGCCACTAGCATCTTCAGGTATCCTGGAGAGAGAAGCATTTCCAAAAGTGGGTGTGGAAGCATCATGAAAGTGCCGTACGCTTTACTACCTTTCCCTGGACCTAACTCCGAGAAACGTCCTCCCTGACGATCGAAAAGAGCTGAGCCATCTCAAGGCTGCGTGTGATCGCACAGGGACCGTTCCCTGGACCTAACTCCGAGAAACGCGTCGGGGTACAAGGCAGCTTTCAACGGACGTCTTCTTTCGTGAGCCCAGAAGCGTTTGCATATGTAGGCGTGGAAGCGTCAGCAGAGCGCCGTAGACCGCCCTCTAAGAGGCAACCTCGCTTTTGCGAAGCCGTCTTGCACCTGACATCCTTTGCCTTGGAGACGGGAGCCTTTTATATAGTCGTGGTGGAAGCACAAGGAACGTGCCGTGCCCTGTCCTCATCTCTTAGAAACAAGGCCGCGCGCAATGGGACTTTCAGCGTAGCATATGGACGGGGTCATGAAGTCAGTCGAGATTGCAAGTGGACGTGTGCAGGCATAAGGAGAGTGCCCTATCCTTAACTCCTTGAAAGCGTGACGGAGGGAGACCGTCTTTCAAGCGAACCCCTCTCCGGAGGATATATCGAAGCAGTGACAAAAGTGGATGTGGAAGCACAACGCAAGGGTTCTATACGAAACTCGGAAAAGAAGGTGGTGTAGAAGGCAGCTTTCCCCCGCGTCTTGGTTCAGGTTTAGGGAAGGGATACTCACTGCGCGTGTGGAAGCCTAGGGAAAGTACCATGGGCTGATGTGTGAAAACCAAGCCTGCGCAGAACGCAACGTTCAGCGCACATCTTGTTTCACGAAGAGAGAAGCCTTTCCAATCTGTGCGTGGAAGCCTAAGGCCAAGTGCCATATATCCTTACCCCCACGGAAAACCGCTGTAGGAAACCCGTCGTTCAACTCACAGCTTCCCGGAGGAAGTTTTTCTAAAGTGCGTGTGGAGGCCCAAGGAAAAGTGTGACAGGCTTCGCTCTGAGAAGGAGGTCTGTGTGGAACGCCTTTTTCAACTCACGGCTTGTTTCTGGCTGAGGGAAGGCTTCTCAAGGGTGTGTACGGAAGCCTAGGCAAAAAACGCACACACTTCACTCTCCGGGGGGAAAAGGGCAAGCACCCAAAAGCATTGGCGAGAAACCGTCTCTCAACGAACACCTCCTTTCCTGACGAGACAGAAACATGTTCAACTCTGTGTGTGTGTGTGTGTGTGTGTGTGTGTGTGCGCGCGCGCGCGCGCGTGAGTGAATAAGGAATGTGCCATGCACTCACCTGGGAAAAGCAAGTCTGCGTATACGGCAACTCTCCACTAACATCTTCAGGTATCCTTGAGAGAGAAGCATTTCCAAAAGTGGGTGTGGAAGCATCATGAAAGTGCCGTACGCTTTACTACCGTTCAACACCCAAACTCAACACCCAAAAAACAAATAAGCGAGTCAAGAAATGGGCAGAAGATATGAACAGATATTTCTCCAAAGAAGACACACAAATGGCCAACAGACATATGACAAACTGCTCAACATCACTTGGCATGGGGAAAAAGAAATCCAAATGACAATGAGATACCACTTCATACCAGTCAGAATTGCAAAAGTTAACAAGCGAAGAAATAACAAATGTTGGTGAGGAGAAAGGGGAACTCTCTTACACTTCTAAGTGGGAATGAAAACTGGTACAGCCACTTTGGAAAACAATATGGAGGTTCCTCAAGAACTTAAAAGAGAGCTCCCTTACAACCCAGCAATTTTATTTACCCCAAAGCTACAAATGTAGTGATCTGAAGGGGCAACTGCACCCCGAATGTTTATAGCGACATTGTCCACAATAGCCAAACCGTGGAAGGAACCAAGACATCCATCGACAGATAAATGGATAAAGAAAACATGGTATATACATATACAATGGAATATGACTCAGCCATCAGAAAGGATCAATATTTAGCATATCGATGTGGAAGGCACTGGAGGGTATTATGCTGAGCAAAATAAGTCAGTCAGAGAAAAACAATTATTATATGGTTTTACTCATATGTGGAATAGAAGGAACAGCACAGAGGATCATAGGGGAAGGGAGGGAAAATGAATGCGAAGAAACCAGAGAGGAAGAAAATCCATGACAGGTTCCCAACTATTGGAAACAAACTGAGGGTTGCTGGAGGAAAGGTGGGTGGGGAGATGGAGTAACTGTGTGATGGGCATTAAGGAATGCATGCGATGTGATGAACACTGGGTGTTATACACAACTGATGAATTGGGGAAGGCTACATTTGAAATTACTGGTGTACTCTATGTTGGCTAATTCAATTTCAATGTTAAAAAAGTCTATTTTGTCTGATATAAGGATTGCTACTCTGACTTCTTTTGACATCCACTTGCATGATTAATGTTTCTCCATCTCTTAATTTCCATTTCCAGGTGTCTTTAGGTGTGAAATCTTTTATATATATATACAAACTCTGTCATGCTCTTTTGCTTGGAGCATTTAGTCCATTTACATTCAAACTAATTATCATTAGACATGTATTTATTGATGTTTTGTTACTTGTTTCATAGTTTTTTGTGTAGTTTTTCTCTGATCCTTTCTTCTCTTGCTCTCTCTCTCATGGTTTGCTCGTTTTCTTTAATGATATTCTTGGATTTCTTTCCCTTTATCTTTTGCATGTGTATTAGAGGTTTGGGTTTGTGGTGACCCCCTGGATTATATATAGCCTTTTCAGTCCATATTAAGTTGAATGCTGTTTAAGTTCAAACCCACTGTTGACTCTTCCTCATGTGTTAGGGTATATGTTTTCATATTTTACATACTTTTATTTTGTGAATTCCTTAACTGATTTTTACAGAAATACTTATTTTTACTGCTTCCTTGATTCATTATTGTCATACTCTCACTTACGATTTTTTTCCACTCATAGTGTCCCCTTCAATATTTTTTGTAGTTAATTTAGTGGTCATGAACTCTTTTAGTTTGTGTGGCTAAGAAACTCTTTTTCTCCCCTTCTTTTCTGAAGGATAGGCTTGCTGGATAAATTATTCCTTGCTGCAGATTTTTCTCCTTCAGCACTTTGAATATTTAACGCCACTTTCTTCTGTCCTGCATAGTTTCTGCTGAAAACTCAGCTGATAAATTTATGGGCTTTCCCTTGCATGTTAACTGTCTTCTTTTATCTTGCTGCTTTAAATGTTTTTTCTTTATCACTACCTTTTCCAATTTTGATTACTATGTATCTTGATGTGGACCTCCTTAGGTTGATTTTGTGGGAGGGGATCTCTATGCCTTATGGATTTGTATAGGTTTCCTTCACCAGATTAGGTTAAGTTTTCAGCTCTTCTTTGGTCAAATAGATTTTCTGCCCCCTTTTCCCCCTTTTCACCTTCTGGGATCCCTCTCATGTGGGTGTTGTTACACTGGATGGAGTCACTGAATTCCCTAAGTCTCTTCTCATTTTTGCATACTTCTTTTTCCTCTCATTTGTTCCGCTTGACTACTTTCCATTACTGTCTTCTAGTTCATTAATTTGTTCCTCTGCTTCGTCCATCCTGCTAATTATTCTATCTAGTATATTCTTCATTTCATTTCTTGTGTTCCACATCTCTGATTATTTCTTTCATATCTCTTTGTTAAGAGTCTCAATGATGTTCCCCCTTCTGATGTCCTCCCTCTTTTCATTTCCCCAGTGAGTATCTTTATAATTGTTATCTTAAATTTTCTGTCAGGCATGTTCCTTATATCCATTTTGTTTAGGTCTCTTGCTGTGGCTTTGTCCTCTTCTTTCGTTTAGGACAAAGTCCTCTGTCTGCTCATTTGGCCTAATTCTCAGAGAATATCTCTCTGTTAGGAAGGTCAGATATATTGCATGTTCTTGAAAATACGGGGCAGAACATACATTTTTCACTTGGTGATGCTGGTTCTCCTCTGAAGGTAATGCATAGCAACAACAGAGACTGGATCTGGACTGTGTCATTGTGCACAACACATGGGGTGTGCTGTTTTAACAAGACGCATGCGTGTTCTGTGGGTGATGGGGAGACATATTGTTGTCAAGGATTGTGTGGGTCTTATCAGGGAGGGTATCCACAGCACTGGGACTGAAGCAGGTGTGGTAGGTGTGGGGATGGGCCATGGTTTATGCAAGTTAGTGATTGCTAGATTGTGCTTGGTCTTGCAGGTAGGTGTGTGTTTATCATGAGGGGCCGTAGAGGGAAATGGCACCTGCCAGCTCCTTTGTTCCTGGACAAGTCCCTTAGCAAACTCTGAGTTCAGGAACTATGTCTCCCTTGTTTAATCCTCAAGCACCTTTCAACCTGCTTCACCCAAGCTTCTCCACACTCTTTGCTCTGCTTAATCTTTAAGGACAGATCTCAGCTTCCTATCACCTTCTGTGCTCTCTCAGAGCTGAGACAGCTGATTTTTAAAAGTTCCAAGCTTTAAGTCTGCTGGTTGTATACGCTCACAAATGTCATCCCTTCTGATTTTCAAAGCCATAAGCTATGAGGATGTCTCTACGCTTTAGAGGCTCCCCGGTGTAGTAGTTTGTTTCTGGCCCCTCTGTGACTGTGGTTCCCTCCCTCTGGTGGTCAGAAATATGGGCTTTAGATTCCTACAGAGTCCTTGTCCTTCCTACCATCTTTGATGTGATTCCCTCTCTCCATTTAGTTGTATAGTTTTGTGGGGAAACCTGAAGGTCCATTTCTGGGTGACTCTGGTGTGAGTGTTACCTAGTTGTATCTGTGGGATGAGGTGAGTTTAGGGTCCTTCTACTCTGCCATCTTCCCCACAATTCAGTTTATTTTGTCTCATAAAAATATTACGACTCCAACTTTCTTTTCACTTCCATTTGCATGATAAATGGTTTTGTGTCCCATTACTTCCAATCTGCTTTTAATTTTAGGTCTGAAGTGATTCTCTGGTAGGCAGCATAGAGATGGGTCTTGCTTCCTCTTTACAGTCTATGTTTTCTGATTGGGATATTTAGTCCTTTTTTGTTAAATCAATCATTGAGAAAGTATTTGTATCTCTCTAGTTGACTTCACAAGGAAAAGTGTGACAGGCTTCGCTCTGAGAAGGAGGTCTGCGTGGAACGCCTCTTTCAACTCATGGCTTGTTTCTGGCTGACGGAAGGCTTCTCAAGGGTGTGTACGGAAGCCTAGGGAAAAAGCGGCTACACTTCTCTCTCCGGGGGGAAAAAAGCAAGAACCCAAAAGCATCGGCGAGAAACCGTCTCTCAACGATCACCTTCTTTCCTGACGAGACAGAAACATGTTCAACTCTGTGTGTGTGTGTGTGTGTGTGTGTGTGTGTGTGTGTGTGAGGGCACGCGCGCGCGCGCGTGCGTGAGTGAATAAGGAGAGTGCCATGTACTGACCTGGGAAAAGCAAGTCTGCGTCTACGGCGACTCGCCACTAGCATCTTCAGGTATCCTGGAGAGAGAAGCATTTCCAAAAGTGGGTGTGGAAGCATCATGAAAGTGCCGTACGCTTTACTACCTTTCCCTGGACCTAACTCCGAGAAACGTCCTCCCTGACGATCGAAAAGAGCTGAGCCATCTCAAGGCTGCGTGTGATCGCACAGGGACCGTTCCCTGGACCTAACTCCGAGAAACGCGTCGGGGTACAAGGCAGCTTTCAACGGACGTCTTCTTTCGTGAGCCCAGAAGCGTTTGCATATGTAGGCGTGGAAGCGTCAGCAGAGCGCCGTAGACCGCCCTCTAAGAGGCAACCTCGCTTTTGCGAAGCCGTCTTGCACCTGACATCCTTTGCCTTGGAGACGGGAGCCTTTTATATAGTCGTGGTGGAAGCACAAGGAACGTGCCGTGCCCTGTCCTCATCTCTTAGAAACAAGGCCGCGCGCAATGGGACTTTCAGCGTAGCATATGGACGGGGTCATGGAGTCAGTCGAGATTGCAAGTGGACGTGTGCAGGCATAAGGAGAGTGCCCTATCCTTAACTCCTTGAAAGCGTGACGAAGGGAGACCGTCTTTCAAGCGAACCCCTCTCCGGAGGATATATCGAAGCAGTGACAAAAGTGGATGTGGAAGCACAACGCAAGGGTTCTATACGAAACTCGGAAAAGAAGGTGGTGTAGAAGGCAGCTTTCCCCCGCGTCTTGGTTCAGGTTTAGGGAAGGGATACTCACTGCGCGTGTGGAAGCCTAGGGAAAGTACCATGGGCTGATGTGTGAAAACCAAGCCTGCGCAGAACGCAACGTTCAGCGCACATCTTGTTTCACGAAGAGAGAAGCCTTTCCAATCTGTGCGTGGAAGCCTAAGGCCAAGTGCCATATATCCTTACCCCCACGGAAAACCGCTGTAGGAAACCCGTCGTTCAACTCACAGCTTCCCGGAGGAAGTTTTTCTAAAGTGCGTGTGGAGGCCCAAGGAAAAGTGTGACAGGCTTCGCTCTGAGAAGGAGGTCTGTGTGGAACGCCTCTTTCAACTCACGGCTTGTTTCTGGCTGAGGGAAGGCTTCTCAAGGGTGTGTACGGAAGCCTAGGCAAAAAGCGCATACACTTCACTCTCCGGGGGGAAAAGGGCAAGCACCCAAAAGCATTGGCGAGAAACCGTCTCTCAACGAACACCTCCTTTCCTGACGAGACAGAAACATGTTCAACTCTGTGTGTGTGTGTGTGTGTGTGTGTGTGTGTGTGTGCGCGCGCGCGCGCGTGAGTGAATAAGGAATGTGCCATGCACTCACCTGGGAAAAGCAAGTCTGCGTATACGGCAACTCTCCACTAACATCTTCAGGTATCCTTGAGAGAGAAGCATTTCCAAAAGTGGGTGTGGAAGCATCATGAAAGTGCCGTACGCTTTACTACCGTTCAACACCCAAACTCAACACCCAAAAAACAAATAAGCGAGTCAAGAAATGGGCAGAAGATATGAACAGATATTTCTCCAAAGAAGACACACAAATGGCCAACAGACATTTGACAAACTGCTCAACATCACTTGGCATGGGGAAAAAGAAATCCAAATGACAATGAGATACCACTTCATACCAGTCAGAATTGCAAAAGTTAACAAGCGAAGAAATAACAAATGTTGGTGAGGAGAAAGGGGAACTCTCTTACACTTCTAAGTGGGAATGAAAAATGGTACAGCCACTTTGGAAAACAATATGGAGGTTCCTCAAGAACTTAAAAGAGAGCTCCCTTACAACCCAGCAATTTTATTTACCCCAAAGCTACAAATGTAGTGATCTGAAGGGGCAACTGCACCCCGAAAGTTTATAGCGACATTGTCCACAATAGCCAAACCGTGGAAGGAACCAAGACATCCATCGACAGATAAATGGATAAAGAAAACATGGTATATACATATACAATGGAATATGACTCAGCCATCAGAAAGGATCAATATTTAGCATATCGATGTGGATGGCACTGGAGGGTATTATGCTGAGCAAAATAAGTCAGTCAGAGAAAAACAATTATTATATGGTTTTACTCATATGTGGAATAGAAGGAACAGCACAGAGGATCATAGGGGAAGGGAGGGAAAATGAATGCGAAGAAACCAGAGAGGAAGAAAATCCATGACAGGTTCCCAACTATTGGAAACAAACTGAGGGTTGCTGGAGGAAAGGTGGGTGGGGAGATGGAGTAACTGTGTGAAGGGCATTAAGGAATGCATGTGATGTGGTGAACACTGGGTGTTATACACAACTGATGAATTGTGGAACGCTACATTTGAAATTACTGGTGTACTCTATGTTGGCTAATTCAATTTCAATGTTAAAAAAGTCTATTTTGTCTGATATAAGGATTGCTACTCTGACTTCTCTTGACATCCACTTGCATGATTAATGTTTCTCCATCTCTTAATTTCCATCTGCAGGTGTCTTTAGGTGTGAAATCTTTTGTATATATATACAAACTCTGTCATGCTCTTTTGCTTGGAGCATTTAGTCCATTTACATTCAAACTAATTATCATTAGACATGTATTTATTGATGTTTTGTTACTTGTTTCATAGTTTTTTGTGTAGTTTTTCTCTGATCCTTTCTTCTCTTGCTCTCTCTCTCATGGTTTGCTCGTTTTCTTTAATGATATTCTTGGATTTCTTTCCCTTTATCTTTTGCATGTGTATTAGAGGTTTGGGTTTGTGGTGACCCCCTGGATTATATATAGCCTTTTCAGTCCATATTAAGTTGAATGCTGTTTAAGTTCAAACCCACTGTTGACTCCTCCTCATGTGTTAGGGTATATGTTTTCATATCTTACATACTTTTATTTTGTGAATCCCTTAACTGATTTTTACAGAAATACTTATTTTTACTGCTTCCTTGATTCATTATTGTCATACTCTCACTTACGATTTTTTTCCACTCATAGTGTCCCCTTCAATATTTTTTGTAGTTAATTTAGTGGTCATGAACTCTTTTAGTTTGTGTGGCTAAGAAACTCTTTTTCTCCCCTTCTTTTCTGAAGGATAGGCTTGCTGGATAAATTATTCCTTGCTGCAGATTTTTCTCCTTCAGCACTTTGAATATTTAACGCCACTTTCTTCTGTCCTGCATAGTTTCTGCTGAAAACTCAGCTGATAGATTTATGGGCTTTCCCTTGCATGTTAACTGTCTTCTTTTATCTTGCTGCTTTAAATGTTTTTTCTTTATCACTACCTTTTCCCATTTGGATTACTATGTATCTTGATGTGGACCTCCTTAGGTTGATTTTGTGGGAGGGGATCTCTATGCCTTATGGATTTGTATAGGTTTCCTTCACCAGATTAGGTTAAGTTTTCAGCTCTTCTTTGGTCAAATAGATTTTCTGCCCCCTTTTCCCCCTTTTCACCTTCTGGGATCCCTCTCATGTGGGTGTTGTTACACTGGATGGAGTCACTGAATTCCCTAAGTCTCTTCTCATTTTGGCATACTTCTTTTTCCTCTCATTTGTTCCGCTTGATTACTTTCCATTACTGTCTTCTAGTTCATTAATTTGTTCCTCTGCTTCGTCCATCCTGCTAATTATTCTATCTAGTATATTCTTCATTTCATTTCTTGTGTTCCACATCTCTGATTATTTCTTTCATATCTCTTTGTTAAGAGTCTCAATGATGTTCCCCCTTCTGATGTCCTCCCTCTTTTCATTTCCCCAGTGAGTATCTTTATAATTGTTATCTTAAATTTTCTGTCAGGCATGTTCCTTATATCCATTTTGTTTAGGTCTCTTGCTGTGGCTTTGTCCTCTTCTTTCGTTTAGGACATAGTCCTCTGTCTGCTCATTTGGCCTACTTCTCAGAGAATATCTCTCTGTTAGGAAGGTCAGATATATTGCTTGTTCTTGAAAATACGGGGCAGAACATACATTTTTCACTTGGTGATGCTGGTTCTCCTCTGAAGGTAATGCATAGCAACAACAGAGACTGGATCTGGACTGTGTCATTGTGCACAACACATGGGGTGTGCTGTTTTAACAAGACGCATGCGTGTTCTGTGGGTGATGGGGAGACATATTGTTGTCAAGGATTGTGTGGGTCTTATCAGGGAGGGTATCCACAGCACTGGGACTGAAGCAGGTGTGGTAGGTGTGGGGATGGGCCATGGTTTATGCAAGTTAGTGATTGCTAGATTGTGCTTGGTCTTGCAGGTAGGTGTGTGTTTATAATGAGGGGCCGTAGAGGGAAATGGAACCTGCCAGCTCCTTTGTTCCTGGACAAGTCCCTTAGCAAACTCTGAGTTCAGGAACTATGTCTCCCTTGTTTAATCCTCAAGCACCTTTCAACCTGCTTCACCCAAGCTTCTCCACACTCTTTGCTCTGCTTAATCTTTAAGGACAGATCTCAGCTTCCTATCACCTTCTGTGCTCTCTCAGAGCTGAGACAGCTGATTTTTAAAAGTTCCAAGCTTTAAGTCTGCTGGTTGTATACGCTCACAAATGTCATCCCTTCTGATTTTCAAAGCCATAAGCTATGAGGATGTCTCTACGCTTTAGAGGCTCCCCGGTGTAGTAGTTTGTTTCTGGCCCCTCTGTGACTGTGGTTCCCTCCCTCTGGTGGTCAGAAATATGGGCTTTAGATTCCTACAGAGTCCTTGTCCTTCCTACCATCTTTGATGTGATTCCCTCTCTCCATTTAGTTGTATAGTTTTGTGGGGAAATCGGAAGGTCCATTTCTGGGTGACTCTGGTGTGAGTGTTACCTAGTTGTATCTGTGGGATGAGGTGAGTTTAGGGTCCTTCTACTCTGCCATCTTCCCCACAATTCAGTTTATTTTGTCTCATAAAAATATTACGACTCCAACTTTCTTTTCACTTCCATTTGCATGATAAATGGTTTTGTGTCCCATTACTTCCAATCTGCTTTTATTTTTAGGTCTGAAGTGATTCTCTGGTAGGCAGCATAGAGATGGGTCTTGCTTCCTCTTTACAGTCTATGTTTTCTGATTGGGATATTTAGTCCTTTTTTGTTAAAGCAATCATTGAGAAAGTATTTGTATCTCTCTAGTTGACTTCACAAGGAAAAGTGTGACAGGCTTCGCTCTGAGAAGGAGGTCTGCGTGGAACGCCTCTTTCAACTCATGGCTTGTTTCTGGCTGACGGAAGGCTTCTCAAGGGTGTGTACGGAAGCCTAGGGAAAAAGCGGCTACACTTCTCTCTCCGGGGGGAAAAAAGCAAGAACCCAAAAGCATCGGCGAGAAACCGTCTCTCAACGATCACCTTCTTTCCTGACGAGACAGAAACATGTTCAACTCTGTGTGTGTGTGTGTGTGTGTGTGTGTGTGTGTGTGTGTGTGAGGGCACGCGCGCGCGCGCGTGCGTGAGTGAATAAGGAGAGTGCCATGTACTGACCTGGGAAAAGCAAGTCTGCGTCTACGGCGACTCGCCACTAGCATCTTCAGGTATCCTGGAGAGAGAAGCATTTCCAAAAGTGGGTGTGGAAGCATCATGAAAGTGCCGTACGCTTTACTACCTTTCCCTGGACCTAACTCCGAGAAACGTCCTCCCTGACGATCGAAAAGAGCTGAGCCATCTCAAGGCTGCGTGTGATCGCACAGGGACCGTTCCCTGGACCTAACTCCGGAAAACGCGTCGGGGTACAAGGCAGCTTTCAACGGACGTCTTCTTTCGTGAGCCCAGAAGCGTTTGCATATGTAGGCGTGGAAGCGTCAGGAGAGCGCCGTAGACCGCCCTCTAAGAGGCAACCTCGCTTTTGCGAAGCCGTCTTGCACCTGACATCCTTTGCCTTGGAGACGGGAGCCTTTTATATAGTCGTGGTGGAAGCACAAGGAACGTGCCGTGCCCTGTCCTCATCTCTTAGAAACAAGGCCGTGCGCAATGGGACTTTCAGCGTAGCATATGGACGGGGTCATGAAGTCAGTCGAGATTGCAAGTGGACGTGTGCAGGCATAAGGAGAGTGCCCTATCCTTAACTCCTTGAAAGCGTGACGGAGGGAGACCGTCTTTCAAGCGAACCCCTCTCCGGAGGATATATCGAAGCAGTGACAAAAGTGGATGTGGAAGCACAACGCAAGGGTTCTATACGAAACTCGGAAAAGAAGGTGGTGTAGAAGGCAGCTTTCCCCCGCGTCTTGGTTCAGGTTTAGGGAAGGGATACTCACTGCGCGTGTGGAAGCCTAGGGAAAGTACCATGGGCTGATGTGTGAAAACCAAGCCTGCGCAGAACGCAACGTTCAGCGCACATCTTGTTTCACGAAGAGAGAAGCCTTTCCAATCTGTGCGTGGAAGCCTAAGGCCAAGTGCCATATATCCTTACCCCCACGGAAAACCGCTGTAGGAAACCCGTCGTTCAACTCACAGCTTCCCGGAGGAAGTTTTTCTAAAGTGCGTGTGGAGGCCCAAGGAAAAGTGTGACAGGCTTCGCTCTGAGAAGGAGGTCTGTGTGGAACGCCTCTTTCAACTCACGGCTTGTTTCTGGCTGAGGGAAGGCTTCTCAAGGGTGTGTACGGAAGCCTAGGCAAAAAGCGCATACACTTTACTCTCCGGGGGGAAAAGGGCAAGCACCCAAAAGCATTGGCGAGAAACCGTCTCTCAACGAACACCTCCTTTCCTGACGAGACAGAAACATGTTCAACTCTGTGTGTGTGTGTGTGTGTGTGTGTGTGTGTGTGTGTGCGCGCGCGCGCGTGAGTGAATAAGGAATGTGCCATGCACTCACCTGGGAAAAGCAAGTCTGCGTATACGGCAACTCTCCACTAACATCTTCAGGTATCCTTGAGAGAGAAGCATTTCCAAAAGTGGGTGTGGAAGCATCATGAAAGTGCCGTACGCTTTACTACCGTTCAACACCCAAACTCAACACCCAAAAAACAAATAAGCGAGTCAAGAAATGGGCAGAAGATATGAACAGATATTTCTCCAAAGAAGACACACAAATGGCCAACAGACATATGACAAACTGCTCAACATCACTTGGCATGGGGAAAAAGAAATCCAAATGACAATGAGATACCACTTCATACCAGTCAGAATTGCAAAAGTTAACAAGCGAAGAAATAACAAATGTTGGTGAGGAGAAAGGGGAACTCTCTTACACTTCTAAGTGGGAATGAAAACTGGTACAGCCACTTTGGAAAACAATATGGAGGTTCCTCAAGAACTTAAAAGAGAGCTCCCTTACAACCCAGCAATTTTATTTACCCCAAAGCTACAAATGTAGTGATCTGAAGGGGCAACTGCACCCCGAATGTTTATAGCGATATTGTCCACAATAGCCAAACCGTGGAAGGAACCAAGAGATCCATCGACAGATAAATGGATAAAGAAAACATGGTATATACATATACAAAGGAATGTGACTCAGCCATCAGAAAGGATCAATATTTAGCATATCGATGTGGATGGCACTGGAGGGTATTATGCTGAGCAAAATAAGTCAGTCAGAGAAAAACAATTATTATATGGTTTTACTCATATGTGGAATAGAAGGAACAGCACAGAGGATCATAGGGGAAGGGAGGGAAAATGAATGCGAAGAAACCAGAGAGGAAGAAAATCCATGACAGGTTCCCAGCTATTGGAAACAAACTGAGGGTTGCTGGAGGAAAGGTGGGTGGGGAGATGGAGTAACTGTGTGATGGGCATTAAGGAATGCATGTGATGTGGTGAACACTGGGTGTTATACACAACTGATGAATTGTGGAACGCTACATTTGAAATTACTGGTGTACTCTATGTTGGCTAATTCAATTTCAATGTTAAAAAAGTCTATTTTGTCTGATATAAGGATTGCTACTCTGACTTCTTTTGACATCCACTTGCATGATTAATGTTTCTCCATCTCTTAATTTCCATCTGCAGGTGTCTTTAGGTGTGAAATCTTTTATATATATATACAAACTCTGTCATGCTCTTTTGCTTGGAGCATTTAGTCCATTTACATTCAAACTAATTATCATTAGACATGTATTTATTGATGTTTTGTTACTTGTTTCATAGTTTTTTGTGTAGTTTTTCTCTGATCCTTTCTTCTCTTGCTCTCTCTCTCATGGTTTGCTCGTTTTCTTTAATGATATTCTTGGATTTCTTTCCCTTTATCTTTTGCATGTGTATTAGAGGTTTGGGTTTGTGGTGACCCCCTGGATTATATATAGCCTTTTCAGTCCATATTAAGTTGAATGCTGTTTAAGTTCAAACCCACTGTTGACTCTTCCTCATGTGTTAGGGTATATGTTTTCATATTTTACATACTTTTATTTTGTGAATTCCTTAACTGATTTTTACAGAAATACTTATTTTTACTGCTTCCTTGATTCATTATTGTCATACTCTCACTTACGATTTTTTTCCACTCATAGTGTCCCCTTCAATATTTTTTGTAGTTAATTTAGTGGTCATGAACTCTTTTAGTTTGTGTGGCTAAGAAACTCTTTTTCTCCCCTTCTTTTCTGAAGGATAGGCTTGCTGGATAAATTATTCCTTGCTGCAGATTTTTCTCCTTCAGCACTTTGAATATTTAACGCCACTTTCTTCTGTCCTGCATAGTTTCTGCTGAAAACTCAGCTGATAAATTTATGGGCTTTCCCTTGCATGTTAACTGTCTTCTTTTATCTTGCTGCTTTAAATGTTTTTTCTTTATCACTACCTTTTCCAATTTTGATTACTATGTATCTTGATGTGGACCTCCTTAGGTTGATTTTGTGGGAGGGGATCTCTATGCCTTATGGATTTGTATAGGTTTCCTTCACCAGATTAGGTTAAGTTTTCAGCTCTTCTTTGGTCAAATAGATTTTCTGCCCCCTTTTCCCCCTTTTCACCTTCTGGGATCCCTCTCATGTGGGTGTTGTTACACTGGATGGAGTCACTGAATTCCCTAAGTCTCTTCTCATTTTTGCATACTTCTTTTTCCTCTCATTTGTTCCGCTTGACTACTTTCCATTACTGTCTTCTAGTTCATTAATTTGTTCCTCTGCTTCGTCCATCCTGCTAATTATTCTATCTAGTATATTCTTCATTTCATTTCTTGTGTTCCACATCTCTGATTATTTCTTTCATATCTCTTTGTTAAGAGTCTCAATGATGTTCCCCCTTCTGATGTCCTCCCTCTTTTCATTTCCCCAGTGAGTATCTTTATAATTGTTATCTTAAATTTTCTGTCAGGCATGTTCCTTATATCCATTTTGTTTAGGTCTCTTGCTGTGGCTTTGTCCTCTTCTTTCGTTTAGGACAAAGTCCTCTGTCTGCTCATTTGGCCTAATTCTCAGAGAATATCTCTCTGTTAGGAAGGTCAGATATATTGCATGTTCTTGAAAATACGGGGCAGAACATACATTTTTCACTTGGTGATGCTGGTTCTCCTCTGAAGGTAATGCATAGCAACAACAGAGACTGGATCTGGACTGTGTCATTGTGCACAACACATGGGGTGTGCTGTTTTAACAAGACGCATGCGTGTTCTGTGGGTGATGGGGAGACATATTGTTGTCAAGGATTGTGTGGGTCTTATCAGGGAGGGTATCCACAGCACTGGGACTGAAGCAGGTGTGGTAGGTGTGGGGATGGGCCATGGTTTATGCAAGTTAGTGATTGCTAGATTGTGCTTGGTCTTGCAGGTAGGTGTGTGTTTATCATGAGGGGCCGTAGAGGGAAATGGCACCTGCCAGCTCCTTTGTTCCTGGACAAGTCCCTTAGCAAACTCTGAGTTCAGGAACTATGTCTCCCTTGTTTAATCCTCAAGCACCTTTCAACCTGCTTCACCCAAGCTTCTCCACACTCTTTGCTCTGCTTAATCTTTAAGGACAGATCTCAGCTTCCTATCACCTTCTGTGCTCTCTCAGAGCTGAGACAGCTGATTTTTAAAAGTTCCAAGCTTTAAGTCTGCTGGTTGTATACGCTCACAAATGTCATCCCTTCTGATTTTCAAAGCCATAAGCTATGAGGATGTCTCTACGCTTTAGAGGCTCCCCGGTGTAGTAGTTTGTTTCTGGCCCCTCTGTGACTGTGGTTCCCTCCCTCTGGTGGTCAGAAATATGGGCTTTAGATTCCTACAGAGTCCTTGTCCTTCCTACCATCTTTGATGTGATTCCCTCTCTCCATTTAGTTGTATAGTTTTGTGGGGAAACCTGAAGGTCCATTTCTGGGTGACTCTGGTGTGAGTGTTACCTAGTTGTATCTGTGGGATGAGGTGAGTTTAGGGTCCTTCTACTCTGCCATCTTCCCCACAATTCAGTTTATTTTGTCTCATAAAAATATTACGACTCCAACTTTCTTTTCACTTCCATTTGCATGATAAATGGTTTTGTGTCCCATTACTTCCAATCTGCTTTTAATTTTAGGTCTGAAGTGATTCTCTGGTAGGCAGCATAGAGATGGGTCTTGCTTCCTCTTTACAGTCTATGTTTTCTGATTGGGATATTTAGTCCTTTTTTGTTAAATCAATCATTGAGAAAGTATTTGTATCTCTCTAGTTGACTTCACAAGGAAAAGTGTGACAGGCTTCGCTCTGAGAAGGAGGTCTGCGTGGAACGCCTCTTTCAACTCATGGCTTGTTTCTGGCTGACGGAAGGCTTCTCAAGGGTGTGTACGGAAGCCTAGGGAAAAAGCGGCTACACTTCTCTCTCCGGGGGGAAAAAAGCAAGAACCCAAAAGCATCGGCGAGAAACCGTCTCTCAACGATCACCTTCTTTCCTGACGAGACAGAAACATGTTCAACTCTGTGTGTGTGTGTGTGTGTGTGTGTGTGTGTGTGTGTGTGAGGGCACGCGCGCGCGCGCGTGCGTGAGTGAATAAGGAGAGTGCCATGTACTGACCTGGGAAAAGCAAGTCTGCGTCTACGGCGACTCGCCACTAGCATCTTCAGGTATCCTGGAGAGAGAAGCATTTCCAAAAGTGGGTGTGGAAGCATCATGAAAGTGCCGTACGCTTTACTACCTTTCCCTGGACCTAACTCCGAGAAACGTCCTCCCTGACGATCGAAAAGAGCTGAGCCATCTCAAGGCTGCGTGTGATCGCACAGGGACCGTTCCCTGGACCTAACTCCGAGAAACGCGTCGGGGTACAAGGCAGCTTTCAACGGACGTCTTCTTTCGTGAGCCCAGAAGCGTTTGCATATGTAGGCGTGGAAGCGTCAGCAGAGCGCCGTAGACCGCCCTCTAAGAGGCAACCTCGCTTTTGCGAAGCCGTCTTGCACCTGACATCCTTTGCCTTGGAGACGGGAGCCTTTTATATAGTCGTGGTGGAAGCACAAGGAACGTGCCGTGCCCTGTCCTCATCTCTTAGAAACAAGGCCGCGCGCAATGGGACTTTCAGCGTAGCATATGGACGGGGTCATGGAGTCAGTCGAGATTGCAAGTGGACGTGTGCAGGCATAAGGAGAGTGCCCTATCCTTAACTCCTTGAAAGCGTGACGAAGGGAGACCGTCTTTCAAGCGAACCCCTCTCCGGAGGATATATCGAAGCAGTGACAAAAGTGGATGTGGAAGCACAACGCAAGGGTTCTATACGAAACTCGGAAAAGAAGGTGGTGTAGAAGGCAGCTTTCCCCCGCGTCTTGGTTCAGGTTTAGGGAAGGGATACTCACTGCGCGTGTGGAAGCCTAGGGAAAGTACCATGGGCTGATGTGTGAAAACCAAGCCTGCGCAGAACGCAACGTTCAGCGCACATCTTGTTTCACGAAGAGAGAAGCCTTTCCAATCTGTGCGTGGAAGCCTAAGGCCAAGTGCCATATATCCTTACCCCCACGGAAAACCGCTGTAGGAAACCCGTCGTTCAACTCACAGCTTCCCGGAGGAAGTTTTTCTAAAGTGCGTGTGGAGGCCCAAGGAAAAGTGTGACAGGCTTCGCTCTGAGAAGGAGGTCTGTGTGGAACGCCTCTTTCAACTCACGGCTTGTTTCTGGCTGAGGGAAGGCTTCTCAAGGGTGTGTACGGAAGCCTAGGCAAAAAGCGCATACACTTCACTCTCCGGGGGGAAAAGGGCAAGCACCCAAAAGCATTGGCGAGAAACCGTCTCTCAACGAACACCTCCTTTCCTGACGAGACAGAAACATGTTCAACTCTGTGTGTGTGTGTGTGTGTGTGTGTGTGTGTGTGTGCGCGCGCGCGCGCGTGAGTGAATAAGGAATGTGCCATGCACTCACCTGGGAAAAGCAAGTCTGCGTATACGGCAACTCTCCACTAACATCTTCAGGTATCCTTGAGAGAGAAGCATTTCCAAAAGTGGGTGTGGAAGCATCATGAAAGTGCCGTACGCTTTACTACCGTTCAACACCCAAACTCAACACCCAAAAAACAAATAAGCGAGTCAAGAAATGGGCAGAAGATATGAACAGATATTTCTCCAAAGAAGACACACAAATGGCCAACAGACATTTGACAAACTGCTCAACATCACTTGGCATGGGGAAAAAGAAATCCAAATGACAATGAGATACCACTTCATACCAGTCAGAATTGCAAAAGTTAACAAGCGAAGAAATAACAAATGTTGGTGAGGAGAAAGGGGAACTCTCTTACACTTCTAAGTGGGAATGAAAAATGGTACAGCCACTTTGGAAAACAATATGGAGGTTCCTCAAGAACTTAAAAGAGAGCTCCCTTACAACCCAGCAATTTTATTTACCCCAAAGCTACAAATGTAGTGATCTGAAGGGGCAACTGCACCCCGAAAGTTTATAGCGACATTGTCCACAATAGCCAAACCGTGGAAGGAACCAAGACATCCATCGACAGATAAATGGATAAAGAAAACATGGTATATACATATACAATGGAATATGACTCAGCCATCAGAAAGGATCAATATTTAGCATATCGATGTGGATGGCACTGGAGGGTATTATGCTGAGCAAAATAAGTCAGTCAGAGAAAAACAATTATTATATGGTTTTACTCATATGTGGAATAGAAGGAACAGCACAGAGGATCATAGGGGAAGGGAGGGAAAATGAATGCGAAGAAACCAGAGAGGAAGAAAATCCATGACAGGTTCCCAACTATTGGAAACAAACTGAGGGTTGCTGGAGGAAAGGTGGGTGGGGAGATGGAGTAACTGTGTGAAGGGCATTAAGGAATGCATGTGATGTGGTGAACACTGGGTGTTATACACAACTGATGAATTGTGGAACGCTACATTTGAAATTACTGGTGTACTCTATGTTGGCTAATTCAATTTCAATGTTAAAAAAGTCTATTTTGTCTGATATAAGGATTGCTACTCTGACTTCTCTTGACATCCACTTGCATGATTAATGTTTCTCCATCTCTTAATTTCCATCTGCAGGTGTCTTTAGGTGTGAAATCTTTTGTATATATATACAAACTCTGTCATGCTCTTTTGCTTGGAGCATTTAGTCCATTTACATTCAAACTAATTATCATTAGACATGTATTTATTGATGTTTTGTTACTTGTTTCATAGTTTTTTGTGTAGTTTTTCTCTGATCCTTTCTTCTCTTGCTCTCTCTCTCATGGTTTGCTCGTTTTCTTTAATGATATTCTTGGATTTCTTTCCCTTTATCTTTTGCATGTGTATTAGAGGTTTGGGTTTGTGGTGACCCCCTGGATTATATATAGCCTTTTCAGTCCATATTAAGTTGAATGCTGTTTAAGTTCAAACCCACTGTTGACTCCTCCTCATGTGTTAGGGTATATGTTTTCATATCTTACATACTTTTATTTTGTGAATCCCTTAACTGATTTTTACAGAAATACTTATTTTTACTGCTTCCTTGATTCATTATTGTCATACTCTCACTTACGATTTTTTTCCACTCATAGTGTCCCCTTCAATATTTTTTGTAGTTAATTTAGTGGTCATGAACTCTTTTAGTTTGTGTGGCTAAGAAACTCTTTTTCTCCCCTTCTTTTCTGAAGGATAGGCTTGCTGGATAAATTATTCCTTGCTGCAGATTTTTCTCCTTCAGCACTTTGAATATTTAACGCCACTTTCTTCTGTCCTGCATAGTTTCTGCTGAAAACTCAGCTGATAGATTTATGGGCTTTCCCTTGCATGTTAACTGTCTTCTTTTATCTTGCTGCTTTAAATGTTTTTTCTTTATCACTACCTTTTCCCATTTGGATTACTATGTATCTTGATGTGGACCTCCTTAGGTTGATTTTGTGGGAGGGGATCTCTATGCCTTATGGATTTGTATAGGTTTCCTTCACCAGATTAGGTTAAGTTTTCAGCTCTTCTTTGGTCAAATAGATTTTCTGCCCCCTTTTCCCCCTTTTCACCTTCTGGGATCCCTCTCATGTGGGTGTTGTTACACTGGATGGAGTCACTGAATTCCCTAAGTCTCTTCTCATTTTGGCATACTTCTTTTTCCTCTCATTTGTTCCGCTTGATTACTTTCCATTACTGTCTTCTAGTTCATTAATTTGTTCCTCTGCTTCGTCCATCCTGCTAATTATTCTATCTAGTATATTCTTCATTTCATTTCTTGTGTTCCACATCTCTGATTATTTCTTTCATATCTCTTTGTTAAGAGTCTCAATGATGTTCCCCCTTCTGATGTCCTCCCTCTTTTCATTTCCCCAGTGAGTATCTTTATAATTGTTATCTTAAATTTTCTGTCAGGCATGTTCCTTATATCCATTTTGTTTAGGTCTCTTGCTGTGGCTTTGTCCTCTTCTTTCGTTTAGGACATAGTCCTCTGTCTGCTCATTTGGCCTACTTCTCAGAGAATATCTCTCTGTTAGGAAGGTCAGATATATTGCTTGTTCTTGAAAATACGGGGCAGAACATACATTTTTCACTTGGTGATGCTGGTTCTCCTCTGAAGGTAATGCATAGCAACAACAGAGACTGGATCTGGACTGTGTCATTGTGCACAACACATGGGGTGTGCTGTTTTAACAAGACGCATGCGTGTTCTGTGGGTGATGGGGAGACATATTGTTGTCAAGGATTGTGTGGGTCTTATCAGGGAGGGTATCCACAGCACTGGGACTGAAGCAGGTGTGGTAGGTGTGGGGATGGGCCATGGTTTATGCAAGTTAGTGATTGCTAGATTGTGCTTGGTCTTGCAGGTAGGTGTGTGTTTATAATGAGGGGCCGTAGAGGGAAATGGAACCTGCCAGCTCCTTTGTTCCTGGACAAGTCCCTTAGCAAACTCTGAGTTCAGGAACTATGTCTCCCTTGTTTAATCCTCAAGCACCTTTCAACCTGCTTCACCCAAGCTTCTCCACACTCTTTGCTCTGCTTAATCTTTAAGGACAGATCTCAGCTTCCTATCACCTTCTGTGCTCTCTCAGAGCTGAGACAGCTGATTTTTAAAAGTTCCAAGCTTTAAGTCTGCTGGTTGTATACGCTCACAAATGTCATCCCTTCTGATTTTCAAAGCCATAAGCTATGAGGATGTCTCTACGCTTTAGAGGCTCCCCGGTGTAGTAGTTTGTTTCTGGCCCCTCTGTGACTGTGGTTCCCTCCCTCTGGTGGTCAGAAATATGGGCTTTAGATTCCTACAGAGTCCTTGTCCTTCCTACCATCTTTGATGTGATTCCCTCTCTCCATTTAGTTGTATAGTTTTGTGGGGAAATCGGAAGGTCCATTTCTGGGTGACTCTGGTGTGAGTGTTACCTAGTTGTATCTGTGGGATGAGGTGAGTTTAGGGTCCTTCTACTCTGCCATCTTCCCCACAATTCAGTTTATTTTGTCTCATAAAAATATTACGACTCCAACTTTCTTTTCACTTCCATTTGCATGATAAATGGTTTTGTGTCCCATTACTTCCAATCTGCTTTTATTTTTAGGTCTGAAGTGATTCTCTGGTAGGCAGCATAGAGATGGGTCTTGCTTCCTCTTTACAGTCTATGTTTTCTGATTGGGATATTTAGTCCTTTTTTGTTAAAGCAATCATTGAGAAAGTATTTGTATCTCTCTAGTTGACTTCACAAGGAAAAGTGTGACAGGCTTCGCTCTGAGAAGGAGGTCTGCGTGGAACGCCTCTTTCAACTCATGGCTTGTTTCTGGCTGACGGAAGGCTTCTCAAGGGTGTGTACGGAAGCCTAGGGAAAAAGCGGCTACACTTCTCTCTCCGGGGGGAAAAAAGCAAGAACCCAAAAGCATCGGCGAGAAACCGTCTCTCAACGATCACCTTCTTTCCTGACGAGACAGAAACATGTTCAACTCTGTGTGTGTGTGTGTGTGTGTGTGTGTGTGTGTGTGTGTGTGAGGGCACGCGCGCGCGCGCGTGCGTGAGTGAATAAGGAGAGTGCCATGTACTGACCTGGGAAAAGCAAGTCTGCGTCTACGGCGACTCGCCACTAGCATCTTCAGGTATCCTGGAGAGAGAAGCATTTCCAAAAGTGGGTGTGGAAGCATCATGAAAGTGCCGTACGCTTTACTACCTTTCCCTGGACCTAACTCCGAGAAACGTCCTCCCTGACGATCGAAAAGAGCTGAGCCATCTCAAGGCTGCGTGTGATCGCACAGGGACCGTTCCCTGGACCTAACTCCGGAAAACGCGTCGGGGTACAAGGCAGCTTTCAACGGACGTCTTCTTTCGTGAGCCCAGAAGCGTTTGCATATGTAGGCGTGGAAGCGTCAGGAGAGCGCCGTAGACCGCCCTCTAAGAGGCAACCTCGCTTTTGCGAAGCCGTCTTGCACCTGACATCCTTTGCCTTGGAGACGGGAGCCTTTTATATAGTCGTGGTGGAAGCACAAGGAACGTGCCGTGCCCTGTCCTCATCTCTTAGAAACAAGGCCGTGCGCAATGGGACTTTCAGCGTAGCATATGGACGGGGTCATGAAGTCAGTCGAGATTGCAAGTGGACGTGTGCAGGCATAAGGAGAGTGCCCTATCCTTAACTCCTTGAAAGCGTGACGGAGGGAGACCGTCTTTCAAGCGAACCCCTCTCCGGAGGATATATCGAAGCAGTGACAAAAGTGGATGTGGAAGCACAACGCAAGGGTTCTATACGAAACTCGGAAAAGAAGGTGGTGTAGAAGGCAGCTTTCCCCCGCGTCTTGGTTCAGGTTTAGGGAAGGGATACTCACTGCGCGTGTGGAAGCCTAGGGAAAGTACCATGGGCTGATGTGTGAAAACCAAGCCTGCGCAGAACGCAACGTTCAGCGCACATCTTGTTTCACGAAGAGAGAAGCCTTTCCAATCTGTGCGTGGAAGCCTAAGGCCAAGTGCCATATATCCTTACCCCCACGGAAAACCGCTGTAGGAAACCCGTCGTTCAACTCACAGCTTCCCGGAGGAAGTTTTTCTAAAGTGCGTGTGGAGGCCCAAGGAAAAGTGTGACAGGCTTCGCTCTGAGAAGGAGGTCTGTGTGGAACGCCTCTTTCAACTCACGGCTTGTTTCTGGCTGAGGGAAGGCTTCTCAAGGGTGTGTACGGAAGCCTAGGCAAAAAGCGCATACACTTTACTCTCCGGGGGGAAAAGGGCAAGCACCCAAAAGCATTGGCGAGAAACCGTCTCTCAACGAACACCTCCTTTCCTGACGAGACAGAAACATGTTCAACTCTGTGTGTGTGTGTGTGTGTGTGTGTGTGTGTGTGTGTGCGCGCGCGCGCGTGAGTGAATAAGGAATGTGCCATGCACTCACCTGGGAAAAGCAAGTCTGCGTATACGGCAACTCTCCACTAACATCTTCAGGTATCCTTGAGAGAGAAGCATTTCCAAAAGTGGGTGTGGAAGCATCATGAAAGTGCCGTACGCTTTACTACCGTTCAACACCCAAACTCAACACCCAAAAAACAAATAAGCGAGTCAAGAAATGGGCAGAAGATATGAACAGATATTTCTCCAAAGAAGACACACAAATGGCCAACAGACATATGACAAACTGCTCAACATCACTTGGCATGGGGAAAAAGAAATCCAAATGACAATGAGATACCACTTCATACCAGTCAGAATTGCAAAAGTTAACAAGCGAAGAAATAACAAATGTTGGTGAGGAGAAAGGGGAACTCTCTTACACTTCTAAGTGGGAATGAAAACTGGTACAGCCACTTTGGAAAACAATATGGAGGTTCCTCAAGAACTTAAAAGAGAGCTCCCTTACAACCCAGCAATTTTATTTACCCCAAAGCTACAAATGTAGTGATCTGAAGGGGCAACTGCACCCCGAATGTTTATAGCGATATTGTCCACAATAGCCAAACCGTGGAAGGAACCAAGAGATCCATCGACAGATAAATGGATAAAGAAAACATGGTATATACATATACAAAGGAATGTGACTCAGCCATCAGAAAGGATCAATATTTAGCATATCGATGTGGATGGCACTGGAGGGTATTATGCTGAGCAAAATAAGTCAGTCAGAGAAAAACAATTATTATATGGTTTTACTCATATGTGGAATAGAAGGAACAGCACAGAGGATCATAGGGGAAGGGAGGGAAAATGAATGCGAAGAAACCAGAGAGGAAGAAAATCCATGACAGGTTCCCAGCTATTGGAAACAAACTGAGGGTTGCTGGAGGAAAGGTGGGTGGGGAGATGGAGTAACTGTGTGATGGGCATTAAGGAATGCATGTGATGTGGTGAACACTGGGTGTTATACACAACTGATGAATTGTGGAACGCTACATTTGAAATTACTGGTGTACTCTATGTTGGCTAATTCAATTTCAATGTTAAAAAAGTCTATTTTGTCTGATATAAGGATTGCTACTCTGACTTCTTTTGACATCCACTTGCATGATTAATGTTTCTCCATCTCTTAATTTCCATCTGCAGGTGTCTTTAGGTGTGAAATCTTTTATATATATATACAAACTCTGTCATGCTCTTTTGCTTGGAGCATTTAGTCCATTTACATTCAAACTAATTATCATTAGACATGTATTTATTGATGTTTTGTTACTTGTTTCATAGTTTTTTGTGTAGTTTTTCTCTGATCCTTTCTTCTCTTGCTCTCTCTCTCATGGTTTGCTCGTTTTCTTTAATGATATTCTTGGATTTCTTTCCCTTTATCTTTTGCATGTGTATTAGAGGTTTGGGTTTGTGGTGACCCCCTGGATTATATATAGCCTTTTCAGTCTATATTAAGTTGAATGCTGTTTAAGTTCAAACCCACTGTTGACTCCTCCTCATGTGTTAGGGTATATGTTTTCATATTTTACATACTTTTATTTTGTGAATCCCTTAACTGATTTTTACAGAAATACTTATTTTTACTGCTTCCTTGATTCATTATTGTCATACTCTCACTTACGACTTTTTTCCACTCATAGTGTCCCCTTCAATATTTTTTGTAGTTAATTTAGTGGTCATGAACTCTTTTAGTTTGTGTGGCTAAGAAACTCTTTTTCTCCCCTTCTTTTCTGAAGGATAGGCTTGCTGGATAAATTATTCCTTGCTGCAGATTTTTCTCCTTCAGCACTTTGAATATTTAACGCCACTTTCTTCTGTCCTGCATAGTTTCTGCTGAAAACTCAGCTGATAGATTTATGGGCTTTCCCTTGCATGTTAACTGTCTTCTTTTATCTTGCTGCTTTAAATGTTTTTTCTTTATCACTACCTTTTCCCATTTGGATTACTATGTATCTTGATGTGGACCTCCTTAGGTTGATTTTCTGGGAGGGGATCTCTATGCCTTATGGATTTGTATAGGTTTCCTTCACCAGATTAGGTTAAGTTTTCAGCTCTTCTTTGGTCAAATAGATTTTCTGCCCCCTTTTCCCCCTTTTCACCTTCTGGGATCCCTCTCATGTGGGTGTTGTTACACTGGATGGAGTCACTGAATTCCCTAAGTCTCTTCTCATTTTTGCATACTTCTTTTTCCTCTCATTTGTTCCGCTTGATTACTTTCCATTACTGTCTTCTAGTTCATTAATTTGTTCCTCTGCTTCGTCCATCCTGCTAATTATTCTATCTAGTATATTCTTCATTTCATTTCTTGTGTTCCACATCTCTGATTATTTCTTTCATATCTCTTTGTTAAGAGTCTCAATGATGTTCCCCCTTCTGATGTCCTCCCTCTTTTCATTTCCCCAGTGAGTATCTTTATAATTGTTATCTTAAATTTTCTGTCAGGCATGTTCCTTATATCCATTTTGTTTAGGTCTCTTGCTGTGGCTTTGTCCTCTTCTTTCGTTTAGGACATAGTCCTCTGTCTGCTCATTTGGCCTACTTCTCAGAGAATATCTCTCGGTTAGGAAGGTCAGATATATTGCTTGTTCTTGAAAATACGGGGCAGAACATACATTTTTCACTTGGTGATGCTGGTTCTCCTCTGAAGGTAATGCATAGCAACAACAGAGACTGGATCTGGACTGTGTCATTGTGCACAACACATGGGGTGTGCTGTTTTAACAAGACGCATGCGTGTTCTGTGGGTGATGGGGAGACATATTGTTGTCAAGGATTGTGTGGGTCTTATCAGGGAGGGTATCCACAGCACTGGGACTGAAGCAGGTGTGGTAGGTGTGGGGATGGGCCATGGTTTATGCAAGTTAGTGATTGCTAGATTGTGCTTGGTCTTGCAGGTAGGTGTGTGTTTATAATGAGGGGCCGTAGAGGGAAATGGCACCTGCCAGCTCCTTTGTTCCTGGACAAGTCCCTTAGCAAACTCTGAGTTCAGGAACTATGTCTCCCTTGTTTAATCCTCAAGCACCTTTCAACCTGCTTCACCCAAGCTTCTCCACACTCTTTGCTCTGCTTAATCTTTAAGGACAGATCTCAGCTTCCTATCACCTTCTGTGCTCTCTCAGAGCTGAGACAGCTGATTTTTAAAAGTTCCAAGCTTTAAGTCTGCTGGTTGTATACGCTCACAAATGTCATCCCTTCTGATTTTCAAAGCCATAAGCTATGAGGATGTCTCTACGCTTTAGAGGCTCCCCGGTGTAGTAGTTTGTTTCTGGCCCCTCTGTGACTGTGGTTCCCTCCCTCTGGTGGTCAGAAATATGGGCTTTAGATTCCTACAGAGTCCTTGTCCTTCCTACCATCTTTGATGTGATTCCCTCTCTCCATTTAGTTGTATAGTTTTGTGGGGAAATCGGAAGGTCCATTTCTGGGTGACTCTGGTGTGAGTGTTACCTAGTTGTATCTGTGGGATGAGGTGAGTTTAGGGTCCTTCTACTCTGCCATCTTCCCCACAATTCAGTTTATTTTGTCTCATAAAAATATTACGACTCCAACTTTCTTTTCACTTCCATTTGCATGATAAATGGTTTTGTGTCCCATTACTTCCAATCTGCTTTTATTTTTAGGTCTGAAGTGATTCTCTGCTAGGCAGCATAGAGATGGGTCTTGCTTCCTCTTTACAGTCTATGTTTTCTGATTGGGATATTTAGTCCTTTTTTGTTAAAGCAATCATTGAGAAAGTATTTGTATCTCTCTAGTTTACTTCACAAGGAAAAGTGTGACAGGCTTCGCTCTGAGAAGGAGGTCTGCGTGGAACGCCTCTTTCAACTCATGGCTTGTTTCTGGCTGACGGAAGGCTTCTCAAGGGTGTGTACGGAAGCCTAGGGAAAAAGCGGCTACACTTCTCTCTCCGGGGGGAAAAAAGCAAGAACCCAAAAGCATCGGCGAGAAACCGTCTCTCAACGATCACCTTCTTTCCTGACGAGACAGAAACATGTTCAACTCTGTGTGTGTGTGTGTGTGTGTGTGTGTGTGTGTGTGTGTGTGTGTGAGGGCACGCGCGCGCGCGCGTGCGTGAGTGAATAAGGAGAGTGCCATGTACTGACCTGGGAAAAGCAAGTCTGCGTCTACGGCGACTCGCCACTAGCATCTTCAGGTATCCTGGAGAGAGAAGCATTTCCAAAAGTGGGTGTGGAAGCATCATGAAAGTGCCGTACGCTTTACTACCTTTCCCTGGACCTAACTCCGAGAAACGTCCTCCCTGACGATCGAAAAGAGCTGAGCCATCTCAAGGCTGCGTGTGATCGCACAGGGACAGTTCCCTGGACCTAACTCCGAGAAACGCGTCGGGGTACAAGGCAGCTTTCAACGGACGTCTTCTTTCGTGAGCCCAGAAGCGTTTGCATATGTAGGCGTGGAAGCGTCAGCAGAGCGCCGTAGACCGCCCTCTAAGAGGCAACCTCGCTTTTGCGAAGCCGTCTTGCACCTGACATCCTTTGCCTTGGAGACGGGAGCCTTTTATATAGTCGTGGTGGAAGCACAAGGAACGTGCCGTGCCCTGTCCTCATCTCTTAGAAACAAGGCCGCGCGCAATGGGACTTTCAGCGTAGCATATGGACGGGGTCATGAAGTCAGTCGAGATTGCAAGTGGACGTGTGCAGGCATAAGGAGAGTGCCCTATCCTTAACTCCTTGAAAGCGTGACGGAGGGAGACCGTCTTTCAAGCGAACCCCTCTCCGGAGGATATATCGAAGCAGTGACAAAAGTGGATGTGGAAGCACAACGCAAGGGTTCTATACGAAACTCGGAAAAGAAGGTGGTGTAGAAGGCAGCTTTCCCCCGCGTCTTGGTTCAGGTTTAGAGAAGGGATACTCACTGCGCGTGTGGAAGCCTAGGGAAAGTACCATGGGCTGATGTGTGAAAACCAAGCCTGCGCAGAACGCAACGTTCAGCGCACATCTTGTTTCACGAAGAGAGAAGCCTTTCCAATCTGTGCGTGGAAGCCTAAGGCCAAGTGCCATATATCCTTACCCCCACGGGAAACCGCTGTAGGAAACCCGTCGTTCAACTCACGGCTTCCCGGAGGAAGTTTTTCTAAAGTGCGTGTGGAGGCCCAAGGAAAAGTGTGACAGGCTTCGCTCTGAGAAGGAGGTCTGTGTGGAACGCCTCTTTCAACTCACGGCTTGTTTCTGGCTGAGGGAAGGCTTCTCAAGGGTGTGTACGGAAGCCTAGGCAAAAAGCGCATACACTTTACTCTCCGGGGGGAAAAGGGCAAGCACCCAAAAGCATTGGCGAGAAACCGTCTCTCAACGAACACCTCCTTTCCTGACGAGACAGAAACATGTTCAACTCTGTGTGTGTGTGTGTGTGTGTGTGTGTGTGTGTGTGCGCGCGCGCGCGCGTGAGTGAATAAGGAATGTTGCATGCACTCACCTGGGAAAAGCAAGTCTGCGTATACGGCAACTCTCCACTAACATCTTCAGGTATCCTTGAGAGAGAAGCATTTCCAAAAGTGGGTGTGGAAGCATCATGAAAGTGCCGTACGCTTTACTACCGTTCAACACCCAAACTCAACACCCAAAAAACAAATAAGCGAGTCAAGAAATGGGCAGAAGATATGAACAGATATTTCTCCAAAGAAGACACACAAATGGCCAACAGACATATGACAAACTGCTCAACATCACTTGGCATGGGGAAAAAGAAATCCAAATGACAATGAGATACCACTTCATACCAGTCAGAATTGCAAAAGTTAACAAGCGAAGAAATAACAAATGTTGGTGAGGAGAAAGGGGAACTCTCTTACACTTCTAAGTGGGAATGAAAACTGGTACAGCCACTTTGGAAAACAATATGGAGGTTCCTCAAGAACTTAAAAGAGAGCTCCCTTACAACCCAGCAATTTTATTTACCCCAAAGCTACAAATGTAGTGATCTGAAGGGGCAACTGCACCCCGAATGTTTATAGCGATATTGTCCACAATAGCCAAACCGTGGAAGGAACCAAGAGATCCATCGACAGATAAATGGATAAAGAAAACATGGTATATACATATACAAAGGAATGTGACTCAGCCATCAGAAAGGATCAATATTTAGCATATCGATGTGGATGGCACTGGAGGGTATTATGCTGAGCAAAATAAGTCAGTCAGAGAAAAACAATTATTATATGGTTTTACTCATATGTGGAATAGAAGGAACAGCACAGAGGATCATAGGGGAAGGGAGGGAATATGAATGCGAAGAAACCAGAGAGGAAGAAAATCCATGACAGGTTCCCAGCTATTGGAAACAAACTGAGGGTTGCTGGAGGAAAGGTGGGTGGGGAGATGGAGTAACTGTGTGATGGGCATTAAGGAATGCATGTGATGTGGTGAACACTGGGTGTTATACACAACTGATGAATTGTGGAACGCTACATTTGAAATTACTGGTGTACTCTATGTTGGCTAATTCAATTTCAATGTTAAAAAAGTCTATTTTGTCTGATATAAGGATTGCTACTCTGACTTCTTTTGACATCCACTTGCATGATTAATGTTTCTCCATCTCTTAATTTCCATCTGCAGGTGTCTTTAGGTGTGAAATCTTTTATATATATATACAAACTCTGTCATGCTCTTTTGCTTGGAGCATTTAGTCCATTTACATTCAAACTAATTATCATTAGACATGTATTTATTGATGTTTTGTTACTTGTTTCATAGTTTTTTGTGTAGTTTTTCTCTGATCCTTTCTTCTCTTGCTCTCTCTCTCATGGTTTGCTCGTTTTCTTTAATGATATTCTTGGATTTCTTTCCCTTTATCTTTTGCATGTGTATTAGAGGTTTGGGTTTGTGGTGACCCCCTGGATTATATATAGCCTTTTCAGTCTATATTAAGTTGAATGCTGTTTAAGTTCAAACCCACTGTTGACTCCTCCTCATGTGTTAGGGTATATGTTTTCATATTTTACATACTTTTATTTTGTGAATCCCTTAACTGATTTTTACAGAAATACTTATTTTTACTGCTTCCTTGATTCATTATTGTCATACTCTCACTTACGACTTTTTTCCACTCATAGTGTCCCCTTCAATATTTTTTGTAGTTAATTTAGTGGTCATGAACTCTTTTAGTTTGTGTGGCTAAGAAACTCTTTTTCTCCCCTTCTTTTCTGAAGGATAGGCTTGCTGGATAAATTATTCCTTGCTGCAGATTTTTCTCCTTCAGCACTTTGAATATTTAACGCCACTTTCTTCTGTCCTGCATAGTTTCTGCTGAAAACTCAGCTGATAGATTTATGGGCTTTCCCTTGCATGTTAACTGTCTTCTTTTATCTTGCTGCTTTAAATGTTTTTTCTTTATCACTACCTTTTCCCATTTGGATTACTATGTATCTTGATGTGGACCTCCTTAGGTTGATTTTGTGGGAGGGGATCTCTATGCCTTATGGATTTGTATAGGTTTCCTTCACCAGATTAGGTTAAGTTTTCAGCTCTTCTTTGGTCAAATAGATTTTCTGCCCCCTTTTCCCCCTTTTCACCTTCTGGGATCCCTCTCATGTGGGTGTTGTTACACTGGATGGAGTCACTGAATTCCCTAAGTCTCTTCTCATTTTTGCATACTTCTTTTTCCTCTCATTTGTTCCGCTTGATTACTTTCCATTACTGTCTTCTAGTTCATTAATTTGTTCCTCTGCTTCGTCCATCCTGCTAATTATTCTATCTAGTATATTCTTCATTTCATTTCTTGTGTTCCACATCTCTGATTATTTCTTTCATATCTCTTTGTTAAGAGTCTCAATGATGTTCCCCCTTCTGATGTCCTCCCTCTTTTCATTTCCCCAGTGAGTATCTTTATAATTGTTATCTTAAATTTTCTGTCAGGCATGTTCCTTATATCCATTTTGTTTAGGTCTCTTGCTGTGGCTTTGTCCTCTTCTTTCGTTTAGGACATAGTCCTCTGTCTGCTCATTTGGCCTACTTCTCAGAGAATATCTCTCGGTTAGGAAGGTCAGATATATTGCTTGTTCTTGAAAATACGGGGCAGAACATACATTTTTCACTTGGTGATGCTGGTTCTCCTCTGAAGGTAATGCATAGCAACAACAGAGACTGGATCTGGACTGTGTCATTGTGCACAACACATGGGGTGTGCTGTTTTAACAAGACGCATGCGTGTTCTGTGGGTGATGGGGAGACATATTGTTGTCAAGGATTGTGTGGGTCTTATCAGGGAGGGTATCCACAGCACTGGGACTGAAGCAGGTGTGGTAGGTGTGGGGATGGGCCATGGTTTATGCAAGTTAGTGATTGCTAGATTGTGCTTGGTCTTGCAGGTAGGTGTGTGTTTATAATGAGGGGCCGTAGAGGGAAATGGCACCTGCCAGCTCCTTTGTTCCTGGACAAGTCCCTTAGCAAACTCTGAGTTCAGGAACTATGTCTCCCTTGTTTAATCCTCAAGCACCTTTCAACCTGCTTCACCCAAGCTTCTCCACACTCTTTGCTCTGCTTAATCTTTAAGGACAGATCTCAGCTTCCTATCACCTTCTGTGCTCTCTCAGAGCTGAGACAGCTGATTTTTAAAAGTTCCAAGCTTTAAGTCTTCTGGTTGTATACGCTCACAAATGTCATCCCTTCTGATTTTCAAAGCCATAAGCTATGAGGATGTCTCTACGCTTTAGAGGCTCCCCGGTGTAGTAGTTTGTTTCTGGCCCCTCTGTGACTGTGGTTCCCTCCCTCTGGTGGTCAGAAATATGGGCTTTAGATTCCTACAGAGTCCTTGTCCTTCCTACCATCTTTGATGTGATTCCCTCTCTCCATTTAGTTGTATAGTTTTGTGGGGAAATCTGAAGGTCCATTTCTGGGTGACTCTGGTGTGAGTGTTACCTAGTTGTATCTGTGGGATGAGGTGAGTTTAGGGTCCTTCTACTCTGCCATCTTCCCCACAATTCAGTTTATTTTGTCTCATAAAAATATTACGACTCCAACTTTCTTTTCACTTCCATTTGCATGATAAATGGTTTTGTGTCCCATTACTTCCAATCTGCTTTTATTTTTAGGTCTGAAGTGATTCTCTGGTAGGCAGCATAGAGATGGGTCTTGCTTCCTCTTTACAGTCTATGTTTTCTGATTGGGATATTTAGTCCTTTTTTGTTAAAGCAATCATTGAGAAAGTATTTGTATCTCTCTAGTTGACTTCACAAGGAAAAGTGTGACAGGCTTCGCTCTGAGAAGGAGGTCTGCGTGGAACGCCTCTTTCAACTCATGGCTTGTTTCTGGCTGACGGAAGGCTTCTCAAGGGTGTGTACGGAAGCCTAGGGAAAAAGCGGCTACACTTCTCTCTCCGGGGGGAAAAAAGCAAGAACCCAAAAGCATCGGCGAGAAACCGTCTCTCAACGATCACCTTCTTTCCTGACGAGACAGAAACATGTTCAACTCTGTGTGTGTGTGTGTGTGTGTGTGTGTGTGTGTGTGTGTGTGTGTGTGTGAGGGCACGCGCGCGCGTGCGTGAGTGAATAAGGAGAGTGCCATGTACTGACCTGGGAAAAGCAAGTCTGCGTCTACGGCGACTCGCCACTAGCATCTTCAGGTATCCTGGAGAGAGAAGCATTTCCAAAAGTGGGTGTGGAAGCATCATGAAAGTGCCGTACGCTTTACTACCTTTCCCTGGACCTAACTCCGAGAAACGTCCTCCCTGACGATCGAAAAGAGCTGAGCCATCTCAAGGCTGCATGTGATCGCACAGGGACCGTTCCCTGGACCAAACTCCGGAAAACGCGTCGGGGTTCAAGGCAGCTTTCAACGGACGTCTTCTTTCGTGAGCCCAGAAGCGTTTGCATATGTAGGCGTGGAAGCGTCAGGAGAGCGCCGTAGACCGCCCTCTAAGAGGCAACCTCGCTTTTGCGAAGCCGTCTTGCACCTGACATCCTTTGCCTTGGAGACGGGAGCCTTTTATATAGTCGTGGTGGAAGCACAAGGAACGTGCCGTGCCCTGTCCTCATCTCTTAGAAACAAGGCCGCGCGCAATGGGACTTTCAGCGTAGCATATGGACGGGGTCATGAAGTCAGTCGAGATTGCAAGTGGACGTGTGCAGGCATAAGGAGAGTGCCCTATCCTTAACTCCTTGAAAGCATGACGGAGGGAGACCGTCTTTCAAGCGAACCCCTCTCCGGAGGATATATCGAAGCAGTGACAAAAGTGGATGTGGAAGCACAACACAAGGGTTCTATACGAAACTCGGAAAAGAAGGTGGTGTAGAAGGCAGCTTTCCCCCGCGTCTTGGTTCAGGTTTAGGGAAGGGATACTCACTGCGCGTGTGGAAGCCTAGGGAAAGTACCATGGGCTGATGTGTGAAAACCAAGCCTGCGCAGAACGCAACGTTCAGCGCACATCTTGTTTCACGAAGAGAGAAGCCTTTCCAATCTGTGCGTGGAAGCCTAAGGCCAAGTGCCATATATCCTTACCCCCACGGAAAACCGCTGTAGGAAACCCGTCGTTCAACTCACAGCTTCCCGGAGGAAGTTTTTCTAAAGTGCGTGTGGAGGCCCAAGGAAAAGTGTGACAGGCTTCGCTCTGAGAAGGAGGTCTGTGTGGAACGCCTCTTTCAACTCACGGCTTGTTTCTGGCTGAGGGAAGGCTTCTCAAGGGTGTGTACGGAAGCCTAGGCAAAAAGCGCATACACTTTACTCTCCGGGGGGAAAAGGGCAAGCACCCAAAAGCATTGGCGAGAAACCGTCTCTCAACGAACACCTCCTTTCCTGACGAGACAGAAACATGTTCAACTCTGTGTGTGTGTGTGTGTGTGTGTGTGTGTGTGTGCGCGCGCGCGCGCGTGAGTGAATAAGGAATGTGCCATGCACTCACCTGGGAAAAGCAAGTCTGCGTATACGGCAACTCTCCACTAACATCTTCAGGTATCCTTGAGAGAGAAGCATTTCCAAAAGTGGGTGTGGAAGCATCATGAAAGTGCCGTACGCTTTACTACCGTTCAACACCCAAACTCAACACCCAAAAAACAAATAAGCGAGTCAAGAAATGGGCAGAAGATATGAACAGATATTTCTCCAAAGAAGACACACAAATGGCCAACAGACATATGACAAACTGCTCAACATCACTTGGCATGGGGAAAAAGAAATCCAAATGACAATGAGATACCACTTCATACCAGTCAGAATTGCAAAAGTTAACAAGCGAAGAAATAACAAATGTTGGTGAGGAGAAAGGGGAACTCTCTTACACTTCTAAGTGGGAATGAAAACTGGTACAGCCACTTTGGAAAACAATATGGAGGTTCCTCAAGAACTTAAAAGAGAGCTCCCTTACAACCCAGCAATTTTATTTACCCCAAAGCTACAAATGTAGTGATCTGAAGGGGCAACTGCACCCCGAATGTTTATAGCGATATTGTCCACAATAGCCAAACCGTGGAAGGAACCAAGAGATCCATCGACAGATAAATGGATAAAGAAAACATGGTATATACATATACAAAGGAATGTGACTCAGCCATCAGAAAGGATCAATATTTAGCATATCGATGTGGATGGCACTGGAGGGTATTATGCTGAGCAAAATAAGTCAGTCAGAGAAAAACAATTATTATATGGTTTTACTCATATGTGGAATAGAAGGAACAGCACAGAGGATCATAGGGGAAGGGAGGGAAAATGAATGCGAAGAAACCAGAGAGGAAGAAAATCCATGACAGGTTCCCAGCTATTGGAAACAAACTGAGGGTTGCTGGAGGAAAGGTGGGTGGGGAGATGGAGTAACTGTGTGATGGGCATTAAGGAATGCATGTGATGTGGTGAACACTGGGTGTTATACACAACTGATGAATTGTGGAACGCTACATTTGAAATTACTGGTGTACTCTATGTTGGCTAATTCAATTTCAATGTTAAAAAAGTCTATTTTGTCTGATATAAGGATTGCTACTCTGACTTCTTTTGACATCCACTTGCATGATTAATGTTTCTCCATCTCTTAATTTCCATCTGCAGGTGTCTTTAGGTGTGAAATCTTTTATATATATATACAAACTCTGTCATGCTCTTTTGCTTGGAGCATTTAGTCCATTTACATTCAAACTAATTATCATTAGACATGTATTTATTGATGTTTTGTTACTTGTTTCATAGTTTTTTGTGTAGTTTTTCTCTGATCCTTTCTTCTCTTGCTCTCTCTCTCATGGTTTGCTCGTTTTCTTTAATGATATTCTTGGATTTCTTTCCCTTTATCTTTTGCATGTGTATTAGAGGTTTGGGTTTGTGGTGACCCCCTGGATTATATATAGCCTTTTCAGTCTATATTAAGTTGAATGCTGTTTAAGTTCAAACCCACTGTTGACTCCTCCTCATGTGTTAGGGTATATGTTTTCATATTTTACATACTTTTATTTTGTGAATCCCTTAACTGATTTTTACAGAAATACTTATTTTTACTGCTTCCTTGATTCATTATTGTCATACTCTCACTTACGACTTTTTTCCACTCATAGTGTCCCCTTCAATATTTTTTGTAGTTAATTTAGTGGTCATGAACTCTTTTAGTTTGTGTGGCTAAGAAACTCTTTTTCTCCCCTTCTTTTCTGAAGGATAGGCTTGCTGGATAAATTATTCCTTGCTGCAGATTTTTCTCCTTCAGCACTTTGAATATTTAACGCCACTTTCTTCTGTCCTGCATAGTTTCTGCTGAAAACTCAGCTGATAGATTTATGGGCTTTCCCTTGCATGTTAACTGTCTTCTTTTATCTTGCTGCTTTAAATGTTTTTTCTTTATCACTACCTTTTCCCATTTGGATTACTATGTATCTTGATGTGGACCTCCTTAGGTTGATTTTGTGGGAGGGGATCTCTATGCCTTATGGATTTGTATAGGTTTCCTTCACCAGATTAGGTTAAGTTTTCAGCTCTTCTTTGGTCAAATAGATTTTCTGCCCCCTTTTCCCCCTTTTCACCTTCTGGGATCCCTCTCATGTGGGTGTTGTTACACTGGATGGAGTCACTGAATTCCCTAAGTCTCTTCTCATTTTTGCATACTTCTTTTTCCTCTCATTTGTTCCGCTTGATTACTTTCCATTACTGTCTTCTAGTTCATTAATTTGTTCCTCTGCTTCGTCCATCCTGCTAATTATTCTATCTAGTATATTCTTCATTTCATTTCTTGTGTTCCACATCTCTGATTATTTCTTTCATATCTCTTTGTTAAGAGTCTCAATGATGTTCCCCCTTCTGATGTCCTCCCTCTTTTCATTTCCCCAGTGAGTATCTTTATAATTGTTATCTTAAATTTTCTGTCAGGCATGTTCCTTATATCCATTTTGTTTAGGTCTCTTGCTGTGGCTTTGTCCTCTTCTTTCGTTTAGGACATAGTCCTCTGTCTGCTCATTTGGCCTACTTCTCAGAGAATATCTCTCGGTTAGGAAGGTCAGATATATTGCTTGTTCTTGAAAATACGGGGCAGAACATACATTTTTCACTTGGTGATGCTGGTTCTCCTCTGAAGGTAATGCATAGCAACAACAGAGACTGGATCTGGACTGTGTCATTGTGCACAACACATGGGGTGTGCTGTTTTAACAAGACGCATGCGTGTTCTGTGGGTGATGGGGAGACATATTGTTGTCAAGGATTGTGTGGGTCTTATCAGGGAGGGTATCCACAGCACTGGGACTGAAGCAGGTGTGGTAGGTGTGGGGATGGGCCATGGTTTATGCAAGTTAGTGATTGCTAGATTGTGCTTGGTCTTGCAGGTAGGTGTGTGTTTATAATGAGGGGCCGTAGAGGGAAATGGCACCTGCCAGCTCCTTTGTTCCTGGACAAGTCCCTTAGCAAACTCTGAGTTCAGGAACTATGTCTCCCTTGTTTAATCCTCAAGCACCTTTCAACCTGCTTCACCCAAGCTTCTCCACACTCTTTGCTCTGCTTAATCTTTAAGGACAGATCTCAGCTTCCTATCACCTTCTGTGCTCTCTCAGAGCTGAGACAGCTGATTTTTAAAAGTTCCAAGCTTTAAGTCTTCTGGTTGTATACGCTCACAAATGTCATCCCTTCTGATTTTCAAAGCCATAAGCTATGAGGATGTCTCTACGCTTTAGAGGCTCCCCGGTGTAGTAGTTTGTTTCTGGCCCCTCTGTGACTGTGGTTCCCTCCCTCTGGTGGTCAGAAATATGGGCTTTAGATTCCTACAGAGTCCTTGTCCTTCCTACCATCTTTGATGTGATTCCCTCTCTCCATTTAGTTGTATAGTTTTGTGGGGAAATCTGAAGGTCCATTTCTGGGTGACTCTGGTGTGAGTGTTACCTAGTTGTATCTGTGGGATGAGGTGAGTTTAGGGTCCTTCTACTCTGCCATCTTCCCCACAATTCAGTTTATTTTGTCTCATAAAAATATTACGACTCCAACTTTCTTTTCACTTCCATTTGCATGATAAATGGTTTTGTGTCCCATTACTTCCAATCTGCTTTTATTTTTAGGTCTGAAGTGATTCTCTGGTAGGCAGCATAGAGATGGGTCTTGCTTCCTCTTTACAGTCTATGTTTTCTGATTGGGATATTTAGTCCTTTTTTGTTAAAGCAATCATTGAGAAAGTATTTGTATCTCTCTAGTTGACTTCACAAGGAAAAGTGTGACAGGCTTCGCTCTGAGAAGGAGGTCTGCGTGGAACGCCTCTTTCAACTCATGGCTTGTTTCTGGCTGACGGAAGGCTTCTCAAGGGTGTGTACGGAAGCCTAGGGAAAAAGCGGCTACACTTCTCTCTCCGGGGGGAAAAAAGCAAGAACCCAAAAGCATCGGCGAGAAACCGTCTCTCAACGATCACCTTCTTTCCTGACGAGACAGAAACATGTTCAACTCTGTGTGTGTGTGTGTGTGTGTGTGTGTGTGTGTGTGTGTGTGTGTGTGAGGGCACGCGCGCGCGTGCGTGAGTGAATAAGGAGAGTGCCATGTACTGACCTGGGAAAAGCAAGTCTGCGTCTACGGCGACTCGCCACTAGCATCTTCAGGTATCCTGGAGAGAGAAGCATTTCCAAAAGTGGGTGTGGAAGCATCATGAAAGTGCCGTACGCTTTACTACCTTTCCCTGGACCTAACTCCGAGAAACGTCCTCCCTGACGATCGAAAAGAGCTGAGCCATCTCAAGGCTGCATGTGATCGCACAGGGACCGTTCCCTGGACCAAACTCCGGAAAACGCGTCGGGGTTCAAGGCAGCTTTCAACGGACGTCTTCTTTCGTGAGCCCAGAAGCGTTTGCATATGTAGGCGTGGAAGCGTCAGGAGAGCGCCGTAGACCGCCCTCTAAGAGGCAACCTCGCTTTTGCGAAGCCGTCTTGCACCTGACATCCTTTGCCTTGGAGACGGGAGCCTTTTATATAGTCGTGGTGGAAGCACAAGGAACGTGCCGTGCCCTGTCCTCATCTCTTAGAAACAAGGCCGCGCGCAATGGGACTTTCAGCGTAGCATATGGACGGGGTCATGAAGTCAGTCGAGATTGCAAGTGGACGTGTGCAGGCATAAGGAGAGTGCCCTATCCTTAACTCCTTGAAAGCATGACGGAGGGAGACCGTCTTTCAAGCGAACCCCTCTCCGGAGGATATATCGAAGCAGTGACAAAAGTGGATGTGGAAGCACAACACAAGGGTTCTATACGAAACTCGGAAAAGAAGGTGGTGTAGAAGGCAGCTTTCCCCCGCGTCTTGGTTCAGGTTTAGGGAAGGGATACTCACTGCGCGTGTGGAAGCCTAGGGAAAGTACCATGGGCTGATGTGTGAAAACCAAGCCTGCGCAGAACGCAACGTTCAGCGCACATCTTGTTTCACGAAGAGAGAAGCCTTTCCAATCTGTGCGTGGAAGCCTAAGGCCAAGTGCCATATATCCTTACCCCCACGGAAAACCGCTGTAGGAAACCCGTCGTTCAACTCACAGCTTCCCGGAGGAAGTTTTTCTAAAGTGCGTGTGGAGGCCCAAGGAAAAGTGTGACAGGCTTCGCTCTGAGAAGGAGGTCTGTGTGGAACGCCTCTTTCAACTCACGGCTTGTTTCTGGCTGAGGGAAGGCTTCTCAAGGGTGTGTACGGAAGCCTAGGCAAAAAGCGCATACACTTTACTCTCCGGGGGGAAAAGGGCAAGCACCCAAAAGCATTGGCGAGAAACCGTCTCTCAACGAACACCTCCTTTCCTGACGAGACAGAAACATGTTCAACTCTGTGTGTGTGTGTGTGTGTGTGTGTGTGTGTGTGCGCGCGCGCGCGCGTGAGTGAATAAGGAATGTGCCATGCACTCACCTGGGAAAAGCAAGTCTGCGTATACGGCAACTCTCCACTAACATCTTCAGGTATCCTTGAGAGAGAAGCATTTCCAAAAGTGGGTGTGGAAGCATCATGAAAGTGCCGTACGCTTTACTACCGTTCAACACCCAAACTCAACACCCAAAAAACAAATAAGCGAGTCAAGAAATGGGCAGAAGATATGAACAGATATTTCTCCAAAGAAGACACACAAATGGCCAACAGACATATGACAAACTGCTCAACATCACTTGGCATGGGGAAAAAGAAATCCAAATGACAATGAGATACCACTTCATACCAGTCAGAATTGCAAAAGTTAACAAGCGAAGAAATAACAAATGTTGGTGAGGAGAAAGGGGAACTCTCTTACACTTCTAAGTGGGAATGAAAACTGGTACAGCCACTTTGGAAAACAATATGGAGGTTCCTCAAGAACTTAAAAGAGAGCTCCCTTACAACCCAGCAATTTTATTTACCCCAAAGCTACAAATGTAGTGATCTGAAGGGGCAACTGCACCCCGAATGTTTATAGCGATATTGTCCACAATAGCCAAACCGTGGAAGGAACCAAGAGATCCATCGACAGATAAATGGATAAAGAAAACATGGTATATACATATACAAAGGAATGTGACTCAGCCATCAGAAAGGATCAATATTTAGCATATCGATGTGGATGGCACTGGAGGGTATTATGCTGAGCAAAATAAGTCAGTCAGAGAAAAACAATTATTATATGGTTTTACTCATATGTGGAATAGAAGGAACAGCACAGAGGATCATAGGGGAAGGGAGGGAAAATGAATGCGAAGAAACCAGAGAGGAAGAAAATCCATGACAGGTTCCCAGCTATTGGAAACAAACTGAGGGTTGCTGGAGGAAAGGTGGGTGGGGAGATGGAGTAACTGTGTGATGGGCATTAAGGAATGCATGTGATGTGGTGAACACTGGGTGTTATACACAACTGATGAATTGTGGAACGCTACATTTGAAATTACTGGTGTACTCTATGTTGGCTAATTCAATTTCAATGTTAAAAAAGTCTATTTTGTCTGATATAAGGATTGCTACTCTGACTTCTTTTGACATCCACTTGCATGATTAATGTTTCTCCATCTCTTAATTTCCATCTGCAGGTGTCTTTAGGTGTGAAATCTTTTATATATATATACAAACTCTGTCATGCTCTTTTGCTTGGAGCATTTCGTCCATTTACATTCAAACTAATTATCATTAGACATGTATTTATTGATGTTTTGTTACTTGTTTCATAGTTTTTTGTGTAGTTTTTCTCTGATCCTTTCTTCTCTTGCTCTCTCTCTCATGGTTTGCTCGTTTTCTTTAATGATATTCTTGGATTTCTTTCCCTTTATCTTTTGCATGTGTATTAGAGGTTTGGGTTTGTGGTGACCCCCTGGATTATATAGCCTTTTCAGTCTATATTAAGTTGAATGCTGTTTAAGTTCAAACCCACTGTTGACTCCTCCTCATGTGTTAGGGTATATGTTTTCATATTTTACATACTTTTATTTTGTGAATCCCTTAACTGATTTTTACAGAAATACTTATTTTTACTGCTTCCTTGATTCATTATTGTCATACTCTCACTTACGATTTTTTTCCACTCATAGTGTCCCCTTCAATATTTTTTGTAGTTAATTTAGTGGTCATGAACTCTTTTAGTTTGTGTGGCTAAGAAACTCTTTTTCTCCCCTTCTTTTCTGAAGGATAGGCTTGCTGGATAAATTATTCCTTGCTGCAGATTTTTCTCCTTCAGCACTTTGAATATTTAACGCCACTTTCTTCTGTCCTGCTTAGTTTCTGCTGAAAACTCAGCTGATAGCTTTATGGGCTTTCCCTTGCATGTTAACTGTCTTCTTTTATCTTGCTGCTTTAAATGTTTTTTCTTTATCACTACCTTTTCCCATTTGGATTACTATGTATCTTGATGTGGACCTCCTTAGGTTGATTTTGTGGGAGGGGATCTCTATGCCTTATGGATTTGTATAGGTTTCCTTCACCAGATTAGGTTAAGTTTTCAGCTCTTCTTTGGTCAAATAGATTTTCTGCCCCCTTTTCCCCCTTTTCACCTTCTGGGATCCCTCTCATGTGGGTGTTGTTACACTGGATGGAGTCACTGAATTCCCTAAGTCTCTTCTCATTTTTGCATACTTCTTTTTCCTCTCATTTGTTCCGCTTGATTACTTTCCATTACTGTCTTCTAGTTCATTAATTTGTTCCTCTGCTTCGTCCATCCTGCTAATTATTCTATCTAGTATATTCTTCATTTCATTTCTTGTGTTCCACATCTCTGATTATTTCTTTCATATCTCTTTGTTAAGAGTCTCAATGATGTTCCCCCTTCTGATGTCCTCCCTCTTTTCATTTCCCCAGTGAGTATCTTTATAATTGTTATCTTAAATTTTCTGTCAGGCATGTTCCTTATATCCATTTTGTTTAGGTCTCTTGCTGTGGCTTTGTCCTCTTCTTTCGTTTAGGACATAGTCCTCTGTCTGCTCATTTGGCCTACTTCTCAGAGAATATCTCTCTGTTAGGAAGGTCAGATATATTGCTTGTTCTTGAAAATACGGGGCAGAACATACATTTTTCACTTGGTGATGCTGGTTCTCCTCTGAAGGTAATGCATAGCAACAACAGAGACTGGATCTGGACTGTGTCATTGTGCACAACACATGGGGTGTGCTGTTTTAACAAGACGCATGCGTGTTCTGTGGGTGATGGGGAGACATATTGTTGTCAAGGATTGTGTGGGTCTTATCAGGGAGGGTATCCACAGCACTGGGACTGAAGCAGGTGTGGTAGGTGTGGGGATGGGCCATGGTTTATGCAAGTTAGTGATTGCTAGATTGTGCTTGGTCTTGCAGGTAGGTGTGTGTTTATAATGAGGGGCCGTAGAGGGAAATGGCACCTGCCAGCTCCTTTGTTCCTGGACAAGTCCCTTAGCAAACTCTGAGTTCAGGAACTATGTCTCCCTTGTTTAATCCTCAAGCACCTTTCAACCTGCTTCACCCAAGCTTCTCCACACTCTTTGCTCTGCTTAATCTTTAAGGACAGATCTCAGCTTCCTATCACCTTCTGTGCTCTCTCAGAGCTGAGACAGCTGATTTTTAAAAGTTCCAAGCTTTAAGTCTTCTGGTTGTATACGCTCACAAATGTCATCCCTTCTGATTTTCAAAGCCATAAGCTATGAGGATGTCTCTACGCTTTAGAGGCTCCCCGGTGTAGTAGTTTGTTTCTGGCCCCTCTGTGACTGTGGTTCCCTCCCTCTGGTGGTCAGAAATATGGGCTTTAGATTCCTACAGAGTCCTTGTCCTTCCTACCATCTTTGATGTGATTCCCTCTCTCCATTTAGTTGTATAGTTTTGTGGGGAAATCTGAAGGTCCATTTCTGGGTGACTCTGGTGTGAGTGTTACCTAGTTGTATCTGTGGGATGAGGTGAGTTTAGGGTCCTTCTACTCTGCCATCTTCCCCACAATTCAGTTTATTTTGTCTCATAAAAATATTACGACTCCAACTTTCTTTTCACTTCCATTTGCATGATAAATGGTTTTGTGTCCCATTACTTCCAATCTGCTTTTATTTTTAGGTCTGAAGTGATTCTCTGGTAGGCAGCATAGAGATGGGTCTTGCTTCCTCTTTACAGTCTATGTTTTCTGATTGGGATATTTAGTCCTTTTTTGTTAAAGCAATCATTGAGAAAGTATTTGTATCTCTCTAGTTGACTTCACAAGGAAAAGTGTGACAGGCTTCGCTCTGAGAAGGAGGTCTGCGTGGAACGCCTCTTTCAACTCATGGCTTGTTTCTGGCTGACGGAAGGCTTCTCAAGGGTGTGTACGGAAGCCTAGGGAAAAAGCGGCTACACTTCTCTCTCCGGGGGGAAAAAAGCAAGAACCCAAAAGCATCGGCGAGAAACCGTCTCTCAACGATCACCTTCTTTCCTGACGAGACAGAAACATGTTCAACTCTGTGTGTGTGTGTGTGTGTGTGTGTGTGTGTGTGTGTGTGTGTGTGTGTGAGGGCACGCGCGCGCGTGCGTGAGTGAATAAGGAGAGTGCCATGTACTGACCTGGGAAAAGCAAGTCTGCGTCTACGGCGACTCGCCACTAGCATCTTCAGGTATCCTGGAGAGAGAAGCATTTCCAAAAGTGGGTGTGGAAGCATCATGAAAGTGCCGTACGCTTTACTACCTTTCCCTGGACCTAACTCCGAGAAACGTCCTCCCTGACGATCGAAAAGAGCTGAGCCATCTCAAGGCTGCATGTGATCGCACAGGGACCGTTCCCTGGACCAAACTCCGGAAAACGCGTCGGGGTTCAAGGCAGCTTTCAACGGACGTCTTCTTTCGTGAGCCCAGAAGCGTTTGCATATGTAGGCGTGGAAGCGTCAGGAGAGCGCCGTAGACCGCCCTCTAAGAGGCAACCTCGCTTTTGCGAAGCCGTCTTGCACCTGACATCCTTTGCCTTGGAGACGGGAGCCTTTTATATAGTCGTGGTGGAAGCACAAGGAACGTGCCGTGCCCTGTCCTCATCTCTTAGAAACAAGGCCGCGCGCAATGGGACTTTCAGCGTAGCATATGGACGGGGTCATGAAGTCAGTCGAGATTGCAAGTGGACGTGTGCAGGCATAAGGAGAGTGCCCTATCCTTAACTCCTTGAAAGCATGACGGAGGGAGACCGTCTTTCAAGCGAACCCCTCTCCGGAGGATATATCGAAGCAGTGACAAAAGTGGATGTGGAAGCACAACACAAGGGTTCTATACGAAACTCGGAAAAGAAGGTGGTGTAGAAGGCAGCTTTCCCCCGCGTCTTGGTTCAGGTTTAGGGAAGGGATACTCACTGCGCGTGTGGAAGCCTAGGGAAAGTACCATGGGCTGATGTGTGAAAACCAAGCCTGCGCAGAACGCAACGTTCAGCGCACATCTTGTTTCACGAAGAGAGAAGCCTTTCCAATCTGTGCGTGGAAGCCTAAGGCCAAGTGCCATATATCCTTACCCCCACGGAAAACCGCTGTAGGAAACCCGTCGTTCAACTCACAGCTTCCCGGAGGAAGTTTTTCTAAAGTGCGTGTGGAGGCCCAAGGAAAAGTGTGACAGGCTTCGCTCTGAGAAGGAGGTCTGTGTGGAACGCCTCTTTCAACTCACGGCTTGTTTCTGGCTGAGGGAAGGCTTCTCAAGGGTGTGTACGGAAGCCTAGGCAAAAAGCGCATACACTTTACTCTCCGGGGGGAAAAGGGCAAGCACCCAAAAGCATTGGCGAGAAACCGTCTCTCAACGAACACCTCCTTTCCTGACGAGACAGAAACATGTTCAACTCTGTGTGTGTGTGTGTGTGTGTGTGTGTGTGTGTGCGCGCGCGCGCGCGTGAGTGAATAAGGAATGTGCCATGCACTCACCTGGGAAAAGCAAGTCTGCGTATACGGCAACTCTCCACTAACATCTTCAGGTATCCTTGAGAGAGAAGCATTTCCAAAAGTGGGTGTGGAAGCATCATGAAAGTGCCGTACGCTTTACTACCGTTCAACACCCAAACTCAACACCCAAAAAACAAATAAGCGAGTCAAGAAATGGGCAGAAGATATGAACAGATATTTCTCCAAAGAAGACACACAAATGGCCAACAGACATATGACAAACTGCTCAACATCACTTGGCATGGGGAAAAAGAAATCCAAATGACAATGAGATACCACTTCATACCAGTCAGAATTGCAAAAGTTAACAAGCGAAGAAATAACAAATGTTGGTGAGGAGAAAGGGGAACTCTCTTACACTTCTAAGTGGGAATGAAAACTGGTACAGCCACTTTGGAAAACAATATGGAGGTTCCTCAAGAACTTAAAAGAGAGCTCCCTTACAACCCAGCAATTTTATTTACCCCAAAGCTACAAATGTAGTGATCTGAAGGGGCAACTGCACCCCGAATGTTTATAGCGATATTGTCCACAATAGCCAAACCGTGGAAGGAACCAAGAGATCCATCGACAGATAAATGGATAAAGAAAACATGGTATATACATATACAAAGGAATGTGACTCAGCCATCAGAAAGGATCAATATTTAGCATATCGATGTGGATGGCACTGGAGGGTATTATGCTGAGCAAAATAAGTCAGTCAGAGAAAAACAATTATTATATGGTTTTACTCATATGTGGAATAGAAGGAACAGCACAGAGGATCATAGGGGAAGGGAGGGAAAATGAATGCGAAGAAACCAGAGAGGAAGAAAATCCATGACAGGTTCCCAGCTATTGGAAACAAACTGAGGGTTGCTGGAGGAAAGGTGGGTGGGGAGATGGAGTAACTGTGTGATGGGCATTAAGGAATGCATGTGATGTGGTGAACACTGGGTGTTATACACAACTGATGAATTGTGGAACGCTACATTTGAAATTACTGGTGTACTCTATGTTGGCTAATTCAATTTCAATGTTAAAAAAGTCTATTTTGTCTGATATAAGGATTGCTACTCTGACTTCTTTTGACATCCACTTGCATGATTAATGTTTCTCCATCTCTTAATTTCCATCTGCAGGTGTCTTTAGGTGTGAAATCTTTTATATATATATACAAACTCTGTCATGCTCTTTTGCTTGGAGCATTTAGTCCATTTACATTCAAACTAATTATCATTAGACATGTATTTATTGATGTTTTGTTACTTGTTTCATAGTTTTTTGTGTAGTTTTTCTCTGATCCTTTCTTCTCTTGCTCTCTCTCTCATGGTTTGCTCGTTTTCTTTAATGATATTCTTGGATTTCTTTCCCTTTATCTTTTGCATGTGTATTAGAGGTTTGGGTTTGTGGTGACCCCCTGGATTATATATAGCCTTTTCAGTCTATATTAAGTTGAATGCTGTTTAAGTTCAAACCCACTGTTGACTCCTCCTCATGTGTTAGGGTATATGTTTTCATATTTTACATACTTTTATTTTGTGAATCCCTTAACTGATTTTTACAGAAATACTTATTTTTACTGCTTCCTTGATTCATTATTGTCATACTCTCACTTACGACTTTTTTCCACTCATAGTGTCCCCTTCAATATTTTTTGTAGTTAATTTAGTGGTCATGAACTCTTTTAGTTTGTGTGGCTAAGAAACTCTTTTTCTCCCCTTCTTTTCTGAAGGATAGGCTTGCTGGATAAATTATTCCTTGCTGCAGATTTTTCTCCTTCAGCACTTTGAATATTTAACGCCACTTTCTTCTGTCCTGCATAGTTTCTGCTGAAAACTCAGCTGATAGATTTATGGGCTTTCCCTTGCATGTTAACTGTCTTCTTTTATCTTGCTGCTTTAAATGTTTTTTCTTTATCACTACCTTTTCCCATTTGGATTACTATGTATCTTGATGTGGACCTCCTTAGGTTGATTTTGTGGGAGGGGATCTCTATGCCTTATGGATTTGTATAGGTTTCCTTCACCAGATTAGGTTAAGTTTTCAGCTCTTCTTTGGTCAAATAGATTTTCTGCCCCCTTTTCCCCCTTTTCACCTTCTGGGATCCCTCTCATGTGGGTGTTGTTACACTGGATGGAGTCACTGAATTCCCTAAGTCTCTTCTCATTTTTGCATACTTCTTTTTCCTCTCATTTGTTCCGCTTGATTACTTTCCATTACTGTCTTCTAGTTCATTAATTTGTTCCTCTGCTTCGTCCATCCTGCTAATTATTCTATCTAGTATATTCTTCATTTCATTTCTTGTGTTCCACATCTCTGATTATTTCTTTCATATCTCTTTGTTAAGAGTCTCAATGATGTTCCCCCTTCTGATGTCCTCCCTCTTTTCATTTCCCCAGTGAGTATCTTTATAATTGTTATCTTAAATTTTCTGTCAGGCATGTTCCTTATATCCATTTTGTTTAGGTCTCTTGCTGTGGCTTTGTCCTCTTCTTTCGTTTAGGACATAGTCCTCTGTCTGCTCATTTGGCCTACTTCTCAGAGAATATCTCTCGGTTAGGAAGGTCAGATATATTGCTTGTTCTTGAAAATACGGGGCAGAACATACATTTTTCACTTGGTGATGCTGGTTCTCCTCTGAAGGTAATGCATAGCAACAACAGAGACTGGATCTGGACTGTGTCATTGTGCACAACACATGGGGTGTGCTGTTTTAACAAGACGCATGCGTGTTCTGTGGGTGATGGGGAGACATATTGTTGTCAAGGATTGTGTGGGTCTTATCAGGGAGGGTATCCACAGCACTGGGACTGAAGCAGGTGTGGTAGGTGTGGGGATGGGCCATGGTTTATGCAAGTTAGTGATTGCTAGATTGTGCTTGGTCTTGCAGGTAGGTGTGTGTTTATAATGAGGGGCCGTAGAGGGAAATGGCACCTGCCAGCTCCTTTGTTCCTGGACAAGTCCCTTAGCAAACTCTGAGTTCAGGAACTATGTCTCCCTTGTTTAATCCTCAAGCACCTTTCAACCTGCTTCACCCAAGCTTCTCCACACTCTTTGCTCTGCTTAATCTTTAAGGACAGATCTCAGCTTCCTATCACCTTCTGTGCTCTCTCAGAGCTGAGACAGCTGATTTTTAAAAGTTCCAAGCTTTAAGTCTTCTGGTTGTATACGCTCACAAATGTCATCCCTTCTGATTTTCAAAGCCATAAGCTATGAGGATGTCTCTACGCTTTAGAGGCTCCCCGGTGTAGTAGTTTGTTTCTGGCCCCTCTGTGACTGTGGTTCCCTCCCTCTGGTGGTCAGAAATATGGGCTTTAGATTCCTACAGAGTCCTTGTCCTTCCTACCATCTTTGATGTGATTCCCTCTCTCCATTTAGTTGTATAGTTTTGTGGGGAAATCTGAAGGTCCATTTCTGGGTGACTCTGGTGTGAGTGTTACCTAGTTGTATCTGTGGGATGAGGTGAGTTTAGGGTCCTTCTACTCTGCCATCTTCCCCACAATTCAGTTTATTTTGTCTCATAAAAATATTACGACTCCAACTTTCTTTTCACTTCCATTTGCATGATAAATGGTTTTGTGTCCCATTACTTCCAATCTGCTTTTATTTTTAGGTCTGAAGTGATTCTCTGGTAGGCAGCATAGAGATGGGTCTTGCTTCCTCTTTACAGTCTATGTTTTCTGATTGGGATATTTAGTCCTTTTTTGTTAAAGCAATCATTGAGAAAGTATTTGTATCTCTCTAGTTGACTTCACAAGGAAAAGTGTGACAGGCTTCGCTCTGAGAAGGAGGTCTGCGTGGAACGCCTCTTTCAACTCATGGCTTGTTTCTGGCTGACGGAAGGCTTCTCAAGGGTGTGTACGGAAGCCTAGGGAAAAAGCGGCTACACTTCTCTCTCCGGGGGGAAAAAAGCAAGAACCCAAAAGCATCGGCGAGAAACCGTCTCTCAACGATCACCTTCTTTCCTGACGAGACAGAAACATGTTCAACTCTGTGTGTGTGTGTGTGTGTGTGTGTGTGTGTGTGTGTGTGTGTGTGAGGGCACGCGCGCGCGTGCGTGAGTGAATAAGGAGAGTGCCATGTACTGACCTGGGAAAAGCAAGTCTGCGTCTACGGCGACTCGCCACTAGCATCTTCAGGTATCCTGGAGAGAGAAGCATTTCCAAAAGTGGGTGTGGAAGCATCATGAAAGTGCCGTACGCTTTACTACCTTTCCCTGGACCTAACTCCGAGAAACGTCCTCCCTGACGATCGAAAAGAGCTGAGCCATCTCAAGGCTGCATGTGATCGCACAGGGACCGTTCCCTGGACCAAACTCCGGAAAACGCGTCGGGGTTCAAGGCAGCTTTCAACGGACGTCTTCTTTCGTGAGCCCAGAAGCGTTTGCATATGTAGGCGTGGAAGCGTCAGGAGAGCGCCGTAGACCGCCCTCTAAGAGGCAACCTCGCTTTTGCGAAGCCGTCTTGCACCTGACATCCTTTGCCTTGGAGACGGGAGCCTTTTATATAGTCGTGGTGGAAGCACAAGGAACGTGCCGTGCCCTGTCCTCATCTCTTAGAAACAAGGCCGCGCGCAATGGGACTTTCAGCGTAGCATATGGACGGGGTCATGAAGTCAGTCGAGATTGCAAGTGGACGTGTGCAGGCATAAGGAGAGTGCCCTATCCTTAACTCCTTGAAAGCATGACGGAGGGAGACCGTCTTTCAAGCGAACCCCTCTCCGGAGGATATATCGAAGCAGTGACAAAAGTGGATGTGGAAGCACAACACAAGGGTTCTATACGAAACTCGGAAAAGAAGGTGGTGTAGAAGGCAGCTTTCCCCCGCGTCTTGGTTCAGGTTTAGGGAAGGGATACTCACTGCGCGTGTGGAAGCCTAGGGAAAGTACCATGGGCTGATGTGTGAAAACCAAGCCTGCGCAGAACGCAACGTTCAGCGCACATCTTGTTTCACGAAGAGAGAAGCCTTTCCAATCTGTGCGTGGAAGCCTAAGGCCAAGTGCCATATATCCTTACCCCCACGGAAAACCGCTGTAGGAAACCCGTCGTTCAACTCACAGCTTCCCGGAGGAAGTTTTTCTAAAGTGCGTGTGGAGGCCCAAGGAAAAGTGTGACAGGCTTCGCTCTGAGAAGGAGGTCTGTGTGGAACGCCTCTTTCAACTCACGGCTTGTTTCTGGCTGAGGGAAGGCTTCTCAAGGGTGTGTACGGAAGCCTAGGCAAAAAGCGCATACACTTTACTCTCCGGGGGGAAAAGGGCAAGCACCCAAAAGCATTGGCGAGAAACCGTCTCTCAACGAACACCTCCTTTCCTGACGAGACAGAAACATGTTCAACTCTGTGTGTGTGTGTGTGTGTGTGTGTGTGTGTGTGCGCGCGCGCGCGCGTGAGTGAATAAGGAATGTGCCATGCACTCACCTGGGAAAAGCAAGTCTGCGTATACGGCAACTCTCCACTAACATCTTCAGGTATCCTTGAGAGAGAAGCATTTCCAAAAGTGGGTGTGGAAGCATCATGAAAGTGCCGTACGCTTTACTACCGTTCAACACCCAAACTCAACACCCAAAAAACAAATAAGCGAGTCAAGAAATGGGCAGAAGATATGAACAGATATTTCTCCAAAGAAGACACACAAATGGCCAACAGACATATGACAAACTGCTCAACATCACTTGGCATGGGGAAAAAGAAATCCAAATGACAATGAGATACCACTTCATACCAGTCAGAATTGCAAAAGTTAACAAGCGAAGAAATAACAAATGTTGGTGAGGAGAAAGGGGAACTCTCTTACACTTCTAAGTGGGAATGAAAACTGGTACAGCCACTTTGGAAAACAATATGGAGGTTCCTCAAGAACTTAAAAGAGAGCTCCCTTACAACCCAGCAATTTTATTTACCCCAAAGCTACAAATGTAGTGATCTGAAGGGGCAACTGCACCCCGAATGTTTATAGCGATATTGTCCACAATAGCCAAACCGTGGAAGGAACCAAGAGATCCATCGACAGATAAATGGATAAAGAAAACATGGTATATACATATACAAAGGAATGTGACTCAGCCATCAGAAAGGATCAATATTTAGCATATCGATGTGGATGGCACTGGAGGGTATTATGCTGAGCAAAATAAGTCAGTCAGAGAAAAACAATTATTATATGGTTTTACTCATATGTGGAATAGAAGGAACAGCACAGAGGATCATAGGGGAAGGGAGGGAAAATGAATGCGAAGAAACCAGAGAGGAAGAAAATCCATGACAGGTTCCCAGCTATTGGAAACAAACTGAGGGTTGCTGGAGGAAAGGTGGGTGGGGAGATGGAGTAACTGTGTGATGGGCATTAAGGAATGCATGTGATGTGGTGAACACTGGGTGTTATACACAACTGATGAATTGTGGAACGCTACATTTGAAATTACTGGTGTACTCTATGTTGGCTAATTCAATTTCAATGTTAAAAAAGTCTATTTTGTCTGATATAAGGATTGCTACTCTGACTTCTTTTGACATCCACTTGCATGATTAATGTTTCTCCATCTCTTAATTTCCATCTGCAGGTGTCTTTAGGTGTGAAATCTTTTATATATATATACAAACTCTGTCATGCTCTTTTGCTTGGAGCATTTAGTCCATTTACATTCAAACTAATTATCATTAGACATGTATTTATTGATGTTTTGTTACTTGTTTCATAGTTTTTTGTGTAGTTTTTCTCTGATCCTTTCTTCTCTTGCTCTCTCTCTCATGGTTTGCTCGTTTTCTTTAATGATATTCTTGGATTTCTTTCCCTTTATCTTTTGCATGTGTATTAGAGGTTTGGGTTTGTGGTGACCCCCTGGATTATATATAGCCTTTTCAGTCTATATTAAGTTGAATGCTGTTTAAGTTCAAACCCACTGTTGACTCCTCCTCATGTGTTAGGGTATATGTTTTCATATTTTACATACTTTTATTTTGTGAATCCCTTAACTGATTTTTACAGAAATACTTATTTTTACTGCTTCCTTGATTCATTATTGTCATACTCTCACTTACGACTTTTTTCCACTCATAGTGTCCCCTTCAATATTTTTTGTAGTTAATTTAGTGGTCATGAACTCTTTTAGTTTGTGTGGCTAAGAAACTCTTTTTCTCCCCTTCTTTTCTGAAGGATAGGCTTGCTGGATAAATTATTCCTTGCTGCAGATTTTTCTCCTTCAGCACTTTGAATATTTAACGCCACTTTCTTCTGTCCTGCATAGTTTCTGCTGAAAACTCAGCTGATAGATTTATGGGCTTTCCCTTGCATGTTAACTGTCTTCTTTTATCTTGCTGCTTTAAATGTTTTTTCTTTATCACTACCTTTTCCCATTTGGATTACTATGTATCTTGATGTGGACCTCCTTAGGTTGATTTTGTGGGAGGGGATCTCTATGCCTTATGGATTTGTATAGGTTTCCTTCACCAGATTAGGTTAAGTTTTCAGCTCTTCTTTGGTCAAATAGATTTTCTGCCCCCTTTTCCCCCTTTTCACCTTCTGGGATCCCTCTCATGTGGGTGTTGTTACACTGGATGGAGTCACTGAATTCCCTAAGTCTCTTCTCATTTTTGCATACTTCTTTTTCCTCTCATTTGTTCCGCTTGATTACTTTCCATTACTGTCTTCTAGTTCATTAATTTGTTCCTCTGCTTCGTCCATCCTGCTAATTATTCTATCTAGTATATTCTTCATTTCATTTCTTGTGTTCCACATCTCTGATTATTTCTTTCATATCTCTTTGTTAAGAGTCTCAATGATGTTCCCCCTTCTGATGTCCTCCCTCTTTTCATTTCCCCAGTGAGTATCTTTATAATTGTTATCTTAAATTTTCTGTCAGGCATGTTCCTTATATCCATTTTGTTTAGGTCTCTTGCTGTGGCTTTGTCCTCTTCTTTCGTTTAGGACATAGTCCTCTGTCTGCTCATTTGGCCTACTTCTCAGAGAATATCTCTCGGTTAGGAAGGTCAGATATATTGCTTGTTCTTGAAAATACGGGGCAGAACATACATTTTTCACTTGGTGATGCTGGTTCTCCTCTGAAGGTAATGCATAGCAACAACAGAGACTGGATCTGGACTGTGTCATTGTGCACAACACATGGGGTGTGCTGTTTTAACAAGACGCATGCGTGTTCTGTGGGTGATGGGGAGACATATTGTTGTCAAGGATTGTGTGGGTCTTATCAGGGAGGGTATCCACAGCACTGGGACTGAAGCAGGTGTGGTAGGTGTGGGGATGGGCCATGGTTTATGCAAGTTAGTGATTGCTAGATTGTGCTTGGTCTTGCAGGTAGGTGTGTGTTTATAATGAGGGGCCGTAGAGGGAAATGGCACCTGCCAGCTCCTTTGTTCCTGGACAAGTCCCTTAGCAAACTCTGAGTTCAGGAACTATGTCTCCCTTGTTTAATCCTCAAGCACCTTTCAACCTGCTTCACCCAAGCTTCTCCACACTCTTTGCTCTGCTTAATCTTTAAGGACAGATCTCAGCTTCCTATCACCTTCTGTGCTCTCTCAGAGCTGAGACAGCTGATTTTTAAAAGTTCCAAGCTTTAAGTCTTCTGGTTGTATACGCTCACAAATGTCATCCCTTCTGATTTTCAAAGCCATAAGCTATGAGGATGTCTCTACGCTTTAGAGGCTCCCCGGTGTAGTAGTTTGTTTCTGGCCCCTCTGTGACTGTGGTTCCCTCCCTCTGGTGGTCAGAAATATGGGCTTTAGATTCCTACAGAGTCCTTGTCCTTCCTACCATCTTTGATGTGATTCCCTCTCTCCATTTAGTTGTATAGTTTTGTGGGGAAATCTGAAGGTCCATTTCTGGGTGACTCTGGTGTGAGTGTTACCTAGTTGTATCTGTGGGATGAGGTGAGTTTAGGGTCCTTCTACTCTGCCATCTTCCCCACAATTCAGTTTATTTTGTCTCATAAAAATATTACGACTCCAACTTTCTTTTCACTTCCATTTGCATGATAAATGGTTTTGTGTCCCATTACTTCCAATCTGCTTTTATTTTTAGGTCTGAAGTGATTCTCTGGTAGGCAGCATAGAGATGGGTCTTGCTTCCTCTTTACAGTCTATGTTTTCTGATTGGGATATTTAGTCCTTTTTTGTTAAAGCAATCATTGAGAAAGTATTTGTATCTCTCTAGTTGACTTCACAAGGAAAAGTGTGACAGGCTTCGCTCTGAGAAGGAGGTCTGCGTGGAACGCCTCTTTCAACTCATGGCTTGTTTCTGGCTGACGGAAGGCTTCTCAAGGGTGTGTACGGAAGCCTAGGGAAAAAGCGGCTACACTTCTCTCTCCGGGGGGAAAAAAGCAAGAACCCAAAAGCATCGGCGAGAAACCGTCTCTCAACGATCACCTTCTTTCCTGACGAGACAGAAACATGTTCAACTCTGTGTGTGTGTGTGTGTGTGTGTGTGTGTGTGTGTGTGTGTGTGTGTGTGTGAGGGCACGCGCGCGCGTGCGTGAGTGAATAAGGAGAGTGCCATGTACTGACCTGGGAAAAGCAAGTCTGCGTCTACGGCGACTCGCCACTAGCATCTTCAGGTATCCTGGAGAGAGAAGCATTTCCAAAAGTGGGTGTGGAAGCATCATGAAAGTGCCGTACGCTTTACTACCTTTCCCTGGACCTAACTCCGAGAAACGTCCTCCCTGACGATCGAAAAGAGCTGAGCCATCTCAAGGCTGCATGTGATCGCACAGGGACCGTTCCCTGGACCAAACTCCGGAAAACGCGTCGGGGTTCAAGGCAGCTTTCAACGGACGTCTTCTTTCGTGAGCCCAGAAGCGTTTGCATATGTAGGCGTGGAAGCGTCAGGAGAGCGCCGTAGACCGCCCTCTAAGAGGCAACCTCGCTTTTGCGAAGCCGTCTTGCACCTGACATCCTTTGCCTTGGAGACGGGAGCCTTTTATATAGTCGTGGTGGAAGCACAAGGAACGTGCCGTGCCCTGTCCTCATCTCTTAGAAACAAGGCCGCGCGCAATGGGACTTTCAGCGTAGCATATGGACGGGGTCATGAAGTCAGTCGAGATTGCAAGTGGACGTGTGCAGGCATAAGGAGAGTGCCCTATCCTTAACTCCTTGAAAGCGTGACGGAGGGAGACCGTCTTTCAAGCGAACCCCTCTCCGGAGGATATATCGAAGCAGTGACAAAAGTGGATGTGGAAGCACAACGCAAGGGTTCTATACGAAACTCGGAAAAGAAGGTGGTGTAGAAGGCAGCTTTCCCCCGCGTCTTGGTTCAGGTTTAGGGAAGGGATACTCACTGCGCGTGTGGAAGCCTAGGGAAAGTACCATGGGCTGATGTGTGAAAACCAAGCCTGCGCAGAACGCAACGTTCAGCGCACATCTTGTTTCACGAAGAGAGAAGCCTTTCCAATCTGTGCGTGGAAGCCTAAGGCCAAGTGCCATATATCCTTACCCCCACGGAAAACCGCTGTAGGAAACCCGTCGTTCAACTCACAGCTTCCCGGAGGAAGTTTTTCTAAAGTGCGTGTGGAGGCCCAAGGAAAAGTGTGACAGGCTTCGCTCTGAGAAGGAGGTCTGTGTGGAACGCCTCTTTCAACTCACGGCTTGTTTCTGGCTGAGGGAAGGCTTCTCAAGGGTGTGTACGGAAGCCTAGGCAAAAAGCGCATACACTTTACTCTCCGGGGGGAAAAGGGCAAGCACCCAAAAGCATTGGCGAGAAACCGTCTCTCAACGAACACCTCCTTTCCTGACGAGACAGAAACATGTTCAACTCTGTGTGTGTGTGTGTGTGTGTGTGTGTGTGTGTGCGCGCGCGCGCGCGTGAGTGAATAAGGAATGTGCCATGCACTCACCTGGGAAAAGCAAGTCTGCGTATACGGCAACTCTCCACTAACATCTTCAGGTATCCTTGAGAGAGAAGCATTTCCAAAAGTGGGTGTGGAAGCATCATGAAAGTGCCGTACGCTTTACTACCGTTCAACACCCAAACTCAACACCCAAAAAACAAATAAGCGAGTCAAGAAATGGGCAGAAGATATGAACAGATATTTCTCCAAAGAAGACACACAAATGGCCAACAGACATATGACAAACTGCTCAACATCACTTGGCATGGGGAAAAAGAAATCCAAATGACAATGAGATACCACTTCATACCAGTCAGAATTGCAAAAGTTAACAAGCGAAGAAATAACAAATGTTGGTGAGGAGAAAGGGGAACTCTCTTACACTTCTAAGTGGGAATGAAAACTGGTACAGCCACTTTGGAAAACAATATGGAGGTTCCTCAAGAACTTAAAAGAGAGCTCCCTTACAACCCAGCAATTTTATTTACCCCAAAGCTACAAATGTAGTGATCTGAAGGGGCAACTGCACCCCGAATGTTTATAGCGATATTGTCCACAATAGCCAAACCGTGGAAGGAACCAAGAGATCCATCGACAGATAAATGGATAAAGAAAACATGGTATATACATATACAAAGGAATGTGACTCAGCCATCAGAAAGGATCAATATTTAGCATATCGATGTGGATGGCACTGGAGGGTATTATGCTGAGCAAAATAAGTCAGTCAGAGAAAAACAATTATTATATGGTTTTACTCATATGTGGAATAGAAGGAACAGCACAGAGGATCATAGGGGAAGGGAGGGAAAATGAATGCGAAGAAACCAGAGAGGAAGAAAATCCATGACAGGTTCCCAGCTATTGGAAACAAACTGAGGGTTGCTGGAGGAAAGGTGGGTGGGGAGATGGAGTAACTGTGTGATGGGCATTAAGGAATGCATGTGATGTGGTGAACACTGGGTGTTATACACAACTGATGAATTGTGGAACGCTACATTTGAAATTACTGGTGTACTCTATGTTGGCTAATTCAATTTCAATGTTAAAAAAGTCTATTTTGTCTGATATAAGGATTGCTACTCTGACTTCTTTTGACATCCACTTGCATGATTAATGTTTCTCCATCTCTTAATTTCCATCTGCAGGTGTCTTTAGGTGTGAAATCTTTTATATATATATACAAACTCTGTCATGCTCTTTTGCTTGGAGCATTTAGTCCATTTACATTCAAACTAATTATCATTAGACATGTATTTATTGATGTTTTGTTACTTGTTTCATAGTTTTTTGTGTAGTTTTTCTCTGATCCTTTCTTCTCTTGCTCTCTCTCTCATGGTTTGCTCGTTTTCTTTAATGATATTCTTGGATTTCTTTCCCTTTATCTTTTGCATGTGTATTAGAGGTTTGGGTTTGTGGTGACCCCCTGGATTATATATAGCCTTTTCAGTCTATATTAAGTTGAATGCTGTTTAAGTTCAAACCCACTGTTGACTCCTCCTCATGTGTTAGGGTATATGTTTTCATATTTTACATACTTTTATTTTGTGAATCCCTTAACTGATTTTTACAGAAATACTTATTTTTACTGCTTCCTTGATTCATTATTGTCATACTCTCACTTACGACTTTTTTCCACTCATAGTGTCCCCTTCAATATTTTTTGTAGTTAATTTAGTGGTCATGAACTCTTTTAGTTTGTGTGGCTAAGAAACTCTTTTTCTCCCCTTCTTTTCTGAAGGATAGGCTTGCTGGATAAATTATTCCTTGCTGCAGATTTTTCTCCTTCAGCACTTTGAATATTTAACGCCACTTTCTTCTGTCCTGCATAGTTTCTGCTGAAAACTCAGCTGATAGATTTATGGGCTTTCCCTTGCATGTTAACTGTCTTCTTTTATCTTGCTGCTTTAAATGTTTTTTCTTTATCACTACCTTTTCCCATTTGGATTACTATGTATCTTGATGTGGACCTCCTTAGGTTGATTTTGTGGGAGGGGATCTCTATGCCTTATGGATTTGTATAGGTTTCCTTCACCAGATTAGGTTAAGTTTTCAGCTCTTCTTTGGTCAAATAGATTTTCTGCCCCCTTTTCCCCCTTTTCACCTTCTGGGATCCCTCTCATGTGGGTGTTGTTACACTGGATGGAGTCACTGAATTCCCTAAGTCTCTTCTCATTTTTGCATACTTCTTTTTCCTCTCATTTGTTCCGCTTGATTACTTTCCATTACTGTCTTCTAGTTCATTAATTTGTTCCTCTGCTTCGTCCATCCTGCTAATTATTCTATCTAGTATATTCTTCATTTCATTTCTTGTGTTCCACATCTCTGATTATTTCTTTCATATCTCTTTGTTAAGAGTCTCAATGATGTTCCCCCTTCTGATGTCCTCCCTCTTTTCATTTCCCCAGTGAGTATCTTTATAATTGTTATCTTAAATTTTCTGTCAGGCATGTTCCTTATATCCATTTTGTTTAGGTCTCTTGCTGTGGCTTTGTCCTCTTCTTTCGTTTAGGACATAGTCCTCTGTCTGCTCATTTGGCCTACTTCTCAGAGAATATCTCTCGGTTAGGAAGGTCAGATATATTGCTTGTTCTTGAAAATACGGGGCAGAACATACATTTTTCACTTGGTGATGCTGGTTCTCCTCTGAAGGTAATGCATAGCAACAACAGAGACTGGATCTGGACTGTGTCATTGTGCACAACACATGGGGTGTGCTGTTTTAACAAGACGCATGCGTGTTCTGTGGGTGATGGGGAGACATATTGTTGTCAAGGATTGTGTGGGTCTTATCAGGGAGGGTATCCACAGCACTGGGACTGAAGCAGGTGTGGTAGGTGTGGGGATGGGCCATGGTTTATGCAAGTTAGTGATTGCTAGATTGTGCTTGGTCTTGCAGGTAGGTGTGTGTTTATAATGAGGGGCCGTAGAGGGAAATGGCACCTGCCAGCTCCTTTGTTCCTGGACAAGTCCCTTAGCAAACTCTGAGTTCAGGAACTATGTCTCCCTTGTTTAATCCTCAAGCACCTTTCAACCTGCTTCACCCAAGCTTCTCCACACTCTTTGCTCTGCTTAATCTTTAAGGACAGATCTCAGCTTCCTATCACCTTCTGTGCTCTCTCAGAGCTGAGACAGCTGATTTTTAAAAGTTCCAAGCTTTAAGTCTTCTGGTTGTATACGCTCACAAATGTCATCCCTTCTGATTTTCAAAGCCATAAGCTATGAGGATGTCTCTACGCTTTAGAGGCTCCCCGGTGTAGTAGTTTGTTTCTGGCCCCTCTGTGACTGTGGTTCCCTCCCTCTGGTGGTCAGAAATATGGGCTTTAGATTCCTACAGAGTCCTTGTCCTTCCTACCATCTTTGATGTGATTCCCTCTCTCCATTTAGTTGTATAGTTTTGTGGGGAAATCTGAAGGTCCATTTCTGGGTGACTCTGGTGTGAGTGTTACCTAGTTGTATCTGTGGGATGAGGTGAGTTTAGGGTCCTTCTACTCTGCCATCTTCCCCACAATTCAGTTTATTTTGTCTCATAAAAATATTACGACTCCAACTTTCTTTTCACTTCCATTTGCATGATAAATGGTTTTGTGTCCCATTACTTCCAATCTGCTTTTATTTTTAGGTCTGAAGTGATTCTCTGGTAGGCAGCATAGAGATGGGTCTTGCTTCCTCTTTACAGTCTATGTTTTCTGATTGGGATATTTAGTCCTTTTTTGTTAAAGCAATCATTGAGAAAGTATTTGTATCTCTCTAGTTGACTTCACAAGGAAAAGTGTGACAGGCTTCGCTCTGAGAAGGAGGTCTGCGTGGAACGCCTCTTTCAACTCATGGCTTGTTTCTGGCTGACGGAAGGCTTCTCAACGGTGTGTACGGAAGCCAAGGGAAAAAGCGGCTACACTTCTCTCTCCGGGGGGAAAAAAGCAAGAACCCAAAAGCATCGGCGAGAAACCGTCTCTCAACGATCACCTTCTTTCCTGACGAGACAGAAACATGTTCAACTCTGTGTGTGTGTGTGTGTGTGTGTGTGTGAGTGTGTGTGTGTTAGGGCCCGCGCGCGCGCGCGTGCGTGAGTGAATAAGGAGAGTGCCATGTACTGACCTGGGAAAAGCAAGTCTGCGTCTACGGCGACTCGCCACTAGCATCTTCAGGTATCCTGGAGAGAGAAGCATTTCCAAAAGTGGGTGTGGAAGCATCATGAAAGTGCCGTACGCTTTACTACCTTTCCCTGGACCTAACTCCGAGAAACGTCCTCCCTGACGATCGAAAAGAGCTGAGCCATCTCAAGGCTGCGTGTGATCGCACAGGGACCGTTCCCTGGACCTAACTCCGAGAAACGCGTCGGGGTACAAGGCAGCTTTCAACGGACGTCTTCTTTCGTGAGCCCAGAAGCGTTTGCATATGTAGGCGTGGAAGCGTCAGGAGAGCGCCGTAGACCGCCCTCTAAGAGGCAACCTCGCTTTTGCGAAGCCGTCTTGCACCTGACATCCTTTGCCTTGGAGACGGGAGCCTTTTATATAGTCGTGGTGGAAGCACAAGGAACGTGCCGTGCCCTGTCCTCATCTCTTAGAAACAAGGCCGCGCGCAATGGGACTTTCAGCGTAGCATATGGACGGGGTCATGAAGTCAGTCGAGATTGCAAGTGGACGTGTGCAGGCATAAGGAGAGTGCCCTATCCTTAACTCCTTGAAAGCGTGACGGAGGGAGACCGTCTTTCAAGCGAACCCCTCTCCGGAGGATATATCGAAGCAGTGACAAAAGTGGATGTGGAAGCACAACGCAAGGGTTCTGTACGAAACTCGGAAAAGAAGGTGGTGTAGAAGGCAGCTTTCCCCCGCGTCTTGGTTCAGGTTTAGGGAAGGGATACTCACTGCGCGTGTGGAAGCCTAGGGAAAGTACCATGGGCTGATGTGTGAAAACCAAGCCTGCGCAGAACGCAACGTTCAGCGCACATCTTGTTTCACGAAGAGAGAAGCCTTTCCAATCTGTGCGTGGAAGCCTAAGGCCAAGTGCCATATATCCTTACCCCCACGGAAAACCGCTGTAGGAAACCCGTCGTTCAACTCACAGCTTCCCGGAGGAAGTTTTTCTAAAGTGCGTGTGGAGGCCCAAGGAAAAGTGTGACAGGCTTCGCTCTGAGAAGGAGGTCTGTGTGGAACGCCTCTTTCAACTCACGGCTTGTTTCTGGCTGAGGGAAGGCTTCTCAAGGGTGTGTACGGAAGCCTAGGCAAAAAGCGCATACACTTTACTCTCCGGGGGGAAAAGGGCAAGCACCCAAAAGCATTGGCGAGAAACCGTCTCTCAACGAACACCTCCTTTCCTGACGAGACAGAAACATGTTCAACTCTGTGTGTGTGTGTGTGTGTGTGTGTGTGTGTGTGCGCGCGCGCGCGCGTGAGTGAATAAGGAATGTGCCATGCACTCACCTGGGAAAAGCAAGTCTGCGTATACGGCAACTCTCCACTAACATCTTCAGGTATCCTTGAGAGAGAAGCATTTCCAAAAGTGGGTGTGGAAGCATCATGAAAGTGCCGTACGCTTTACTACCGTTCAACACCCAAACTCAACACCCAAAAAACAAATAAGCGAGTCAAGAAATGGGCAGAAGATATGAACAGATATTTCTCCAAAGAAGACACACAAATGGCCAACAGACATATGACAAACTGCTCAACATCACTTGGCATGGGGAAAAAGAAATCCAAATGACAATGAGATACCACTTCATACCAGTCAGAATTGCAAAAGTTAACAAGCGAAGAAATAACAAATGTTGGTGAGGAGAAAGGGGAACTCTCTTACACTTCTAAGTGGGAATGAAAACTGGTACAGCCACTTTGGAAAACAATATGGAGGTTCCTCAAGAACTTAAAAGAGAGCTCCCTTACAACCCAGCAATTTTATTTACCCCAAAGCTACAAATGTAGTGATCTGAAGGGGCAACTGCACCCCGAATGTTTATAGCGATATTGTCCACAATAGCCAAACCGTGGAAGGAACCAAGAGATCCATCGACAGATAAATGGATAAAGAAAACATGGTATATACATATACAAAGGAATGTGACTCAGCCATCAGAAAGGATCAATATTTAGCATATCGATGTGGATGGCACTGGAGGGTATTATGCTGAGCAAAATAAGTCAGTCAGAGAAAAACAATTATTATATGGTTTTACTCATATGTGGAATAGAAGGAACAGCACAGAGGATCATAGGGGAAGGGAGGGAAAATGAATGCGAAGAAACCAGAGAGGAAGAAAATCCATGACAGGTTCCCAGCTATTGGAAACAAACTGAGGGTTGCTGGAGGAAAGGTGGGTGGGGAGATGGAGTAACTGTGTGATGGGCATTAAGGAATGCATGTGATGTGGTGAACACTGGGTGTTATACACAACTGATGAATTGTGGAACGCTACATTTGAAATTACTGGTGTACTCTATGTTGGCTAATTCAATTTCAATGTTAAAAAAGTCTATTTTGTCTGATATAAGGATTGCTACTCTGACTTCTTTTGACATCCACTTGCATGATTAATGTTTCTCCATCTCTTAATTTCCATCTGCAGGTGTCTTTAGGTGTGAAATCTTTTATATATATATACAAACTCTGTCATGCTCTTTTGCTTGGAGCATTTAGTCCATTTACATTCAAACTAATTATCATTAGACATGTATTTATTGATGTTTTGTTACTTGTTTCATAGTTTTTTGTGTAGTTTTTCTCTGATCCTTTCTTCTCTTGCTCTCTCTCTCATGGTTTGCTCGTTTTCTTTAATGATATTCTTGGATTTCTTTCCCTTTATCTTTTGCATGTGTATTAGAGGTTTGGGTTTGTGGTGACCCCCTGGATTATATATAGCCTTTTCAGTCTATATTAAGTTGAATGCTGTTTAAGTTCAAACCCACTGTTGACTCCTCCTCATGTGTTAGGGTATATGTTTTCATATTTTACATACTTTTATTTTGTGAATCCCTTAACTGATTTTTACAGAAATACTTATTTTTACTGCTTCCTTGATTCATTATTGTCATACTCTCACTTACGACTTTTTTCCACTCATAGTGTCCCCTTCAATATTTTTTGTAGTTAATTTAGTGGTCATGAACTCTTTTAGTTTGTGTGGCTAAGAAACTCTTTTTCTCCCCTTCTTTTCTGAAGGATAGGCTTGCTGGATAAATTATTCCTTGCTGCAGATTTTTCTCCTTCAGCACTTTGAATATTTAACGCCACTTTCTTCTGTCCTGCATAGTTTCTGCTGAAAACTCAGCTGATAGATTTATGGGCTTTCCCTTGCATGTTAACTGTCTTCTTTTATCTTGCTGCTTTAAATGTTTTTTCTTTATCACTACCTTTTCCCATTTGGATTACTATGTATCTTGATGTGGACCTCCTTAGGTTGATTTTGTGGGAGGGGATCTCTATGCCTTATGGATTTGTATAGGTTTCCTTCACCAGATTAGGTTAAGTTTTCAGCTCTTCTTTGGTCAAATAGATTTTCTGCCCCCTTTTCCCCCTTTTCACCTTCTGGGATCCCTCTCATGTGGGTGTTGTTACACTGGATGGAGTCACTGAATTCCCTAAGTCTCTTCTCATTTTTGCATACTTCTTTTTCCTCTCATTTGTTCCGCTTGATTACTTTCCATTACTGTCTTCTAGTTCATTAATTTGTTCCTCTGCTTCGTCCATCCTGCTAATTATTCTATCTAGTATATTCTTCATTTCATTTCTTGTGTTCCACATCTCTGATTATTTCTTTCATATCTCTTTGTTAAGAGTCTCAATGATGTTCCCCCTTCTGATGTCCTCCCTCTTTTCATTTCCCCAGTGAGTATCTTTATAATTGTTATCTTAAATTTTCTGTCAGGCATGTTCCTTATATCCATTTTGTTTAGGTCTCTTGCTGTGGCTTTGTCCTCTTCTTTCGTTTAGGACATAGTCCTCTGTCTGCTCATTTGGCCTACTTCTCAGAGAATATCTCTCGGTTAGGAAGGTCAGATATATTGCTTGTTCTTGAAAATACGGGGCAGAACATACATTTTTCACTTGGTGATGCTGGTTCTCCTCTGAAGGTAATGCATAGCAACAACAGAGACTGGATCTGGACTGTGTCATTGTGCACAACACATGGGGTGTGCTGTTTTAACAAGACGCATGCGTGTTCTGTGGGTGATGGGGAGACATATTGTTGTCAAGGATTGTGTGGGTCTTATCAGGGAGGGTATCCACAGCACTGGGACTGAAGCAGGTGTGGTAGGTGTGGGGATGGGCCATGGTTTATGCAAGTTAGTGATTGCTAGATTGTGCTTGGTCTTGCAGGTAGGTGTGTGTTTATAATGAGGGGCCGTAGAGGGAAATGGCACCTGCCAGCTCCTTTGTTCCTGGACAAGTCCCTTAGCAAACTCTGAGTTCAGGAACTATGTCTCCCTTGTTTAATCCTCAAGCACCTTTCAACCTGCTTCACCCAAGCTTCTCCACACTCTTTGCTCTGCTTAATCTTTAAGGACAGATCTCAGCTTCCTATCACCTTCTGTGCTCTCTCAGAGCTGAGACAGCTGATTTTTAAAAGTTCCAAGCTTTAAGTCTTCTGGTTGTATACGCTCACAAATGTCATCCCTTCTGATTTTCAAAGCCATAAGCTATGAGGATGTCTCTACGCTTTAGAGGCTCCCCGGTGTAGTAGTTTGTTTCTGGCCCCTCTGTGACTGTGGTTCCCTCCCTCTGGTGGTCAGAAATATGGGCTTTAGATTCCTACAGAGTCCTTGTCCTTCCTACCATCTTTGATGTGATTCCCTCTCTCCATTTAGTTGTATAGTTTTGTGGGGAAATCTGAAGGTCCATTTCTGGGTGACTCTGGTGTGAGTGTTACCTAGTTGTATCTGTGGGATGAGGTGAGTTTAGGGTCCTTCTACTCTGCCATCTTCCCCACAATTCAGTTTATTTTGTCTCATAAAAATATTACGACTCCAACTTTCTTTTCACTTCCATTTGCATGATAAATGGTTTTGTGTCCCATTACTTCCAATCTGCTTTTATTTTTAGGTCTGAAGTGATTCTCTGGTAGGCAGCATAGAGATGGGTCTTGCTTCCTCTTTACAGTCTATGTTTTCTGATTGGGATATTTAGTCCTTTTTTGTTAAAGCAATCATTGAGAAAGTATTTGTATCTCTCTAGTTGACTTCACAAGGAAAAGTGTGACAGGCTTCGCTCTGAGAAGGAGGTCTGCGTGGAACGCCTCTTTCAACTCATGGCTTGTTTCTGGCTGACGGAAGGCTTCTCAAGGGTGTGTACGGAAGCCTAGGGAAAAAGCGGCTACACTTCTCTCTCCGGGGGGAAAAAAGCAAGAACCCAAAAGCATCGGCGAGAAACCGTCTCTCAACGATCACCTTCTTTCCTGACGAGACAGAAACATGTTCAACTCTGTGTGTGTGTGTGTGTGTGTGTGTGTGTGTGTGTGTGTGTGTGTGTGAGGGCACGCGCGCGCGTGCGTGAGTGAATAAGGAGAGTGCCATGTACTGACCTGGGAAAAGCAAGTCTGCGTCTACGGCGACTCGCCACTAGCATCTTCAGGTATCCTGGAGAGAGAAGCATTTCCAAAAGTGGGTGTGGAAGCATCATGAAAGTGCCGTACGCTTTACTACCTTTCCCTGGACCTAACTCCGAGAAACGTCCTCCCTGACGATCGAAAAGAGCTGAGCCATCTCAAGGCTGCATGTGATCGCACAGGGACCGTTCCCTGGACCAAACTCCGGAAAACGCGTCGGGGTTCAAGGCAGCTTTCAACGGACGTCTTCTTTCGTGAGCCCAGAAGCGTTTGCATATGTAGGCGTGGAAGCGTCAGGAGAGCGCCGTAGACCGCCCTCTAAGAGGCAACCTCGCTTTTGCGAAGCCGTCTTGCACCTGACATCCTTTGCCTTGGAGACGGGAGCCTTTTATATAGTCGTGGTGGAAGCACAAGGAACGTGCCGTGCCCTGTCCTCATCTCTTAGAAACAAGGCCGCGCGCAATGGGACTTTCAGCGTAGCATATGGACGGGGTCATGAAGTCAGTCGAGATTGCAAGTGGACGTGTGCAGGCATAAGGAGAGTGCCCTATCCTTAACTCCTTGAAAGCATGACGGAGGGAGACCGTCTTTCAAGCGAACCCCTCTCCGGAGGATATATCGAAGCAGTGACAAAAGTGGATGTGGAAGCACAACACAAGGGTTCTATACGAAACTCGGAAAAGAAGGTGGTGTAGAAGGCAGCTTTCCCCCGCGTCTTGGTTCAGGTTTAGGGAAGGGATACTCACTGCGCGTGTGGAAGCCTAGGGAAAGTACCATGGGCTGATGTGTGAAAACCAAGCCTGCGCAGAACGCAACGTTCAGCGCACATCTTGTTTCACGAAGAGAGAAGCCTTTCCAATCTGTGCGTGGAAGCCTAAGGCCAAGTGCCATATATCCTTACCCCCACGGAAAACCGCTGTAGGAAACCCGTCGTTCAACTCACAGCTTCCCGGAGGAAGTTTTTCTAAAGTGCGTGTGGAGGCCCAAGGAAAAGTGTGACAGGCTTCGCTCTGAGAAGGAGGTCTGTGTGGAACGCCTCTTTCAACTCACGGCTTGTTTCTGGCTGAGGGAAGGCTTCTCAAGGGTGTGTACGGAAGCCTAGGCAAAAAGCGCATACACTTTACTCTCCGGGGGGAAAAGGGCAAGCACCCAAAAGCATTGGCGAGAAACCGTCTCTCAACGAACACCTCCTTTCCTGACGAGACAGAAACATGTTCAACTCTGTGTGTGTGTGTGTGTGTGTGTGTGTGTGTGTGCGCGCGCGCGCGCGTGAGTGAATAAGGAATGTGCCATGCACTCACCTGGGAAAAGCAAGTCTGCGTATACGGCAACTCTCCACTAACATCTTCAGGTATCCTTGAGAGAGAAGCATTTCCAAAAGTGGGTGTGGAAGCATCATGAAAGTGCCGTACGCTTTACTACCGTTCAACACCCAAACTCAACACCCAAAAAACAAATAAGCGAGTCAAGAAATGGGCAGAAGATATGAACAGATATTTCTCCAAAGAAGACACACAAATGGCCAACAGACATATGACAAACTGCTCAACATCACTTGGCATGGGGAAAAAGAAATCCAAATGACAATGAGATACCACTTCATACCAGTCAGAATTGCAAAAGTTAACAAGCGAAGAAATAACAAATGTTGGTGAGGAGAAAGGGGAACTCTCTTACACTTCTAAGTGGGAATGAAAACTGGTACAGCCACTTTGGAAAACAATATGGAGGTTCCTCAAGAACTTAAAAGAGAGCTCCCTTACAACCCAGCAATTTTATTTACCCCAAAGCTACAAATGTAGTGATCTGAAGGGGCAACTGCACCCCGAATGTTTATAGCGATATTGTCCACAATAGCCAAACCGTGGAAGGAACCAAGAGATCCATCGACAGATAAATGGATAAAGAAAACATGGTATATACATATACAAAGGAATGTGACTCAGCCATCAGAAAGGATCAATATTTAGCATATCGATGTGGATGGCACTGGAGGGTATTATGCTGAGCAAAATAAGTCAGTCAGAGAAAAACAATTATTATATGGTTTTACTCATATGTGGAATAGAAGGAACAGCACAGAGGATCATAGGGGAAGGGAGGGAAAATGAATGCGAAGAAACCAGAGAGGAAGAAAATCCATGACAGGTTCCCAGCTATTGGAAACAAACTGAGGGTTGCTGGAGGAAAGGTGGGTGGGGAGATGGAGTAACTGTGTGATGGGCATTAAGGAATGCATGTGATGTGGTGAACACTGGGTGTTATACACAACTGATGAATTGTGGAACGCTACATTTGAAATTACTGGTGTACTCTATGTTGGCTAATTCAATTTCAATGTTAAAAAAGTCTATTTTGTCTGATATAAGGATTGCTACTCTGACTTCTTTTGACATCCACTTGCATGATTAATGTTTCTCCATCTCTTAATTTCCATCTGCAGGTGTCTTTAGGTGTGAAATCTTTTATATATATATACAAACTCTGTCATGCTCTTTTGCTTGGAGCATTTAGTCCATTTACATTCAAACTAATTATCATTAGACATGTATTTATTGATGTTTTGTTACTTGTTTCATAGTTTTTTGTGTAGTTTTTCTCTGATCCTTTCTTCTCTTGCTCTCTCTCTCATGGTTTGCTCGTTTTCTTTAATGATATTCTTGGATTTCTTTCCCTTTATCTTTTGCATGTGTATTAGAGGTTTGGGTTTGTGGTGACCCCCTGGATTATATATAGCCTTTTCAGTCTATATTAAGTTGAATGCTGTTTAAGTTCAAACCCACTGTTGACTCCTCCTCATGTGTTAGGGTATATGTTTTCATATTTTACATACTTTTATTTTGTGAATCCCTTAACTGATTTTTACAGAAATACTTATTTTTACTGCTTCCTTGATTCATTATTGTCATACTCTCACTTACGATTTTTTTCCACTCATAGTGTCCCCTTCAATATTTTTTGTAGTTAATTTAGTGGTCATGAACTCTTTTAGTTTGTGTGGCTAAGAAACTCTTTTTCTCCCCTTCTTTTCTGAAGGATAGGCTTGCTGGATAAATTATTCCTTGCTGCAGATTTTTCTCCTTCAGCACTTTGAATATTTAACGCCACTTTCTTCTGTCCTGCATAGTTTCTGCTGAAAACTCAGCTGATAGATTTATGGGCTTTCCCTTGCATGTTAACTGTCTTCTTTTATCTTGCTGCTTTAAATGTTTTTTCTTTATCACTACCTTTTCCCATTTGGATTACTATGTATCTTGATGTGGACCTCCTTAGGTTGATTTTGTGGGAGGGGATCTCTATGCCTTATGGATTTGTATAGGTTTCCTTCACCAGATTAGGTTAAGTTTTCAGCTCTTCTTTGGTCAAATAGATTTTCTGCCCCCTTTTCCCCCTTTTCACCTTCTGGGATCCCTCTCATGTGGGTGTTGTTACACTGGATGGAGTCACTGAATTCCCTAAGTCTCTTCTCATTTTTGCATACTTCTTTTTCCTCTCATTTGTTCCGCTTGATTACTTTCCATTACTGTCTTCTAGTTCATTAATTTGTTCCTCTGCTTCGTCCATCCTGCTAATTATTCTATCTAGTATATTCTTCATTTCATTTCTTGTGTTCCACATCTCTGATTATTTCTTTCATATCTCTTTGTTAAGAGTCTCAATGATGTTCCCCCTTCTGATGTCCTCCCTCTTTTCATTTCCCCAGTGAGTATCTTTATAATTGTTATCTTAAATTTTCTGTCAGGCATGTTCCTTATATCCATTTTGTTTAGGTCTCTTGCTGTGGCTTTGTCCTCTTCTTTCGTTTAGGACATAGTCCTCTGTCTGCTCATTTGGCCTACTTCTCAGAGAATATCTCTCGGTTAGGAAGGTCAGATATATTGCTTGTTCTTGAAAATACGGGGCAGAACATACATTTTTCACTTGGTGATGCTGGTTCTCCTCTGAAGGTAATGCATAGCAACAACAGAGACTGGATCTGGACTGTGTCATTGTGCACAACACATGGGGTGTGCTGTTTTAACAAGACGCATGCGTGTTCTGTGGGTGATGGGGAGACATATTGTTGTCAAGGATTGTGTGGGTCTTATCAGGGAGGGTATCCACAGCACTGGGACTGAAGCAGGTGTGGTAGGTGTGGGGATGGGCCATGGTTTATGCAAGTTAGTGATTGCTAGATTGTGCTTGGTCTTGCAGGTAGGTGTGTGTTTATAATGAGGGGCCGTAGAGGGAAATGGCACCTGCCAGCTCCTTTGTTCCTGGACAAGTCCCTTAGCAAACTCTGAGTTCAGGAACTATGTCTCCCTTGTTTAATCCTCAAGCACCTTTCAACCTGCTTCACCCAAGCTTCTCCACACTCTTTGCTCTGCTTAATCTTTAAGGACAGATCTCAGCTTCCTATCACCTTCTGTGCTCTCTCAGAGCTGAGACAGCTGATTTTTAAAAGTTCCAAGCTTTAAGTCTGCTGGTTGTATACGCTCACAAATGTCATCCCTTCTGATTTTCAAAGCCATAAGCTATGAGGATGTCTCTACGCTTTAGAGGCTCCCCGGTGTAGTAGTTTGTTTCTGGCCCCTCTGTGACTGTGGTTCCCTCCCTCTGGTGGTCAGAAATATGGGCTTTAGATTCCTACAGAGTCCTTGTCCTTCCTACCATCTTTGATGTGATTCCCTCTCTCCATTTAGTTGTATAGTTTTGTGGGGAAATCTGAAGGTCCATTTCTGGGTGACTCTGGTGTGAGTGTTACCTAGTTGTATCTGTGGGATGAGGTGAGTTTAGGGTCCTTCTACTCTGCCATCTTCCCCACAATTCAGTTTATTTTGTCTCATAAAAATATTACGACTCCAACTTTCTTTTCACTTCCATTTGCATGATAAATGGTTTTGTGTCCCATTACTTCCAATCTGCTTTTATTTTTAGGTCTGAAGTGATTCTCTGGTAGGCAGCATAGAGATGGGTCTTGCTTCCTCTTTACAGTCTATGTTTTCTGATTGGGATATTTAGTCCTTTTTTGTTAAAGCAATCATTGAGAAAGTATTTGTATCTCTCTAGTTGACTTCACAAGGAAAAGTGTGACAGGCTTCGCTCTGAGAAGGAGGTCTGCGTGGAACGCCTCTTTCAACTCATGGCTTGTTTCTGGCTGACGGAAGGCTTCTCAACGGTGTGTACGGAAGCCAAGGGAAAAAGCGGCTACACTTCTCTCTCCGGGGGGAAAAAAGCAAGAACCCAAAAGCATCGGCGAGAAACCGTCTCTCAACGATCACCTTCTTTCCTGACGAGACAGAAACATGTTCAACTCTGTGTGTGTGTGTGTGTGTGTGTGTGTGAGTGTGTGTGTGTTAGGGCCCGCGCGCGCGCGCGTGCGTGAGTGAATAAGGAGAGTGCCATGTACTGACCTGGGAAAAGCAAGTCTGCGTCTACGGCGACTCGCCACTAGCATCTTCAGGTATCCTGGAGAGAGAAGCATTTCCAAAAGTGGGTGTGGAAGCATCATGAAAGTGCCGTACGCTTTACTACCTTTCCCTGGACCTAACTCCGAGAAACGTCCTCCCTGACGATCGAAAAGAGCTGAGCCATCTCAAGGCTGCGTGTGATCGCACAGGGACCGTTCCCTGGACCTAACTCCGAGAAACGCGTCGGGGTACAAGGCAGCTTTCAACGGACGTCTTCTTTCGTGAGCCCAGAAGCGTTTGCATATGTAGGCGTGGAAGCGTCAGGAGAGCGCCGTAGACCGCCCTCTAAGAGGCAACCTCGCTTTTGCGAAGCCGTCTTGCACCTGACATCCTTTGCCTTGGAGACGGGAGCCTTTTATATAGTCGTGGTGGAAGCACAAGGAACGTGCCGTGCCCTGTCCTCATCTCTTAGAAACAAGGCCGCGCGCAATGGGACTTTCAGCGTAGCATATGGACGGGGTCATGAAGTCAGTCGAGATTGCAAGTGGACGTGTGCAGGCATAAGGAGAGTGCCCTATCCTTAACTCCTTGAAAGCGTGACGGAGGGAGACCGTCTTTCAAGCGAACCCCTCTCCGGAGGATATATCGAAGCAGTGACAAAAGTGGATGTGGAAGCACAACGCAAGGGTTCTGTACGAAACTCGGAAAAGAAGGTGGTGTAGAAGGCAGCTTTCCCCCGCGTCTTGGTTCAGGTTTAGGGAAGGGATACTCACTGCGCGTGTGGAAGCCTAGGGAAAGTACCATGGGCTGATGTGTGAAAACCAAGCCTGCGCAGAACGCAACGTTCAGCGCACATCTTGTTTCACGAAGAGAGAAGCCTTTCCAATCTGTGCGTGGAAGCCTAAGGCCAAGTGCCATATATCCTTACCCCCACGGAAAACCGCTGTAGGAAACCCGTCGTTCAACTCACAGCTTCCCGGAGGAAGTTTTTCTAAAGTGCGTGTGGAGGCCCAAGGAAAAGTGTGACAGGCTTCGCTCTGAGAAGGAGGTCTGTGTGGAACGCCTCTTTCAACTCACGGCTTGTTTCTGGCTGAGGGAAGGCTTCTCAAGGGTGTGTACGGAAGCCTAGGCAAAAAGCGCATACACTTTACTCTCCGGGGGGAAAAGGGCAAGCACCCAAAAGCATTGGCGAGAAACCGTCTCTCAACGAACACCTCCTTTCCTGACGAGACAGAAACATGTTCAACTCTGTGTGTGTGTGTGTGTGTGTGTGTGTGTGTGTGCGCGCGCGCGCGCGTGAGTGAATAAGGAATGTGCCATGCACTCACCTGGGAAAAGCAAGTCTGCGTATACGGCAACTCTCCACTAACATCTTCAGGTATCCTTGAGAGAGAAGCATTTCCAAAAGTGGGTGTGGAAGCATCATGAAAGTGCCGTACGCTTTACTACCGTTCAACACCCAAACTCAACACCCAAAAAACAAATAAGCGAGTCAAGAAATGGGCAGAAGATATGAACAGATATTTCTCCAAAGAAGACACACAAATGGCCAACAGACATATGACAAACTGCTCAACATCACTTGGCATGGGGAAAAAGAAATCCAAATGACAATGAGATACCACTTCATACCAGTCAGAATTGCAAAAGTTAACAAGCGAAGAAATAACAAATGTTGGTGAGGAGAAAGGGGAACTCTCTTACACTTCTAAGTGGGAATGAAAACTGGTACAGCCACTTTGGAAAACAATATGGAGGTTCCTCAAGAACTTAAAAGAGAGCTCCCTTACAACCCAGCAATTTTATTTACCCCAAAGCTACAAATGTAGTGATCTGAAGGGGCAACTGCACCCCGAATGTTTATAGCGATATTGTCCACAATAGCCAAACCGTGGAAGGAACCAAGAGATCCATCGACAGATAAATGGATAAAGAAAACATGGTATATACATATACAAAGGAATGTGACTCAGCCATCAGAAAGGATCAATATTTAGCATATCGATGTGGATGGCACTGGAGGGTATTATGCTGAGCAAAATAAGTCAGTCAGAGAAAAACAATTATTATATGGTTTTACTCATATGTGGAATAGAAGGAACAGCACAGAGGATCATAGGGGAAGGGAGGGAAAATGAATGCGAAGAAACCAGAGAGGAAGAAAATCCATGACAGGTTCCCAGCTATTGGAAACAAACTGAGGGTTGCTGGAGGAAAGGTGGGTGGGGAGATGGAGTAACTGTGTGATGGGCATTAAGGAATGCATGTGATGTGGTGAACACTGGGTGTTATACACAACTGATGAATTGTGGAACGCTACATTTGAAATTACTGGTGTACTCTATGTTGGCTAATTCAATTTCAATGTTAAAAAAGTCTATTTTGTCTGATATAAGGATTGCTACTCTGACTTCTTTTGACATCCACTTGCATGATTAATGTTTCTCCATCTCTTAATTTCCATCTGCAGGTGTCTTTAGGTGTGAAATCTTTTATATATATATACAAACTCTGTCATGCTCTTTTGCTTGGAGCATTTAGTCCATTTACATTCAAACTAATTATCATTAGACATGTATTTATTGATGTTTTGTTACTTGTTTCATAGTTTTTTGTGTAGTTTTTCTCTGATCCTTTCTTCTCTTGCTCTCTCTCTCATGGTTTGCTCGTTTTCTTTAATGATATTCTTGGATTTCTTTCCCTTTATCTTTTGCATGTGTATTAGAGGTTTGGGTTTGTGGTGACCCCCTGGATTATATATAGCCTTTTCAGTCTATATTAAGTTGAATGCTGTTTAAGTTCAAACCCACTGTTGACTCCTCCTCATGTGTTAGGGTATATGTTTTCATATTTTACATACTTTTATTTTGTGAATCCCTTAACTGATTTTTACAGAAATACTTATTTTTACTGCTTCCTTGATTCATTATTGTCATACTCTCACTTACGACTTTTTTCCACTCATAGTGTCCCCTTCAATATTTTTTGTAGTTAATTTAGTGGTCATGAACTCTTTTAGTTTGTGTGGCTAAGAAACTCTTTTTCTCCCCTTCTTTTCTGAAGGATAGGCTTGCTGGATAAATTATTCCTTGCTGCAGATTTTTCTCCTTCAGCACTTTGAATATTTAACGCCACTTTCTTCTGTCCTGCATAGTTTCTGCTGAAAACTCAGCTGATAGATTTATGGGCTTTCCCTTGCATGTTAACTGTCTTCTTTTATCTTGCTGCTTTAAATGTTTTTTCTTTATCACTACCTTTTCCCATTTGGATTACTATGTATCTTGATGTGGACCTCCTTAGGTTGATTTTGTGGGAGGGGATCTCTATGCCTTATGGATTTGTATAGGTTTCCTTCACCAGATTAGGTTAAGTTTTCAGCTCTTCTTTGGTCAAATAGATTTTCTGCCCCCTTTTCCCCCTTTTCACCTTCTGGGATCCCTCTCATGTGGGTGTTGTTACACTGGATGGAGTCACTGAATTCCCTAAGTCTCTTCTCATTTTTGCATACTTCTTTTTCCTCTCATTTGTTCCGCTTGATTACTTTCCATTACTGTCTTCTAGTTCATTAATTTGTTCCTCTGCTTCGTCCATCCTGCTAATTATTCTATCTAGTATATTCTTCATTTCATTTCTTGTGTTCCACATCTCTGATTATTTCTTTCATATCTCTTTGTTAAGAGTCTCAATGATGTTCCCCCTTCTGATGTCCTCCCTCTTTTCATTTCCCCAGTGAGTATCTTTATAATTGTTATCTTAAATTTTCTGTCAGGCATGTTCCTTATATCCATTTTGTTTAGGTCTCTTGCTGTGGCTTTGTCCTCTTCTTTCGTTTAGGACATAGTCCTCTGTCTGCTCATTTGGCCTACTTCTCAGAGAATATCTCTCGGTTAGGAAGGTCAGATATATTGCTTGTTCTTGAAAATACGGGGCAGAACATACATTTTTCACTTGGTGATGCTGGTTCTCCTCTGAAGGTAATGCATAGCAACAACAGAGACTGGATCTGGACTGTGTCATTGTGCACAACACATGGGGTGTGCTGTTTTAACAAGACGCATGCGTGTTCTGTGGGTGATGGGGAGACATATTGTTGTCAAGGATTGTGTGGGTCTTATCAGGGAGGGTATCCACAGCACTGGGACTGAAGCAGGTGTGGTAGGTGTGGGGATGGGCCATGGTTTATGCAAGTTAGTGATTGCTAGATTGTGCTTGGTCTTGCAGGTAGGTGTGTGTTTATAATGAGGGGCCGTAGAGGGAAATGGCACCTGCCAGCTCCTTTGTTCCTGGACAAGTCCCTTAGCAAACTCTGAGTTCAGGAACTATGTCTCCCTTGTTTAATCCTCAAGCACCTTTCAACCTGCTTCACCCAAGCTTCTCCACACTCTTTGCTCTGCTTAATCTTTAAGGACAGATCTCAGCTTCCTATCACCTTCTGTGCTCTCTCAGAGCTGAGACAGCTGATTTTTAAAAGTTCCAAGCTTTAAGTCTTCTGGTTGTATACGCTCACAAATGTCATCCCTTCTGATTTTCAAAGCCATAAGCTATGAGGATGTCTCTACGCTTTAGAGGCTCCCCGGTGTAGTAGTTTGTTTCTGGCCCCTCTGTGACTGTGGTTCCCTCCCTCTGGTGGTCAGAAATATGGGCTTTAGATTCCTACAGAGTCCTTGTCCTTCCTACCATCTTTGATGTGATTCCCTCTCTCCATTTAGTTGTATAGTTTTGTGGGGAAATCTGAAGGTCCATTTCTGGGTGACTCTGGTGTGAGTGTTACCTAGTTGTATCTGTGGGATGAGGTGAGTTTAGGGTCCTTCTACTCTGCCATCTTCCCCACAATTCAGTTTATTTTGTCTCATAAAAATATTACGACTCCAACTTTCTTTTCACTTCCATTTGCATGATAAATGGTTTTGTGTCCCATTACTTCCAATCTGCTTTTATTTTTAGGTCTGAAGTGATTCTCTGGTAGGCAGCATAGAGATGGGTCTTGCTTCCTCTTTACAGTCTATGTTTTCTGATTGGGATATTTAGTCCTTTTTTGTTAAAGCAATCATTGAGAAAGTATTTGTATCTCTCTAGTTGACTTCACAAGGAAAAGTGTGACAGGCTTCGCTCTGAGAAGGAGGTCTGCGTGGAACGCCTCTTTCAACTCATGGCTTGTTTCTGGCTGACGGAAGGCTTCTCAAGGGTGTGTACGGAAGCCTAGGGAAAAAGCGGCTACACTTCTCTCTCCGGGGGGAAAAAAGCAAGAACCCAAAAGCATCGGCGAGAAACCGTCTCTCAACGATCACCTTCTTTCCTGACGAGACAGAAACATGTTCAACTCTGTGTGTGTGTGTGTGTGTGTGTGTGTGTGTGTGTGTGTGTGTGTGTGTGAGGGCACGCGCGCGCGTGCGTGAGTGAATAAGGAGAGTGCCATGTACTGACCTGGGAAAAGCAAGTCTGCGTCTACGGCGACTCGCCACTAGCATCTTCAGGTATCCTGGAGAGAGAAGCATTTCCAAAAGTGGGTGTGGAAGCATCATGAAAGTGCCGTACGCTTTACTACCTTTCCCTGGACCTAACTCCGAGAAACGTCCTCCCTGACGATCGAAAAGAGCTGAGCCATCTCAAGGCTGCATGTGATCGCACAGGGACCGTTCCCTGGACCAAACTCCGGAAAACGCGTCGGGGTTCAAGGCAGCTTTCAACGGACGTCTTCTTTCGTGAGCCCAGAAGCGTTTGCATATGTAGGCGTGGAAGCGTCAGGAGAGCGCCGTAGACCGCCCTCTAAGAGGCAACCTCGCTTTTGCGAAGCCGTCTTGCACCTGACATCCTTTGCCTTGGAGACGGGAGCCTTTTATATAGTCGTGGTGGAAGCACAAGGAACGTGCCGTGCCCTGTCCTCATCTCTTAGAAACAAGGCCGCGCGCAATGGGACTTTCAGCGTAGCATATGGACGGGGTCATGAAGTCAGTCGAGATTGCAAGTGGACGTGTGCAGGCATAAGGAGAGTGCCCTATCCTTAACTCCTTGAAAGCATGACGGAGGGAGACCGTCTTTCAAGCGAACCCCTCTCCGGAGGATATATCGAAGCAGTGACAAAAGTGGATGTGGAAGCACAACACAAGGGTTCTATACGAAACTCGGAAAAGAAGGTGGTGTAGAAGGCAGCTTTCCCCCGCGTCTTGGTTCAGGTTTAGGGAAGGGATACTCACTGCGCGTGTGGAAGCCTAGGGAAAGTACCATGGGCTGATGTGTGAAAACCAAGCCTGCGCAGAACGCAACGTTCAGCGCACATCTTGTTTCACGAAGAGAGAAGCCTTTCCAATCTGTGCGTGGAAGCCTAAGGCCAAGTGCCATATATCCTTACCCCCACGGAAAACCGCTGTAGGAAACCCGTCGTTCAACTCACAGCTTCCCGGAGGAAGTTTTTCTAAAGTGCGTGTGGAGGCCCAAGGAAAAGTGTGACAGGCTTCGCTCTGAGAAGGAGGTCTGTGTGGAACGCCTCTTTCAACTCACGGCTTGTTTCTGGCTGAGGGAAGGCTTCTCAAGGGTGTGTACGGAAGCCTAGGCAAAAAGCGCATACACTTTACTCTCCGGGGGGAAAAGGGCAAGCACCCAAAAGCATTGGCGAGAAACCGTCTCTCAACGAACACCTCCTTTCCTGACGAGACAGAAACATGTTCAACTCTGTGTGTGTGTGTGTGTGTGTGTGTGTGTGTGTGCGCGCGCGCGCGCGTGAGTGAATAAGGAATGTGCCATGCACTCACCTGGGAAAAGCAAGTCTGCGTATACGGCAACTCTCCACTAACATCTTCAGGTATCCTTGAGAGAGAAGCATTTCCAAAAGTGGGTGTGGAAGCATCATGAAAGTGCCGTACGCTTTACTACCGTTCAACACCCAAACTCAACACCCAAAAAACAAATAAGCGAGTCAAGAAATGGGCAGAAGATATGAACAGATATTTCTCCAAAGAAGACACACAAATGGCCAACAGACATATGACAAACTGCTCAACATCACTTGGCATGGGGAAAAAGAAATCCAAATGACAATGAGATACCACTTCATACCAGTCAGAATTGCAAAAGTTAACAAGCGAAGAAATAACAAATGTTGGTGAGGAGAAAGGGGAACTCTCTTACACTTCTAAGTGGGAATGAAAACTGGTACAGCCACTTTGGAAAACAATATGGAGGTTCCTCAAGAACTTAAAAGAGAGCTCCCTTACAACCCAGCAATTTTATTTACCCCAAAGCTACAAATGTAGTGATCTGAAGGGGCAACTGCACCCCGAATGTTTATAGCGATATTGTCCACAATAGCCAAACCGTGGAAGGAACCAAGAGATCCATCGACAGATAAATGGATAAAGAAAACATGGTATATACATATACAAAGGAATGTGACTCAGCCATCAGAAAGGATCAATATTTAGCATATCGATGTGGATGGCACTGGAGGGTATTATGCTGAGCAAAATAAGTCAGTCAGAGAAAAACAATTATTATATGGTTTTACTCATATGTGGAATAGAAGGAACAGCACAGAGGATCATAGGGGAAGGGAGGGAAAATGAATGCGAAGAAACCAGAGAGGAAGAAAATCCATGACAGGTTCCCAGCTATTGGAAACAAACTGAGGGTTGCTGGAGGAAAGGTGGGTGGGGAGATGGAGTAACTGTGTGATGGGCATTAAGGAATGCATGTGATGTGGTGAACACTGGGTGTTATACACAACTGATGAATTGTGGAACGCTACATTTGAAATTACTGGTGTACTCTATGTTGGCTAATTCAATTTCAATGTTAAAAAAGTCTATTTTGTCTGATATAAGGATTGCTACTCTGACTTCTTTTGACATCCACTTGCATGATTAATGTTTCTCCATCTCTTAATTTCCATCTGCAGGTGTCTTTAGGTGTGAAATCTTTTATATATATATACAAACTCTGTCATGCTCTTTTGCTTGGAGCATTTAGTCCATTTACATTCAAACTAATTATCATTAGACATGTATTTATTGATGTTTTGTTACTTGTTTCATAGTTTTTTGTGTAGTTTTTCTCTGATCCTTTCTTCTCTTGCTCTCTCTCTCATGGTTTGCTCGTTTTCTTTAATGATATTCTTGGATTTCTTTCCCTTTATCTTTTGCATGTGTATTAGAGGTTTGGGTTTGTGGTGACCCCCTGGATTATATATAGCCTTTTCAGTCTATATTAAGTTGAATGCTGTTTAAGTTCAAACCCACTGTTGACTCCTCCTCATGTGTTAGGGTATATGTTTTCATATTTTACATACTTTTATTTTGTGAATCCCTTAACTGATTTTTACAGAAATACTTATTTTTACTGCTTCCTTGATTCATTATTGTCATACTCTCACTTACGATTTTTTTCCACTCATAGTGTCCCCTTCAATATTTTTTGTAGTTAATTTAGTGGTCATGAACTCTTTTAGTTTGTGTGGCTAAGAAACTCTTTTTCTCCCCTTCTTTTCTGAAGGATAGGCTTGCTGGATAAATTATTCCTTGCTGCAGATTTTTCTCCTTCAGCACTTTGAATATTTAACGCCACTTTCTTCTGTCCTGCATAGTTTCTGCTGAAAACTCAGCTGATAGATTTATGGGCTTTCCCTTGCATGTTAACTGTCTTCTTTTATCTTGCTGCTTTAAATGTTTTTTCTTTATCACTACCTTTTCCCATTTGGATTACTATGTATCTTGATGTGGACCTCCTTAGGTTGATTTTGTGGGAGGGGATCTCTATGCCTTATGGATTTGTATAGGTTTCCTTCACCAGATTAGGTTAAGTTTTCAGCTCTTCTTTGGTCAAATAGATTTTCTGCCCCCTTTTCCCCCTTTTCACCTTCTGGGATCCCTCTCATGTGGGTGTTGTTACACTGGATGGAGTCACTGAATTCCCTAAGTCTCTTCTCATTTTTGCATACTTCTTTTTCCTCTCATTTGTTCCGCTTGATTACTTTCCATTACTGTCTTCTAGTTCATTAATTTGTTCCTCTGCTTCGTCCATCCTGCTAATTATTCTATCTAGTATATTCTTCATTTCATTTCTTGTGTTCCACATCTCTGATTATTTCTTTCATATCTCTTTGTTAAGAGTCTCAATGATGTTCCCCCTTCTGATGTCCTCCCTCTTTTCATTTCCCCAGTGAGTATCTTTATAATTGTTATCTTAAATTTTCTGTCAGGCATGTTCCTTATATCCATTTTGTTTAGGTCTCTTGCTGTGGCTTTGTCCTCTTCTTTCGTTTAGGACATAGTCCTCTGTCTGCTCATTTGGCCTACTTCTCAGAGAATATCTCTCGGTTAGGAAGGTCAGATATATTGCTTGTTCTTGAAAATACGGGGCAGAACATACATTTTTCACTTGGTGATGCTGGTTCTCCTCTGAAGGTAATGCATAGCAACAACAGAGACTGGATCTGGACTGTGTCATTGTGCACAACACATGGGGTGTGCTGTTTTAACAAGACGCATGCGTGTTCTGTGGGTGATGGGGAGACATATTGTTGTCAAGGATTGTGTGGGTCTTATCAGGGAGGGTATCCACAGCACTGGGACTGAAGCAGGTGTGGTAGGTGTGGGGATGGGCCATGGTTTATGCAAGTTAGTGATTGCTAGATTGTGCTTGGTCTTGCAGGTAGGTGTGTGTTTATAATGAGGGGCCGTAGAGGGAAATGGCACCTGCCAGCTCCTTTGTTCCTGGACAAGTCCCTTAGCAAACTCTGAGTTCAGGAACTATGTCTCCCTTGTTTAATCCTCAAGCACCTTTCAACCTGCTTCACCCAAGCTTCTCCACACTCTTTGCTCTGCTTAATCTTTAAGGACAGATCTCAGCTTCCTATCACCTTCTGTGCTCTCTCAGAGCTGAGACAGCTGATTTTTAAAAGTTCCAAGCTTTAAGTCTGCTGGTTGTATACGCTCACAAATGTCATCCCTTCTGATTTTCAAAGCCATAAGCTATGAGGATGTCTCTACGCTTTAGAGGCTCCCCGGTGTAGTAGTTTGTTTCTGGCCCCTCTGTGACTGTGGTTCCCTCCCTCTGGTGGTCAGAAATATGGGCTTTAGATTCCTACAGAGTCCTTGTCCTTCCTACCATCTTTGATGTGATTCCCTCTCTCCATTTAGTTGTATAGTTTTGTGGGGAAATCGGAAGGTCCATTTCTGGGTGACTCTGGTGTGAGTGTTACCTAGTTGTATCTGTGGGATGAGGTGAGTTTAGGGTCCTTCTACTCTGCCATCTTCCCCACAATTCAGTTTATTTTGTCTCATAAAAATATTACGACTCCAACTTTCTTTTCACTTCCATTTGCATGATAAATGGTTTTGTGTCCCATTACTTCCAATCTGCTTTTATTTTTAGGTCTGAAGTGATTCTCTGGTAGGCAGCATAGAGATGGGTCTTGCTTCCTCTTTACAGTCTATGTTTTCTGATTGGGATATTTAGTCCTTTTTTGTTAAAGCAATCATTGAGAAAGTATTTGTATCTCTCTAGTTGACTTCACAAGGAAAAGTGTGACAGGCTTCGCTCTGAGAAGGAGGTCTGCGTGGAACGCCTCTTTCAACTCATGGCTTGTTTCTGGCTGACGGAAGGCTTCTCAAGGGTGTGTACGGAAGCCTAGGGAAAAGGCGGCTACACTTCTCTCTCCGGGGGGAAAAAAGCAAGAACCCAAAAGCATCGGCGAGAAACCGTCTCTCAACGATCACCTTCTTTCCTGACGAGACAGAAACATGTTCAACTCTGTGTGTGTGTGTGTGTGTGTGTGTGTGTGTGTGTGTGTGTGTGTGTGTGAGGGCACGCGCGCGCGTGCGTGAGTGAATAAGGAGAGTGCCATGTACTTACCTGGGAAAAGCAAGTCTGCGTCTACGGCGACTCGCCACTAGCATCTTCAGGTATCCTGGAGAGAGAAGCATTTCCAAAAGTGGGTGTGGAAGCATCATGAAAGTGCCGTACGCTTTACTACCTTTCCCTGGACCTAACTCCGAGAAACGTCCTCCCTGACGATCGAAAAGAGCTGAGCCATCTCAAGGCTGCATGTGATCGCACAGGGACCGTTCCCTGGACCTAACTCCGGAAAACGCGTCGGGGTTCAAGGCAGCTTTCAACGGACGTCTTCTTTCGTGAGCCCAGAAGCGTTTGCATATGTAGGCGTGGAAGCGTCAGGAGAGCGCCGTAGACCGCCCTCTAAGAGGCAACCTCGCTTTTGCGAAGCCGTCTTGCACCTGACATCCTTTGCCTTGGAGACGGGAGCCTTTTATATAGTCGTGGTGGAAGCACAAGGAACGTGCCGTGCCCTGTCCTCATCTCTTAGAAACAAGGCCGCGCGCAATGGGACTTTCAGCGTAGCATATGGACGGGGTCATGAAGTCAGTCGAGATTGCAAGTGGACGTGTGCAGGCATAAGGAGAGTGCCCTATCCTTAACTCCTTGAAAGCGTGACGGAGGGAGACCGTCTTTCAAGCGAACCCCTCTCCGGAGGATATATCGAAGCAGTGACAAAAGTGGATGTGGAAGCACAACGCAAGGGTTCTATACGGAACTCGGAAAAGAAGGTGGTGTAGAAGGCAGCTTTCCCCCGCGTCTTGGTTCAGGTTTAGGGAAGGGATACTCACTGCGCGTGTGGAAGCCTAGGGAAAGTACCATGGGCTGATGTGTGAAAACCAAGCCTGCGCAGAACGCAACGTTCAGCGCACATCTTGTTTCACGAAGAGAGAAGCCGTTTCCAATGTGTGCGTGGAAGCCTAAGGCCAAGTGCCATATATCCTTACCCCCACGGAAAACCGCTGTAGGAAACCCGTCGTTCAACTCACAGCTTCCCGGAGGAAGTTTTTCTAAAGTGCGTGTGGAGGCCCAAGGAAAAGTGTGACAGGCTTCGCTCTGAGAAGGAGGTCTGTGTGGAACGCCTCTTTCAACTCACGGCTTGTTTCTGGCTGAGGGAAGGCTTCTCAAGGGTGTGTACGGAAGCCTAGGCAAAAAGCGCATACACTTTACTCTCCGGGGGGAAAAGGGCAAGCACCCAAAAGCATTGGCGAGAAACCGTCTCTCAACGAACACCTCCTTTCCTGACGAGACAGAAACATGTTCAACTCTGTGTGTGTGTGTGTGTGTGTGTGTGTGTGTGTGTGTGCGCGCGCGCGCGTGAGTGAATAAGGAATGTGCCATGCACTCACCTGGGAAAAGCAAGTCTGCGTATATGGCAACTCTCCACTAACATCTTCAGGTATCCTTGAGAGAGAAGCATTTCCAAAAGTGGGTGTGGAAGCATCATGAAAGTGCCGTACGCTTTACTACCGTTCAACACCCAAACTCAACACCCAAAAAACAAATAAGCGAGTCAAGAAATGGGCAGAAGATATGAACAGATATTTCTCCAAAGAAGACACACAAATGGCCAACAGACATATGACAAACTGCTCAACATCACTTGGCATGGGGAAAAAGAAATCCAAATGACAATGAGATACCACTTCATACCAGTCAGAATTGCAAAAGTTAACAAGCGAAGAAATAACAAATGTTGGTGAGGAGAAAGGGGAACTCTCTTACACTTCTAAGTGGGAATGAAAACTGGTACAGCCACTTTGGAAAACAATATGGAGGTTCCTCAAGAACTTAAAAGAGAGCTCCCTTACAACCCAGCAATTTTATTTACCCCAAAGCTACAAATGTAGTGATCTGAAGGGGCAACTGCACCCCGAATGTTTATAGCGATATTGTCCACAATAGCCAAACCGTGGAAGGAACCAAGAGATCCATCGACAGATAAATGGATAAAGAAAACATGGTATATACATATACAAAGGAATGTGACTCAGCCATCAGAAAGGATCAATATTTAGCATATCGATGTGGATGGCACTGGAGGGTATTATGCTGAGCAAAATAAGTCAGTCAGAGAAAAACAATTATTATATGGTTTTACTCATATGTGGAATAGAAGGAACAGCACAGAGGATCATAGGGGAAGGGAGGGAAAATGAATGCGAAGAAACCAGAGAGGAAGAAAATCCATGACAGGTTCCCAGCTATTGGAAACAAACTGAGGGTTGCTGGAGGAAAGGTGGGTGGGGAGATGGAGTAACTGTGTGATGGGCATTAAGGAATGCATGTGATGTGGTGAACACTGGGTGTTATACACAACTGATGAATTGTGGAACGCTACATTTGAAATTACTGGTGTACTCTATGTTGGCTAATTCAATTTCAATGTTAAAAAAGTCTATTTTGTCTGATATAAGGATTGCTACTCTGACTTCTTTTGACATCCACTTGCATGATTAATGTTTCTCCATCTCTTAATTTCCATCTGCAGGTGTCTTTAGGTGTGAAATCTTTTATATATATATACAAACTCTGTCATGCTCTTTTGCTTGGAGCATTTAGTCCATTTACATTCAAACTAATTATCATTAGACATGTATTTATTGATGTTTTGTTACTTGTTTCATAGTTTTTTGTGTAGTTTTTCTCTGATCCTTTCTTCTCTTGCTCTCTCTCTCATGGTTTGCTCGTTTTCTTTAATGATATTCTTGGATTTCTTTCCCTTTATCTTTTGCATGTGTATTAGAGGTTTGGGTTTGTGGTGACCCCCTGGATTATATATAGCCTTTTCAGTCTATATTAAGTTGAATGCTGTTTAAGTTCAAACCCACTGTTGACTCCTCCTCATGTGTTAGGGTATATGTTTTCATATTTTACATACTTTTATTTTGTGAATCCCTTAACTGATTTTTACAGAAATACTTATTTTTACTGCTTCCTTGATTCATTATTGTCATACTCTCACTTACGATTTTTTTCCACTCATAGTGTCCCCTTCAATATTTTTTGTAGTTAATTTAGTGGTCATGAACTCTTTTAGTTTGTGTGGCTAAGAAACTCTTTTTCTCCCCTTCTTTTCTGAAGGATAGGCTTGCTGGATAAATTATTCCTTGCTGCAGATTTTTCTCCTTCAGCACTTTGAATATTTAACGCCAATTTCTTCTGTCCTGCATAGTTTCTGCTGAAAACTCAGCTGATAGCTTTATGGGCTTTCCCTTGCATGTTAACTGTCTTCTTTTATCTTGCTGCTTTAAATGTTTTTTCTTTATCACTACCTTTTCCCATTTGGATTACTATGTATCTTGATGTGGACCTCCTTAGGTTGATTTTGTGGGAGGGGATCTCTATGCCTTATGGATTTGTATAGGTTTCCTTCACCAGATTAGGTTAAGTTTTCAGCTCTTCTTTGGTCAAATAGATTTTCTGCCCCCTTTTCCCCCTTTTCACCTTCTGGGATCCCTCTCATGTGGGTGTTGTTACACTGGATGGAGTCACTGAATTCCCTAAGTCTCTTCTCATTTTTGCATACTTCTTTTTCCTCTCATTTGTTCCGCTTGATTACTTTCCATTACTGTCTTCTAGTTCATTAATTTGTTCCTCTGCTTCGTCCATCCTGCTAATTATTCTATCTAGTATATTCTTCATTTCATTTCTTGTGTTCCACATCTCTGATTATTTCTTTCATAACTCTTTGTTAAGAGTCTCAATGATGTTCCCCCTTCTGATGTCCTCCCTCTTTTCATTTCCCCAGTGAGTATCTTTATAATTGTTATCTTAAATTTTCTGTCAGGCATGTTCCTTATATCCATTTTGTTTAGGTCTCTTGCTGTGGCTTTGTCCTCTTCTTTCGTTTAGGACATAGTCCTCTGTCTGCTCATTTGGCCTACTTCTCAGAGAATATCTCTCGGTTAGGAAGGTCAGATATATTGCTTGTTCTTGAAAATACGGGGCAGAACATACATTTTTCACTTGGTGATGCTGGTTCTCCTCTGAAGGTAATGCATAGCAACAACAGAGACTGGATCTGGACTGTGTCATTGTGCACAACACATGGGGTGTGCTGTTTTAACAAGACGCATGCGTGTTCTGTGGGTGATGGGGAGACATATTGTTGTCAAGGATTGTGTGGGTCTTATCAGGGAGGGTATCCACAGCACTGGGACTGAAGCAGGTGTGGTAGGTGTGGGGATGGGCCATGGTTTATGCAAGTTAGTGATTGCTAGATTGTGCTTGGTCTTGCAGGTAGGTGTGTGTTTATAATGAGGGGCCGTAGAGGGAAATGGCACCTGCCAGCTCCTTTGTTCCTGGACAAGTCCCTTAGCAAACTCTGAGTTCAGGAACTATGTCTCCCTTGTTTAATCCTCAAGCACCTTTCAACCTGCTTCACCCAAGCTTCTCCACACTCTTTGCTCTGCTTAATCTTTAAGGACAGATCTCAGCTTCCTATCACCTTCTGTGCTCTCTCAGAGCTGAGACAGCTGATTTTTAAAAGTTCCAAGCTTTAAGTCTGCTGGTTGTATACGCTCACAAATGTCATCCCTTCTGATTTTCAAAGCCATAAGCTATGAGGATGTCTCTACGCTTTAGAGGCTCCCCGGTGTAGTAGTTTGTTTCTGGCCCCTCTGTGACTGTGGTTCCCTCCCTCTGGTGGTCAGAAATATGGGCTTTAGATTCCTACAGAGTCCTTGTCCTTCCTACCATCTTTGATGTGATTCCCTCTCTCCATTTAGTTGTATAGTTTTGTGGGGAAATCTGAAGGTCCATTTCTGGGTGACTCTGGTGTGAGTGTTACCTAGTTGTATCTGTGGGATGAGGTGAGTTTAGGGTCCTTCTACTCTGCCATCTTCCCCACAATTCAGTTTATTTTGTCTCATAAAAATATTACGACTCCAACTTTCTTTTCACTTCCATTTGCATGATAAATGGTTTTGTGTCCCATTACTTCCAATCTGCTTTTATTTTTAGGTCTGAAGTGATTCTCTGGTAGGCAGCATAGAGATGGGTCTTGCTTCCTCTTTACAGTCTATGTTTTCTGATTGGGATATTTAGTCCTTTTTTGTTAAAGCAATCATTGAGAAAGTATTTGTATCTCTCTAGTTGACTTCACAAGGAAAAGTGTGACAGGCTTCGCTCTGAGAAGGAGGTCTGCGTGGAACGCCTCTTTCAACTCATGGCTTGTTTCTGGCTGACGGAAGGCTTCTCAAGGGTGTGTACGGAAGCCTAGGGAAAAAGCGGCTACACTTCTCTCTCCGGGGGGAAAAAAGCAAGAACCCAAAAGCATCGGCGAGAAACCGTCTCTCAACGATCACCTTCTTTCCTGACGAGACAGAAACATGTTCAACTCCGTGTGTGTGTGTGTGTGTGTGTGTGTGTGTGTGTGTATGTGTGTGTGTGTGAGGGCACGCGCGCGCGTGCGTGAGTGAATAAGGAGAGTGCCATGTACTGACCTGGGAAAAGCAAGTCTGCGTCTACGGCGACTCGCCACTAGCATCTTCAGGTATCCTGGAGAGAGAAGCATTTCCAAAAGTGGGTGTGGAAGCATCATGAAAGTGCCGTACGCTTTACTACCTTTCCCTGGACCTAACTCCGAGAAACGTCCTCCCTGACGATCGAAAAGAGCTGAGCCATCTCAAGGCTGCGTGTGATCGCACAGGGACCGTTCCCTGGACCTAACTCCGAGAAACGCGTCGGGGTACAAGGCAGCTTTCAACGGACGTCTTCTTTCGTGAGCCCAGAAGCGTTTGCATATGTAGGCGTGGAAGCGTCAGCAGAGCGCCGTAGACCGCCCTCTAAGAGGCAACCTCGCTTTTGCGAAGCCGTCTTGCACCTGACATCCTTTGCCTTGGAGACGGGAGCCTTTTATATAGTCGTGGTGGAAGCACAAGGAACGTGCCGTGCCCTGTCCTCATCTCTTAGAAACAAGGCCGCGCGCAATGGGACTTTCAGCGTAGCATATGGACGGGGTCATGAAGTCAGTCGAGATTGCAAGTGGACGTGTGCAGGCATAAGGAGAGTGCCCTATCCTTAACTCCTTGAAAGCGTGACGGAGGGAGACCGTCTTTCAAGCGAACCCCTCTCCGGAGGATATATCGAAGCAGTGACAAAAGTGGATGTGGAAGCACAACGCAAGGGTTCTATACGAAACTCGGAAAAGAAGGTGGTGTAGAAGGCAGCTTTCCCCCGCGTCTTGGTTCAGGTTTAGGGAAGGGATACTCACTGCGCGTGTGGAAGCCTAGGGAAAGTACCATGGGCTGATGTGTGAAAACCAAGCCTGCGCAGAACGCAACGTTCAGCGCACATCTTGTTTCACGAAGAGAGAAGCCTTTCCAATCTGTGCGTGGAAGCCTAAGGCCAAGTGCCATATATCCTTACCCCCACGGGAAACCGCTGTAGGAAACCCGTCGTTCAACTCACAGCTTCCCGGAGGAAGTTTTTCTAAAGTGCGTGTGGAGGCCCAAGGAAAAGTGTGACAGGCTTCGCTCTGAGAAGGAGGTCTGTGTGGAACGCCTCTTTCAACTCACGGCTTGTTTCTGGCTGAGGGAAGGCTTCTCAAGGGTGTGTACGGAAGCCTAGGCAAAAAGCGCATACACTTTACTCTCCGGGGGGAAAAGGGCAAGCACCCAAAAGCATTGGCGAGAAACCGTCTCTCAACGAACACCTCCTTTCCTGACGAGACAGAAACATGTTCAACTCTGTGTGTGTGTGTGTGTGTGTGTGTGTGTGTGTGTGTGTGTGTGCGCGCGCGCGCGTGAGTGAATAAGGAATGTGCCATGCACTCACCTGGGAAAAGCAAGTCTGCGTATACGGCAACTCTCCACTAACATCTTCAGGTATCCTTGAGAGAGAAGCATTTCCAAAAGTGGGTGTGGAAGCATCATGAAAGTGCCGTACGCTTTACTACCGTTCAACACCCAAACTCAACACCCAAAAAACAAATAAGCGAGTCAAGAAATGGGCAGAAGATATGAACAGATATTTCTCCAAAGAAGACACACAAATGGCCAACAGACATATGACAAACTGCTCAACATCACTTGGCATGGGGAAAAAGAAATCCAAATGACAATGAGATACCACTTCATACCAGTCAGAATTGCAAAAGTTAACAAGCGAAGAAATAACAAATGTTGGTGAGGAGAAAGGGGAACTCTCTTACACTTCTAAGTGGGAATGAAAACTGGTACAGCCACTTTGGAAAACAATATGGAGGTTCCTCAAGAACTTAAAAGAGAGCTCCCTTACAACCCAGCAATTTTATTTACCCCAAAGCTACAAATGTAGTGATCTGAAGGGGCAACTGCACCCCGAATGTTTATAGCGATATTGTCCACAATAGCCAAACCGTGGAAGGAACCAAGAGATCCATCGACAGATAAATGGATAAAGAAAACATGGTATATACATATACAAAGGAATGTGACTCAGCCATCAGAAAGGATCAATATTTAGCATATCGATGTGGATGGCACTGGAGGGTATTATGCTGAGCAAAATAAGTCAGTCAGAGAAAAACAATTATTATATGGTTTTACTCATATGTGGAATAGAAGGAACAGCACAGAGGATCATAGGGGAAGGGAGGGAAAATGAATGCGAAGAAACCAGAGAGGAAGAAAATCCATGACAGGTTCCCAGCTATTGGAAACAAACTGAGGGTTGCTGGAGGAAAGGTGGGTGGGGAGATGGAGTAACTGTGTGATGGGCATTAAGGAATGCATGTGATGTGGTGAACACTGGGTGTTATACACAACTGATGAATTGTGGAACGCTACATTTGAAATTACTGGTGTACTCTATGTTGGCTAATTCAATTTCAATGTTAAAAAAGTCTATTTTGTCTGATATAAGGATTGCTACTCTGACTTCTTTTGACATCCACTTGCATGATTAATGTTTCTCCATCTCTTAATTTCCATCTGCAGGTGTCTTTAGGTGTGAAATCTTTTATATATATATACAAACTCTGTCATGCTCTTTTGCTTGGAGCATTTAGTCCATTTACATTCAAACTAATTATCATTAGACATGTATTTATTGATGTTTTGTTACTTGTTTCATAGTTTTTTGTGTAGTTTTTCTCTGATCCTTTCTTCTCTTGCTCTCTCTCTCATGGTTTGCTCGTTTTCTTTAATGATATTCTTGGATTTCTTTCCCTTTATCTTTTGCATGTGTATTAGAGGTTTGGGTTTGTGGTGACCCCCTGGATTATATATAGCCTTTTCAGTCTATATTAAGTTGAATGCTGTTTAAGTTCAAACCCACTGTTGACTCCTCCTCATGTGTTAGGGTATATGTTTTCATATTTTACATACTTTTATTTTGTGAATCCCTTAACTGATTTTTACAGAAATACTTATTTTTACTGCTTCCTTGATTCATTATTGTCATACTCTCACTTACGATTTTTTTCCACTCATAGTGTCCCCTTCAATATTTTTTGTAGTTAATTTAGTGGTCATGAACTCTTTTAGTTTGTGTGGCTAAGAAACTCTTTTTCTCCCCTTCTTTTCTGAAGGATAGGCTTGCTGGATAAATTATTCCTTGCTGCAGATTTTTCTCCTTCAGCACTTTGAATATTTAACGCCACTTTCTTCTGTCCTGCATAGTTTCTGCTGAAAACTCAGCTGATAGATTTATGGGCTTTCCCTTGCATGTTAACTGTCTTCTTTTATCTTGCTGCTTTAAATGTTTTTTCTTTATCACTACCTTTTCCCATTTTGATTACTATGTATCTTGATGTGGACCTCCTTAGGTTGATTTTGTGGGAGGGGATCTCTATGCCTTATGGATTTGTATAGGTTTCCTTCACCAGATTAGGTTAAGTTTTCAGCTCTTCTTTGGTCAAATAGATTTTCTGCCCCCTTTTCCCCCTTTCACCTTCTGGGATCCCTCTCATGTGGGTGTTGTTACACTGGATGGAGTCACTGAATTCCCTAAGTCTCTTCTCATTTTTGCATACTTCTTTTTCCTCTCATTTGTTCCGCTTGATTACTTTCCATTACTGTCTTCTAGTTCATTAATTTGTTCCTCTGCTTCGTCCATCCTGCTAATTATTCTATCTAGTATATTCTTCATTTCATTTCTTGTGTTCCACATCTCTGATTATTTCTTTCATATCTCTTTGTTAAGAGTCTCAATGATGTTCCCCCTTCTGATGTCCTCCCTCTTTTCATTTCCCCAGTGAGTATCTTTATAATTGTTATCTTAAATTTTCTGTCAGGCATGTTCCTTATATCCATTTTGTTTAGGTCTCTTGCTGTGGCTTTGTCCTCTTCTTTCGTTTAGGACATAGTCCTCTGTCTGCTCATTTGGCCTACTTCTCAGAGAATATCTCTCGGTTAGGAAGGTCAGATATATTGCTTGTTCTTGAAAATACGGGGCAGAACATACATTTTTCACTTGGTGATGCTGGTTCTCCTCTGAAGGTAATGCATAGCAACAACAGAGACTGGATCTGGACTGTGTCATTGTGCACAACACATGGGGTGTGCTGTTTTAACAAGACGCATGCGTGTTCTGTGGGTGATGGGGAGACATATTGTTGTCAAGGATTGTGTGGGTCTTATCAGGGAGGGTATCCACAGCACTGGGACTGAAGCAGGTGTGGTAGGTGTGGGGATGGGCCATGGTTTATGCAAGTTAGTGATTGCTAGATTGTGCTTGGTCTTGCAGGTAGGTGTGTGTTTATAATGAGGGGCCGTAGAGGGAAATGGCACCTGCCAGCTCCTTTGTTCCTGGACAAGTCCCTTAGCAAACTCTGAGTTCAGGAACTATGTCTCCCTTGTTTAATCCTCAAGCACCTTTCAACCTGCTTCACCCAAGCTTCTCCACACTCTTTGCTCTGCTTAATCTTTAAGGACAGATCTCAGCTTCCTATCACCTTCTGTGCTCTCTCAGAGCTGAGACAGCTGATTTTTAAAAGTTCCAAGCTTTAAGTCTGCTGGTTGTATACGCTCACAAATGTCATCCCTTCTGATTTTCAAAGCCATAAGCTATGAGGATGTCTCTACGCTTTAGAGGCTCCCCGGTGTAGTAGTTTGTTTCTGGCCCCTCTGTGACTGTGGTTCCCTCCCTCTGGTGGTCAGAAATATGGGCTTTAGATTCCTACAGAGTCCTTGTCCTTCCTACCATCTTTGATGTGATTCCCTCTCTCCATTTAGTTGTATAGTTTTGTGGGGAAATCTGAAGGTCCATTTCTGGGTGACTCTGGTGTGAGTGTTACCTAGTTGTATCTGTGGGATGAGGTGAGCTTAGGGTCCTTCTACTCTGCCATCTTCCCCACAATTCAGTTTATTTTGTCTCATAAAAATATTACGACTCCAACTTTCTTTTCACTTCCATTTGCATGATAAATGGTTTTGTGTCCCATTACTTCCAATCTGCTTTTATTTTTAGGTCTGAAGTGATTCTCTGGTAGGCAGCATAGAGATGGGTCTTGCTTCCTCTTTACAGTCTATGTTTTCTGATTGGGATATTTAGTCCTTTTTTGTTAAAGCAATCATTGAGAAAGTATTTGTATCTCTCTAGTTGACTTCACAAGGAAAAGTGTGACAGGCTTCGCTCTGAGAAGGAGGTCTGCGTGGAACGCCTCTTTCAACTCATGGCTTGTTTCTGGCTGACGGAAGGCTTCTCAAGGGTGTGTACGGAAGCCTAGGGAAAAGGCGGCTACACTTCTCTCTCCGGGGGGAAAAAAGCAAGAACCCAAAAGCATCGGCGAGAAACCGTCTCTCAACGATCACCTTCTTTCCTGACGAGACAGAAACATGTTCAACTCTGTGTGTGTGTGTGTGTGTGTGTGTGTGTGTGTGTGTGTGTGTGTGTGTGTGAGGGCACGCGCGCGCGTGCGTGAGTGAATAAGGAGAGTGCCATGTACTTACCTGGGAAAAGCAAGTCTGCGTCTACGGCGACTCGCCACTAGCATCTTCAGGTATCCTGGAGAGAGAAGCATTTCCAAAAGTGGGTGTGGAAGCATCATGAAAGTGCCGTACGCTTTACTACCTTTCCCTGGACCTAACTCCGAGAAACGTCCTCCCTGACGATCGAAAAGAGCTGAGCCATCTCAAGGCTGTGTGTGATCGCACAGGGACCGTTCCCTGGACCTAACTCCGAGAAACGCGTCGGGGTACAAGGCAGCTTTCAACGGACGTCTTCTTTCGTGAGCCCAGAAGCGTTTGCATATGTAGGCGTGGAAGCGTCAGCAGAGCGCCGTAGACCGCCCTCTAAGAGGCAACCTCGCTTTTGCGAAGCCGTCTTGCACCTGACATCCTTTGCCTTGGAGACGGGAGCCTTTTATATAGTCGTGGTGGAAGCACAAGGAACGTGCCGTGCCCTGTCCTCATCTCTTAGAAACAAGGCCGCGCGCAATGGGACTTTCAGCGTAGCATATGGACGGGGTCATGAAGTCAGTCGAGATTGCAAGTGGACGTGTGCAGGCATAAGGAGAGTGCCCTATCCTTAACTCCTTGAAAGCGTGACGGAGGGAGACCGTCTTTCAAGCGAACCCCTCTCCGGAGGATATATCGAAGCAGTGACAAAAGTGGATGTGGAAGCACAACGCAAGGGTTCTATACGAAACTCGGAAAAGAAGGTGGTGTAGAAGGCAGCTTTCCCCCGCGTCTTGGTTCAGGTTTAGGGAAGGGATACTCACTGCGCGTGTGGAAGCCTAGGGAAAGTACCATGGGCTGATGTGTGAAAACCAAGCCTGCGCAGAACGCAACGTTCAGCGCACATCTTGTTTCACGAAGAGAGAAGCCTTTCCAATCTGTGCGTGGAAGCCTAAGGCCAAGTGCCATATATCCTTACCCCCACGGAAAACCGCTGTAGGAAACCCGTCGTTCAACTCACTGCTTCCCGGAGGAAGTTTTTCTAAAGTGCGTGTGGAGGCCCAAGGAAAAGTGTGACACGCTTCGCTCTGAGAAGGAGGTCTGTGTGGAACGCCTCTTTCAACTCACGGCTTGTTTCTGGCTGAGGGAAGGCTTCTCAAGGGTGTGTACGGAAGCCTAGGCAAAAAGCGCATACACTTTACTCTCCGGGGGGAAAAGGGCAAGCACCCAAAAGCATTGGCGAGAAACCGTCTCTCAACGAACACCTCCTTTCCTGACGAGACAGAAACATGTTCAACTCTGTGTGTGTGTGTGTGTGTGTGTGTGTGTGTGTGCGCGCGCGCGCGTGAGTGAATAAGGAATGTGCCATGCACTCACCTGGGAAAAGCAAGTCTGCGTATACGGCAACTCTCCACTAACATCTTCAGGTATCCTTGAGAGAGAAGCATTTCCAAAAGTGGGTGTGGAAGCATCATGAAAGTGCCGTACGCTTTACTACCGTTCAACACCCAAACTCAACACCCAAAAAACAAATAAGCGAGTCAAGAAATGGGCAGAAGATATGAACAGATATTTCTCCAAAGAAGACACACAAATGGCCAACAGACATATGACAAACTGCTCAACATCACTTGGCATGGGGAAAAAGAAATCCAAATGACAATGAGATACCACTTCATACCAGTCAGAATTGCAAAAGTTAACAAGCGAAGAAATAACAAATGTTGGTGAGGAGAAAGGGGAACTCTCTTACACTTCTAAGTGGGAATGAAAACTGGTACAGCCACTTTGGAAAACAATATGGAGGTTCCTCAAGAACTTAAAAGAGAGCTCCCTTACAACCCAGCAATTTTATTTACCCCAAAGCTACAAATGTAGTGATCTGAAGGGGCAACTGCACCCCGAATGTTTATAGCGATATTGTCCACAATAGCCAAACCGTGGAAGGAACCAAGAGATCCATCGACAGATAAATGGATAAAGAAAACATGGTATATACATATACAAAGGAATGTGACTCAGCCATCAGAAAGGATCAATATTTAGCATATCGATGTGGATGGCACTGGAGGGTATTATGCTGAGCAAAATAAGTCAGTCAGAGAAAAACAATTATTATATGGTTTTACTCATATGTGGAATAGAAGGAACAGCACAGAGGATCATAGGGGAAGGGAGGGAAAATGAATGCGAAGAAACCAGAGAGGAAGAAAATCCATGACAGGTTCCCAGCTATTGGAAACAAACTGAGGGTTGCTGGAGGAAAGGTGGGTGGGGAGATGGAGTAACTGTGTGATGGGCATTAAGGAATGCATGTGATGTGGTGAACACTGGGTGTTATACACAACTGATGAATTGTGGAACGCTACATTTGAAATTACTGGTGTACTCTATGTTGGCTAATTCAATTTCAATGTTAAAAAAGTCTATTTTGTCTGATATAAGGATTGCTACTCTGACTTCTTTTGACATCCACTTGCATGATTAATGTTTCTCCATCTCTTAATTTCCATCTGCAGGTGTCTTTAGGTGTGAAATCTTTTATATATATATACAAACTCTGTCATGCTCTTTTGCTTGGAGCATTTAGTCCATTTACATTCAAACTAATTATCATTAGACATGTATTTATTGATGTTTTGTTACTTGTTTCATAGTTTTTTGTGTAGTTTTTCTCTGATCCTTTCTTCTCTTGCTCTCTCTCTCATGGTTTGCTCGTTTTCTTTAATGATATTCTTGGATTTCTTTCCCTTTATCTTTTGCATGTGTATTAGAGGTTTGGGTTTGTGGTGACCCCCTGGATTATATAGCCTTTTCAGTCTATATTAAGTTGAATGCTGTTTAAGTTCAAACCCACTGTTGACTCCTCCTCATGTGTTAGGGTATATGTTTTCATATTTTACATACTTTTATTTTGTGAATCCCTTAACTGATTTTTACAGAAATACTTATTTTTACTGCTTCCTTGATTCATTATTGTCATACTCTCACTTACGATTTTTTTCCACTCATAGTGTCCCCTTCAATATTTTTTGTAGTTAATTTAGTGGTCATGAACTCTTTTAGTTTGTGTGGCTAAGAAACTCTTTTTCTCCCCTTCTTTTCTGAAGGATAGGCTTGCTGGATAAATTATTCCTTGCTGCAGATTTTTCTCCTTCAGCACTTTGAATATTTAACGCCACTTTCTTCTGTCCTGCTTAGTTTCTGCTGAAAACTCAGCTGATAGCTTTATGGGCTTTCCCTTGCATGTTAACTGTCTTCTTTTATCTTGCTGCTTTAAATGTTTTTTCTTTATCACTACCTTTTCCCATTTGGATTACTATGTATCTTGATGTGGACCTCCTTAGGTTGATTTTGTGGGAGGGGATCTCTATGCCTTATGGATTTGTATAGGTTTCCTTCACCAGATTAGGTTAAGTTTTCAGCTCTTCTTTGGTCAAATAGATTTTCTGCCCCCTTTTCCCCCTTTTCACCTTCTGGGATCCCTCTCATGTGGGTGTTGTTACACTGGATGGAGTCACTGAATTCCCTAAGTCTCTTCTCATTTTTGCATACTTCTTTTTCCTCTCATTTGTTCCGCTTGATTACTTTCCATTACTGTCTTCTAGTTCATTAATTTGTTCCTCTGCTTCGTCCATCCTGCTAATTATTCTATCTAGTATATTCTTCATTTCATTTCTTGTGTTCCACATCTCTGATTATTTCTTTCATATCTCTTTGTTAAGAGTCTCAATGATGTTCCCCCCTCTGATGTCCTCCCTCTTTTCATTTCCCCAGTGAGTATCTTTATAATTGTTATCTTAAATTTTCTGTCAGGCATGTTCCTTATATCCATTTTGTTTAGGTCTCTTGCTGTGGCTTTGTCCTCTTCTTTCGTTTAGGACATAGTCCTCTGTCTGCTCATTTGGCCTACTTCTCAGAGAATATCTCTCTGTTAGGAAGGTCAGATATATTGCTTGTTCTTGAAAATACGGGGCAGAACATACATTTTTCACTTGGTGATGCTGGTTCTCCTCTGAAGGTAATGCATAGCAACAACAGAGACTGGATCTGGACTGTGTCATTGTGCACAACACATGGGGTGTGCTGTTTTAACAAGACGCATGCGTGTTCTGTGGGTGATGGGGAGACATATTGTTGTCAAGGATTGTGTGGGTCTTATCAGGGAGGGTATCCACAGCACTGGGACTGAAGCAGGTGTGGTAGGTGTGGGGATGGGCCATGGTTTATGCAAGTTAGTGATTGCTAGATTGTGCTTGGTCTTGCAGGTAGGTGTGTGTTTATAATGAGGGGCCGTAGAGGGAAATGGCACCTGCCAGCTCCTTTGTTCCTGGACAAGTCCCTTAGCAAACTCTGAGTTCAGGAACTATGTCTCCCTTGTTTAATCCTCAAGCACCTTTCAACCTGCTTCACCCAAGCTTCTCCACACTCTTTGCTCTGCTTAATCTTTAAGGACAGATCTCAGCTTCCTATCACCTTCTGTGCTCTCTCAGAGCTGAGACAGCTGATTTTTAAAAGTTCCAAGCTTTAAGTCTGCTGGTTGTATACGCTCACAAATGTCATCCCTTCTGATTTTCAAAGCCATAAGCTATGAGGATGTCTCTACGCTTTAGAGGCTCCCCGGTGTAGTAGTTTGTTTCTGGCCCCTCTGTGACTGTGGTTCCCTCCCTCTGGTGGTCAGAAATATGGGCTTTAGATTCCTACAGAGTCCTTGTCCTTCCTACCATCTTTGATGTGATTCCCTCTCTCCATTTAGTTGTATAGTTTTGTGGGGAAATCTGAAGGTCCATTTCTGGGTGACTCTGGTGTGAGTGTTACCTAGTTGTATCTGTGGGATGAGGTGAGTTTAGGGTCCTTCTACTCTGCCATCTTCCCCACAATTCAGTTTATTTTGTCTCATAAAAATATTACGACTCCAACTTTCTTTTCACTTCCATTTGCATGATAAATGGTTTTGTGTCCCATTACTTCCAATCTGCTTTCATTTTTAGGTCTGAAGTGATTCTCTGGTAGGCAGCATAGAGATGGGTCTTGCTTCCTCTTTACAGTCTATGTTTTCTGATTGGGATATTTAGTCCTTTTTTGTTAAAGCAATCATTGAGAAAGTATTTGTATCTCTCTAGTTTACTTCACAAGGAAAAGTGTGACAGGCTTCGCTCTGAGAAGGAGGTCTGCGTGGAACGCCTCTTTCAACTCATGGCTTGTTTCTGGCTGACGGAAGGCTTCTCAAGGGTGTGTACGGAAGCCTAGGGAAAAAGCGGCTACACTTCTCTCTCCGGGGGGAAAAAAGCAAGAACCCAAAAGCATCGGCGAGAAACCGTCTCTCAACGATCACCTTCTTTCCTGACGAGACAGAAACATGTTCAACTCTGTGTGTGTGTGTGTGTGTGTGTGTGTGTGTGTGTGTGTGTGTGTGAGGGCACGCGCGCGCGCGCGTGCGTGAGTGAATAAGGAGAGTGCCATGTACTGACCTGGGAAAAGCAAGTCTGCGTCTACGGCGACTCGCCACTAGCATCTTCAGGTATCCTGGAGAGAGAAGCATTTCCAAAAGTGGGTGTGGAAGCATCATGAAAGTGCCGTACGCTTTACTACCTTTCCCTGGACCTAACTCCGAGAAACGTCCTCCCTGACGATCGAAAAGAGCTGAGCCATCTCAAGGCTGCGTGTGATCGCACAGGGACCGTTCCCTGGACCTAACTCCGAGAAACGCGTCGGGGTACAAGGCAGCTTTCAACGGACGTCTTCTTTCGTGAGCCCAGAAGCGTTTGCATATGTAGGCGTGGAAGCGTCAGCAGAGCGCCGTAGACCGCCCTCTAAGAGGCAACCTCGCTTTTGCGAAGCCGTCTTGCACCTGACATCCTTTGCCTTGGAGACGGGAGCCTTTTATATAGTCGTGGTGGAAGCACAAGGAACGTGCCGTGCCCTGTCCTCATCTCTTAGAAACAAGGCCGCGCGCAATGGGACTTTCAGCGTAGCATATGGACGGGGTCATGAAGTCAGTCGAGATTGCAAGTGGACGTGTGCAGGCATAAGGAGAGTGCCCTATCCTTAACTCCTTGAAAGCGTGACGGAGGGAGACCGTCTTTCAAGCGAACCCCTCTCCGGAGGATATATCGAAGCAGTGACAAAAGTGGATGTGGAAGCACAACGCAAGGGTTCTATACGAAACTCGGAAAAGAAGGTGGTGTAGAAGGCAGCTTTCCCCCGCGTCTTGGTTCAGGTTTAGGGAAGGGATACTCACTGCGCGTGTGGAAGCCTAGGGAAAGTACCATGGGCTGATGTGTGAAAACCAAGCCTGCGCAGAACGCAACGTTCAGCGCACATCTTGTTTCACGAAGAGAGAAGCCTTTCCAATCTGTGCGTGGAAGCCTAAGGCCAAGTGCCATATATCCTTACCCCCACGGAAAACCGCTGTAGGAAACCCGTCGTTCAACTCACAGCTTCCCGGAGGAAGTTTTTCTAAAGTGCGTGTGGAGGCCCAAGGAAAAGTGTGACAGGCTTCGCTCTGAGAAGGAGGTCTGTGTGGAACGCCTCTTTCAACTCACGGCTTGTTTCTGGCTGAGGGAAGGCTTCTCAAGGGTGTGTACGGAAGCCTAGGCAAAAAGCGCATACACTTTACTCTCCGGGGGGAAAAGGGCAAGCACCCAAAAGCATTGGCGAGAAACCGTCTCTCAACGAACACCTCCTTTCCTGACGAGACAGAAACATGTTCAACTCTGTGTGTGTGTGTGTGTGTGTGTGTGTGTGTGTGTGTGCGCGCGCGCGCGTGAGTGAATAAGGAATGTGCCATGCACTCACCTGGGAAAAGCAAGTCTGCGTATACGGCAACTCTCCACTAACATCTTCAGGTATCCTTGAGAGAGAAGCATTTCCAAAAGTGGGTGTGGAAGCATCATGAAAGTGCCGTACGCTTTACTACCGTTCAACACCCAAACTCAACACCCAAAAAACAAATAAGCGAGTCAAGAAATGGGCAGAAGATATGAACAGATATTTCTCCAAAGAAGACACACAAATGGCCAACAGACATATGACAAACTGCTCAACATCACTTGGCATGGGGAAAAAGAAATCCAAATGACAATGAGATACCACTTCATACCAGTCAGAATTGCAAAAGTTAACAAGCGAAGAAATAACAAATGTTGGTGAGGAGAAAGGGGAACTCTCTTACACTTCTAAGTGGGAATGAAAACTGGTACAGCCACTTTGGAAAACAATATGGAGGTTCCTCAAGAACTTAAAAGAGAGCTCCCTTACAACCCAGCAATTTTATTTACCCCAAAGCTACAAATGTAGTGATCTGAAGGGGCAACTGCACCCCGAATGTTTATAGCGATATTGTCCACAATAGCCAAACCGTGGAAGGAACCAAGAGATCCATCGACAGATAAATGGATAAAGAAAACATGGTATATACATATACAAAGGAATGTGACTCAGCCATCAGAAAGGATCAATATTTAGCATATCGATGTGGATGGCACTGGAGGGTATTATGCTGAGCAAAATAAGTCAGTCAGAGAAAAACAATTATTATATGGTTTTACTCATATGTGGAATAGAAGGAACAGCACAGAGGATCATAGGGGAAGGGAGGGAAAATGAATGCGAAGAAACCAGAGAGGAAGAAAATCCATGACAGGTTCCCAGCTATTGGAAACAAACTGAGGGTTGCTGGAGGAAAGGTGGGTGGGGAGATGGAGTAACTGTGTGATGGGCATTAAGGAATGCATGTGATGTGGTGAACACTGGGTGTTATACACAACTGATGAATTGTGGAACGCTACATTTGAAATTACTGGTGTACTCTATGTTGGCTAATTCAATTTCAATGTTAAAAAAGTCTATTTTGTCTGATATAAGGATTGCTACTCTGACTTCTTTTGACATCCACTTGCATGATTAATGTTTCTCCATCTCTTAATTTCCATCTGCAGGTGTCTTTAGGTGTGAAATCTTTTATATATATATACAAACTCTGTCATGCTCTTTTGCTTGGAGCATTTAGTCCATTTACATTCAAACTAATTATCATTAGACATGTATTTATTGATGTTTTGTTACTTGTTTCATAGTTTTTTGTGTAGTTTTTCTCTGATCCTTTCTTCTCTTGCTCTCTCTCTCATGGTTTGCTCGTTTTCTTTAATGATATTCTTGGATTTCTTTCCCTTTATCTTTTGCATGTGTATTAGAGGTTTGGGTTTGTGGTGACCCCCTGGATTATATAGCCTTTTCAGTCTATATTAAGTTGAATGCTGTTTAAGTTCAAACCCACTGTTGACTCCTCCTCATGTGTTAGGGTATATGTTTTCATATTTTACATACTTTTATTTTGTGAATCCCTTAACTGATTTTTACAGAAATACTTATTTTTACTGCTTCCTTGATTCATTATTGTCATACTCTCACTTACGATTTTTTTCCACTCATAGTGTCCCCTTCAATATTTTTTGTAGTTAATTTAGTGGTCATGAACTCTTTTAGTTTGTGTGGCTAAGAAACTCTTTTTCTCCCCTTCTTTTCTGAAGGATAGGCTTGCTGGATAAATTATTCCTTGCTGCAGATTTTTCTCCTTCAGCACTTTGAATATTTAACGCCACTTTCTTCTGTCCTGCTTAGTTTCTGCTGAAAACTCAGCTGATAGCTTTATGGGCTTTCCCTTGCATGTTAACTGTCTTCTTTTATCTTGCTGCTTTAAATGTTTTTTCTTTATCACTACCTTTTCCCATTTGGATTACTATGTATCTTGATGTGGACCTCCTTAGGTTGATTTTGTGGGAGGGGATCTCTATGCCTTATGGATTTGTATAGGTTTCCTTCACCAGATTAGGTTAAGTTTTCAGCTCTTCTTTGGTCAAATAGATTTTCTGCCCCCTTTTCCCCCTTTTCACCTTCTGGGATCCCTCTCATGTGGGTGTTGTTACACTGGATGGAGTCACTGAATTCCCTAAGTCTCTTCTCATTTTTGCATACTTCTTTTTCCTCTCATTTGTTCCGCTTGATTACTTTCCATTACTGTCTTCTAGTTCATTAATTTGTTCCTCTGCTTCGTCCATCCTGCTAATTATTCTATCTAGTATATTCTTCATTTCATTTCTTGTGTTCCACATCTCTGATTATTTCTTTCATATCTCTTTGTTAAGAGTCTCAATGATGTTCCCCCTTCTGATGTCCTCCCTCTTTTCATTTCCCCAGTGAGTATCTTTATAATTGTTATCTTAAATTTTCTGTCAGGCATGTTCCTTATATCCATTTTGTTTAGGTCTCTTGCTGTGGCTTTGTCCTCTTCTTTCGTTTAGGACATAGTCCTCTGTCTGCTCATTTGGCCTACTTCTCAGAGAATATCTCTCTGTTAGGAAGGTCAGATATATTGCTTGTTCTTGAAAATACGGGGCAGAACATACATTTTTCACTTGGTGATGCTGGTTCTCCTCTGAAGGTAATGCATAGCAACAACAGAGACTGGATCTGGACTGTGTCATTGTGCACAACACATGGGGTGTGCTGTTTTAACAAGACGCATGCGTGTTCTGTGGGTGATGGGGAGACATATTGTTGTCAAGGATTGTGTGGGTCTTATCAGGGAGGGTATCCACAGCACTGGGACTGAAGCAGGTGTGGTAGGTGTGGGGATGGGCCATGGTTTATGCAAGTTAGTGATTGCTAGATTGTGCTTGGTCTTGCAGGTAGGTGTGTGTTTATAATGAGGGGCCGTAGAGGGAAATGGCACCTGCCAGCTCCTTTGTTCCTGGACAAGTCCCTTAGCAAACTCTGAGTTCAGGAACTATGTCTCCCTTGTTTAATCCTCAAGCACCTTTCAACCTGCTTCACCCAAGCTTCTCCACACTCTTTGCTCTGCTTAATCTTTAAGGACAGATCTCAGCTTCCTATCACCTTCTGTGCTCTCTCAGAGCTGAGACAGCTGATTTTTAAAAGTTCCAAGCTTTAAGTCTGCTGGTTGTATACGCTCACAAATGTCATCCCTTCTGATTTTCAAAGCCATAAGCTATGAGGATGTCTCTACGCTTTAGAGGCTCCCCGGTGTAGTAGTTTGTTTCTGGCCCCTCTGTGACTGTGGTTCCCTCCCTCTGGTGGTCAGAAATATGGGCTTTAGATTCCTACAGAGTCCTTGTCCTTCCTACCATCTTTGATGTGATTCCCTCTCTCCATTTAGTTGTATAGTTTTGTGGGGAAATCTGAAGGTCCATTTCTGGGTGACTCTGGTGTGAGTGTTACCTAGTTGTATCTGTGGGATGAGGTGAGTTTAGGGTCCTTCTACTCTGCCATCTTCCCCACAATTCAGTTTATTTTGTCTCATAAAAATATTACGACTCCAACTTTCTTTTCACTTCCATTTGCATGATAAATGGTTTTGTGTCCCATTACTTCCAATCTGCTTTCATTTTTAGGTCTGAAGTGATTCTCTGGTAGGCAGCATAGAGATGGGTCTTGCTTCCTCTTTACAGTCTATGTTTTCTGATTGGGATATTTAGTCCTTTTTTGTTAAAGCAATCATTGAGAAAGTATTTGTATCTCTCTAGTTGACTTCACAAGGAAAAGTGTGACAGGCTTCGCTCTGAGAAGGAGGTCTGCGTGGAACGCCTCTTTCAACTCATGGCTTGTTTCTGGCTGACGGAAGGCTTCTCAAGGGTGTGTACGGAAGCCTAGGGAAAAAGCGGCTACACTTCTCTCTCCGGGGGGAAAAAAGCAAGAACCCAAAAGCATCGGCGAGAAACCGTCTCTCAACGATCACCTTCTTTCCTGACGAGACAGAAACATGTTCAACTCTGTGTGTGTGTGTGTGTGTGTGTGTGTGTGTGTGTGTGTGTGTGAGGGCACGCGCGCGCGCGCGTGCGTGAGTGAATAAGGAGAGTGCCATGTACTGACCTGGGAAAAGCAAGTCTGCGTCTACGGCGACTCGCCACTAGCATCTTCAGGTATCCTGGAGAGAGAAGCATTTCCAAAAGTGGGTGTGGAAGCATCATGAAAGTGCCGTACGCTTTACTACCTTTCCCTGGACCTAACTCCGAGAAACGTCCTCCCTGACGATCGAAAAGAGCTGAGCCATCTCAAGGCTGCGTGTGATCGCACAGGGACCGTTCCCTGGACCTAACTCCGAGAAACGCGTCGGGGTACAAGGCAGCTTTCAACGGACGTCTTCTTTCGTGAGCCCAGAAGCGTTTGCATATGTAGGCGTGGAAGCGTCAGCAGAGCGCCGTAGACCGCCCTCTAAGAGGCAACCTCGCTTTTGCGAAGCCGTCTTGCACCTGACATCCTTTGCCTTGGAGACGGGAGCCTTTTATATAGTCGTGGTGGAAGCACAAGGAACGTGCCGTGCCCTGTCCTCATCTCTTAGAAACAAGGCCGCGCGCAATGGGACTTTCAGCGTAGCATATGGACGGGGTCATGAAGTCAGTCGAGATTGCAAGTGGACGTGTGCAGGCATAAGGAGAGTGCCCTATCCTTAACTCCTTGAAAGCGTGACGGAGGGAGACCGTCTTTCAAGCGAACCCCTCTCCGGAGGATATATCGAAGCAGTGACAAAAGTGGATGTGGAAGCACAACGCAAGGGTTCTATACGAAACTCGGAAAAGAAGGTGGTGTAGAAGGCAGCTTTCCCCCGCGTCTTGGTTCAGGTTTAGGGAAGGGATACTCACTGCGCGTGTGGAAGCCTAGGGAAAGTACCATGGGCTGATGTGTGAAAACCAAGCCTGCGCAGAACGCAACGTTCAGCGCACATCTTGTTTCACGAAGAGAGAAGCCTTTCCAATGTGTGCGTGGAAGCCTAAGGCCAAGTGCCATATATCCTTACCCCCACGGAAAACCGCTGTAGGAAACCCGTCGTTCAACTCACAGCTTCCCGGAGGAAGTTTTTCTAAAGTGCGTGTGGAGGCCCAAGGAAAAGTGTGACAGGCTTCGCTCTGAGAAGGAGATCTGTGTGGAACGCCTCTTTCAACTCACGGCTTGTTTCTGGCTGAGGGAAGGCTTCTCAAGGGTGTGTACGGAAGCCTAGGCAAAAAGCGCATACACTTTACTCTCCGGGGGGAAAAGGGCAAGCACCCAAAAGCATTGGCGAGAAACCGTCTCTCAACGAACACCTCCTTTCCTGACGAGACAGAAACATGTTCAACTCTGTGTGTGTGTGTGTGTGTGTGTGTGTGTGTGTGTGTGTGTGTGTGCGCGCGCGCGCGTGAGTGAATAAGGAATGTGCCATGCACTCACCTGGGAAAAGCAAGTCTGCGTATACGGCAACTCTCCACTAACATCTTCAGGTATCCTTGAGAGAGAAGCATTTCCAAAAGTGGGTGTGGAAGCATCATGAAAGTGCCGTACGCTTTACTACCGTTCAACACCCAAACTCAACACCCAAAAAACAAATAAGCGAGTCAAGAAATGGGCAGAAGATATGAACAGATATTTCTCCAAAGAAGACACACAAATGGCCAACAGACATATGACAAACTGCTCAACATCACTTGGCATGGGGAAAAAGAAATCCAAATGACAATGAGATACCACTTCATACCAGTCAGAATTGCAAAAGTTAACAAGCGAAGAAATAACAAATGTTGGTGAGGAGAAAGGGGAACTCTCTTACACTTCTAAGTGGGAATGAAAACTGGTACAGCCACTTTGGAAAACAATATGGAGGTTCCTCAAGAACTTAAAAGAGAGCTCCCTTACAACCCAGCAATTTTATTTACCCCAAAGCTACAAATGTAGTGATCTGAAGGGGCAACTGCACCCCGAATGTTTATAGCGATATTGTCCACAATAGCCAAACCGTGGAAGGAACCAAGAGATCCATCGACAGATAAATGGATAAAGAAAACATGGTATATACATATACAAAGGAATGTGACTCAGCCATCAGAAAGGATCAATATTTAGCATATCGATGTGGATGGCACTGGAGGGTATTATGCTGAGCAAAATAAGTCAGTCAGAGAAAAACAATTATTATATGGTTTTACTCATATGTGGAATAGAAGGAACAGCACAGAGGATCATAGGGGAAGGGAGGGAAAATGAATGCGAAGAAACCAGAGAGGAAGAAAATCCATGACAGGTTCCCAGCTATTGGAAACAAACTGAGGGTTGCTGGAGGAAAGGTGGGTGGGGAGATGGAGTAACTGTGTGATGGGCATTAAGGAATGCATGCGATGTGGTGAACACTGGGTGTTATACACAACTGATGAATTGTGGAACGCTACATTTGAAATTACTGGTGTACTCTATGTTGGCTAATTCAATTTCAATGTTAAAAAAGTCTATTTTGTCTGATATAAGGATTGCTACTCTGACTTCTTTTGACATCCACTTGCATGATTAATGTTTCTCCATCTCTTAATTTCCATCTGCAGGTGTCTTTAGGTGTGAAATCTTTTATATATATATACAAACTCTGTCATGCTCTTTTGCTTGGAGCATTTAGTCCATTTACATTCAAACTAATTATCATTAGACATGTATTTATTGATGTTTTGTTACTTGTTTCATAGTTTTTTGTGTAGTTTTTCTCTGATCCTTTCTTCTCTTGCTCTCTCTCTCATGGTTTGCTCGTTTTCTTTAATGATATTCTTGGATTTCTTTCCCTTTGTCTTTTGCATGTGTATTAGAGGTTTGGGTTTGTGGTGACCCCCTGGATTATATATAGCCTTTTCAGTCTATATTAAGTTGAATGCTGTTTAAGTTCAAACCCACTGTTGACTCCTCCTCATGTGTTAGGGTATATGTTTTCATATTTTACATACTTTTATTTTGTGAATCCCTTAACTGATTTTTACAGAAATACTTATTTTTACTGCTTCCTTGATTCATTATTGTCATACTCTCACTTACGATTTTTTTCCACTCATAGTGTCCCCTTCAATATTTTTTGTAGTTAATTTAGTGGTCATGAACTCTTTTAGTTTGTGTGGCTAAGAAACTCTTTTTCTCCCCTTCTTTTCTGAAGGATAGGCTTGCTGGATAAATTATTCCTTGCTGCAGATTTTTCTCCTTCAGCACTTTGAATATTTAACGCCACTTTCTTCTGTCCTGCTTAGTTTCTGCTGAAAACTCAGCTGATAGCTTTATGGGCTTTCCCTTGCATGTTAACTGTCTTCTTTTATCTTGCTGCTTTAAATGTTTTTTCTTTATCACTACCTTTTCCCATTTGGATTACTATGTATCTTGATGTGGACCTCCTTAGGTTGATTTTGTGGGAGGGGATCTCTATGCCTTATGGATTTGTATAGGTTTCCTTCACCAGATTAGGTTAAGTTTTCAGCTCTTCTTTGGTCAAATAGATTTTCTGCCCCCTTTTCCCCCTTTTCACCTTCTGGGATCCCTCTCATGTGGGTGTTGTTACACTGGATGGAGTCACTGAATTCCCTAAGTCTCTTCTCATTTTTGCATACTTCTTTTTCCTCTCATTTGTTCCGCTTGATTACTTTCCATTACTGTCTTCTAGTTCATTAATTTGTTCCTCTGCTTCGTCCATCCTGCTAATTATTCTATCTAGTATATTCTTCATTTCATTTCTTGTGTTCCACATCTCTGATTATTTCTTTCATATCTCTTTGTTAAGAGTCTCAATGATGTTCCCCCTTCTGATGTCCTCCCTCTTTTCATTTCCCCAGTGAGTATCTTTATAATTGTTATCTTAAATTTTCTGTCAGGCATGTTCCTTATATCCATTTTGTTTAGGTCTCTTGCTGTGGCTTTGTCCTCTTCTTTCGTTTAGGACATAGTCCTCTGTCTGCTCATTTGGCCTACTTCTCAGAGAATATCTCTCGGTTAGGAAGGTCAGATATATTGCTTGTTCTTGAAAATACGGGGCAGAACATACATTTTTCACTTGGTGATGCTGGTTCTCCTCTGAAGGTAATGCATAGCAACAACAGAGACTGGATCTGGACTGTGTCATTGTGCACAACACATGGGGTGTGCTGTTTTAACAAGACGCATGCGTGTTCTGTGGGTGATGGGGAGACATATTGTTGTCAAGGATTGTGTGGGTCTTATCAGGGAGGGTATCCACAGCACTGGGACTGAAGCAGGTGTGGTAGGTGTGGGGATGGGCCATGGTTTATGCAAGTTAGTGATTGCTAGATTGTGCTTGGTCTTGCAGGTAGGTGTGTGTTTATAATGAGGGGCCGTAGAGGGAAATGGCACCTGCCAGCTCCTTTGTTCCTGGACAAGTCCCTTAGCAAACTCTGAGTTCAGGAACTATGTCTCCCTTGTTTAATCCTCAAGCACCTTTCAACCTGCTTCACCCAAGCTTCTCCACACTCTTTGCTCTGCTTAATCTTTAAGGACAGATCTCAGCTTCCTATCACCTTCTGTGCTCTCTCAGAGCTGAGACAGCTGATTTTTAAAAGTTCCAAGCTTTAAGTCTGCTGGTTGTATACGCTCACAAATGTCATCCCTTCTGATTTTCAAAGCCATAAGCTATGAGGATGTCTCTACGCTTTAGAGGCTCCCCGGTGTAGTAGTTTGTTTCTGGCCCCTCTGTGACTGTGGTTCCCTCCCTCTGGTGGTCAGAAATATGGGCTTTAGATTCCTACAGAGTCCTTGTCCTTCCTACCATCTTTGATGTGATTCCCTCTCTCCATTTAGTTGTATAGTTTTGTGGGGAAATCGGAAGGTCCATTTCTGGGTGACTCTGGTGTGAGTGTTACCTAGTTGTATCTGTGGGATGAGGTGAGTTTAGGGTCCTTCTACTCTGCCATCTTCCCCACAATTCAGTTTATTTTGTCTCATAAAAATATTACGACTCCAACTTTCTTTTCACTTCCATTTGCATGATAAATGGTTTTGTGTCCCATTACTTCCAATCTGCTTTTATTTTTAGGTCTGAAGTGATTCTCTGGTAGGCAGCATAGAGATGGGTCTTGCTTCCTCTTTACAGTCTATGTTTTCTGATTGGGATATTTAGTCCTTTTTTGTTAAAGCAATCATTGAGAAAGTATTTGTATCTCTCTAGTTGACTTCACAAGGAAAAGTGTGACAGGCTTCGCTCTGAGAAGGAGGTCTGCGTGGAACGCCTCTTTCAACTCATGGCTTGTTTCTGGCTGACGGAAGGCTTCTCAAGGGTGTGTACGGAAGCCTAGGGAAAAAGCGGCTACACTTCTCTCTCCGGGGGGAAAAAAGCAAGAACCCAAAAGCATCGGCGAGAAACCGTCTCTCAACGATCACCTTCTTTCCTGACGAGACAGAAACATGTTCAACTCTGTGTGTGTGTGTGTGTGTGTGTGTGTGTGTGTGTGTGTGAGGGCACGCGCGCGCGCGCGTGCGTGAGTGAATAAGGAGAGTGCCATGTACTGACCTGGGAAAAGCAAGTCTGCGTCTACGGCGACTCGCCACTAGCATCTTCAGGTATCCTGGAGAGAGAAGCATTTCCAAAAGTGGGTGTGGAAGCATCATGAAAGTGCCGTACGCTTTACTACCTTTCCCTGGACCTAACTCCGAGAAACGTCCTCCCTGACGATCGAAAAGAGCTGAGCCATCTCAAGGCTGCGTGTGATCGCACAGGGACCGTTCCCTGGACCTAACTCCGAGAAACGCGTCGGGGTACAAGGCAGCTTTCAACGGACGTCTTCTTTCGTGAGCCCAGAAGCGTTTGCATATGTAGGCGTGGAAGCGTCAGCAGAGCGCCGTAGACCGCCCTCTAAGAGGCAACCTCGCTTTTGCGAAGCCGTCTTGCACCTGACATCCTTTGCCTTGGAGACGGGAGCCTTTTATATAGTCGTGGTGGAAGCACAAGGAACGTGCCGTGCCCTGTCCTCATCTCTTAGAAACAAGGCCGCGCGCAATGGGACTTTCAGCGTAGCATATGGACGGGGTCATGAAGTCAGTCGAGATTGCAAGTGGACGTGTGCAGGCATAAGGAGAGTGCCCTATCCTTAACTCCTTGAAAGCGTGACGGAGGGAGACCGTCTTTCAAGCGAACCCCTCTCCGGAGGATATATCGAAGCAGTGACAAAAGTGGATGTGGAAGCACAACGCAAGGGTTCTATACGAAACTCGGAAAAGAAGGTGGTGTAGAAGGCAGCTTTCCCCCGCGTCTTGGTTCAGGTTTAGGGAAGGGATACTCACTGCGCGTGTGGAAGCCTAGGGAAAGTACCATGGGCTGATGTGTGAAAACCAAGCCTGCGCAGAACGCAACGTTCAGCGCACATCTTGTTTCACGAAGAGAGAAGCCGTTTCCAATGTGTGCGTGGAAGCCTAAGGCCAAGTGCCATATATCCTTACCCCCACGGAAAACCGCTGTAGGAAACCCGTCGTTCAACTCACAGCTTCCCGGAGGAAGTTTTTCTAAAGTGCGTGTGGAGGCCCAAGGAAAAGTGTGACAGGCTTCGCTCTGAGAAGGAGGTCTGTGTGGAACGCCTCTTTCAACTCACGGCTTGTTTCTGGCTGAGGGAAGGCTTCTCAAGTGTGTGTACGGAAGCCTAGGCAAAAAGCGCATACACTTTACTCTCCGGGGGGAAAAGGGCAAGCACCCAAAAGCATTGGCGAGAAACCGTCTCTCAACGAACACCTCCTTTCCTGACGAGACAGAAACATGTTCAACTCTGTGTGTGTGTGTGTGTGTGTGTGTGTGTGTGTGTGCGCGCGCGCGCGTGAGTGAATAAGGAATGTGCCATGCACTCACCTGGGAAAAGCAAGTCTGCGTATACGGCAACTCTCCACTAACATCTTCAGGTATCCTGGAGAGAGAAGCATTTCCAAAAGTGGGTGTGGAAGCATCATGAAAGTGCCGTACGCTTTACTACCGTTCAACACCCAAACTCAACACCCAAAAAACAAATAAGCGAGTCAAGAAATGGGCAGAAGATATGAACAGATATTTCTCCAAAGAAGACACACAAATGGCCAACAGACATATGACAAACTGCTCAACATCACTTGGCATGGGGAAAAAGAAATCCAAATGACAATGAGATACCACTTCATACCAGTCAGAATTGCAAAAGTTAACAAGCGAAGAAATAACAAATGTTGGTGAGGAGAAAGGGGAACTCTCTTACACTTCTAAGTGGGAATGAAAACTGGTACAGCCACTTTGGAAAACAATATGGAGGTTCCTCAAGAACTTAAAAGAGAGCTCCCTTACAACCCAGCAATTTTATTTACCCCAAAGCTACAAATGTAGTGATCTGAAGGGGCAACTGCACCCCGAATGTTTATAGCGATATTGTCCACAATAGCCAAACCGTGGAAGGAACCAAGAGATCCATCGACAGATAAATGGATAAAGAAAACATGGTATATACATATACAAAGGAATGTGACTCAGCCATCAGAAAGGATCAATATTTAGCATATCGATGTGGATGGCACTGGAGGGTATTATGCTGAGCAAAATAAGTCAGTCAGAGAAAAACAATTATTATATGGTTTTACTCATATGTGGAATAGAAGGAACAGCACAGAGGATCATAGGGGAAGGGAGGGAAAATGAATGCGAAGAAACCAGAGAGGAAGAAAATCCATGACAGGTTCCCAGCTATTGGAAACAAACTGAGGGTTGCTGGAGGAAAGGTGGGTGGGGAGATGGAGTAACTGTGTGATGGGCATTAAGGAATGCATGCGATGTGGTGAACACTGGGTGTTATACACAACTGATGAATTGTGGAACGCTACATTTGAAATTACTGGTGTACTCTATGTTGGCTAATTCAATTTCAATGTTAAAAAAGTCTATTTTGTCTGATATAAGGATTGCTACTCTGACTTCTTTTGACATCCACTTGCATGATTAATGTTTCTCCATCTCTTAATTTCCATCTGCAGGTGTCTTTAGGTGTGAAATCTTTTATATATATATACAAACTCTGTCATGCTCTTTTGCTTGGAGCATTTAGTCCATTTACATTCAAACTAATTATCATTAGACATGTATTTATTGATGTTTTGTTACTTGTTTCATAGTTTTTTGTGTAGTTTTTCTCTGATCCTTTCTTCTCTTGCTCTCTCTCTCATGGTTTGCTCGTTTTCTTTAATGATATTCTTGGATTTCTTTCCCTTTATCTTTTGCATGTGTATTAGAGGTTTGGGTTTGTGGTGACCCCCTGGATTATATATAGCCTTTTCAGTCTATATTAAGTTGAATGCTGTTTAAGTTCAAACCCACTGTTGACTCCTCCTCATGTGTTAGGGTATATGTTTTCATATTTTACATACTTTTATTTTGTGAATCCCTTAACTGATTTTTACAGAAATACTTATTTTTACTGCTTCCTTGATTCATTATTGTCATACTCTCACTTACGATTTTTTTCCACTCATAGTGTCCCCTTCAATATTTTTTGTAGTTAATTTAGTGGTCATGAACTCTTTTAGTTTGTGTGGCTAAGAAACTCTTTTTCTCCCCTTCTTTTCTGAAGGATAGGCTTGCTGGATAAATTATTCCTTGCTGCAGATTTTTCTCCTTCAGCACTTTGAATATTTAACGCCACTTTCTTCTGTCCTGCTTAGTTTCTGCTGAAAACTCAGCTGATAGCTTTATGGGCTTTCCCTTGCATGTTAACTGTCTTCTTTTATCTTGCTGCTTTAAATGTTTTTTCTTTATCACTACCTTTTCCCATTTGGATTACTATGTATCTTGATGTGGACCTCCTTAGGTTGATTTTGTGGGAGGGGATCTCTATGCCTTATGGATTTGTATAGGTTTCCTTCACCAGATTAGGTTAAGTTTTCAGCTCTTCTTTGGTCAAATAGATTTTCTGCCCCCTTTTCCCCCTTTTCACCTTCTGGGATCCCTCTCATGTGGGTGTTGTTACACTGGATGGAGTCACTGAATTCCCTAAGTCTCTTCTCATTTTTGCATACTTCTTTTTCCTCTCATTTGTTCCGCTTGATTACTTTCCATTACTGTCTTCTAGTTCATTAATTTGTTCCTCTGCTTCGTCCATCCTGCTAATTATTCTATCTAGTATATTCTTCATTTCATTTCTTGTGTTCCACATCTCTGATTATTTCTTTCATAACTCTTTGTTAAGAGTCTCAATGATGTTCCCCCTTCTGATGTCCTCCCTCTTTTCATTTCCCCAGTGAGTATCTTTATAATTGTTATCTTAAATTTTCTGTCAGGCATGTTCCTTATATCCATTTTGTTTAGGTCTCTTGCTGTGGCTTTGTCCTCTTCTTTCGTTTAGGACATAGTCCTCTGTCTGCTCATTTGGCCTACTTCTCAGAGAATATCTCTCGGTTAGGAAGGTCAGATATATTGCTTGTTCTTGAAAATACGGGGCAGAACATACATTTTTCACTTGGTGATGCTGGTTCTCCTCTGAAGGTAATGCATAGCAACAACAGAGACTGGATCTGGACTGTGTCATTGTGCACAACACATGGGGTGTGCTGTTTTAACAAGACGCATGCGTGTTCTGTGGGTGATGGGGAGACATATTGTTGTCAAGGATTGTGTGGGTCTTATCAGGGAGGGTATCCACAGCACTGGGACTGAAGCAGGTGTGGTAGGTGTGGGGATGGGCCATGGTTTATGCAAGTTAGTGATTGCTAGATTGTGCTTGGTCTTGCAGGTAGGTGTGTGTTTATAATGAGGGGCCGTAGAGGGAAATGGCACCTGCCAGCTCCTTTGTTCCTGGACAAGTCCCTTAGCAAACTCTGAGTTCAGGAACTATGTCTCCCTTGTTTAATCCTCAAGCACCTTTCAACCTGCTTCACCCAAGCTTCTCCACACTCTTTGCTCTGCTTAATCTTTAAGGACAGATCTCAGCTTCCTATCACCTTCTGTGCTCTCTCAGAGCTGAGACAGCTGATTTTTAAAAGTTCCAAGCTTTAAGTCTGCTGGTTGTATACGCTCACAAATGTCATCCCTTCTGATTTTCAAAGCCATAAGCTATGAGGATGTCTCTACGCTTTAGAGGCTCCCCGGTGTAGTAGTTTGTTTCTGGCCCCTCTGTGACTGTGGTTCCCTCCCTCTGGTGGTCAGAAATATGGGCTTTAGATTCCTACAGAGTCCTTGTCCTTCCTACCATCTTTGATGTGATTCCCTCTCTCCATTTAGTTGTATAGTTTTGTGGGGAAATCGGAAGGTCCATTTCTGGGTGACTCTGGTGTGAGTGTTACCTAGTTGTATCTGTGGGATGAGGTGAGTTTAGGGTCCTTCTACTCTGCCATCTTCCCCACAATTCAGTTTATTTTGTCTCATAAAAATATTACGACTCCAACTTTCTTTTCACTTCCATTTGCATGATAAATGGTTTTGTGTCCCATTACTTCCAATCTGCTTTTATTTTTAGGTCTGAAGTGATTCTCTGGTAGGCAGCATAGAGATGGGTCTTGCTTCCTCTTTACAGTCTATGTTTTCTGATTGGGATATTTAGTCCTTTTTTGTTAAAGCAATCATTGAGAAAGTATTTGTATCTCTCTAGTTGACTTCACAAGGAAAAGTGTGACAGGCTTCGCTCTGAGAAGGAGGTCTGCGTGGAACGCCTCTTTCAACTCATGGCTTGTTTCTGGCTGACGGAAGGCTTCTCAAGGGTGTGTACGGAAGCCTAGGGAAAAGGCGGCTACACTTCTCTCTCCGGGGGGAAAAAAGCAAGAACCCAAAAGCATCGGCGAGAAACCGTCTCTCAACGATCACCTTCTTTCCTGACGAGACAGAAACATGTTCAACTCTGTGTGTGTGTGTGTGTGTGTGTGTGTGTGTGTGTGTGTGTGTGTGTGTGAGGGCACGCGCGCGCGTGCGTGAGTGAATAAGGAGAGTGCCATGTACTGACCTGGGAAAAGCAAGTCTGCGTCTACGGCGACTCGCCACTAGCATCTTCAGGTATCCTGGAGAGAGAAGCATTTCCAAAAGTGGGTGTGGAAGCATCATGAAAGTGCCGTACGCTTTACTACCTTTCCCTGGACCTAACTCCGAGAAACGTCCTCCCTGACGATCGAAAAGAGCTGAGCCATCTCAAGGCTGCGTGTGATCGCACAGGGACCGTTCCCTGGACCTAACTCCGGAAAACGCGTCGGGGTTCAAGGCAGCTTTCAACGGACGTCTTCTTTCGTGAGCCCAGAAGCGTTTGCATATGTAGGCGTGGAAGCGTCAGGAGAGCGCCGTAGACCGCCCTCTAAGAGGCAACCTCGCTTTTGCGAAGCCGTCTTGCACCTGACATCCTTTGCCTTGGAGACGGGAGCCTTTTATATAGTCGTGGTGGAAGCACAAGGAACGTGCCGTGCCCTGTCCTCATCTCTTAGAAACAAGGCCGCGCGCAATGGGACTTTCAGCGTAGCATATGGACGGGGTCATGAAGTCAGTCGAGATTGCAAGTGGACGTGTGCAGGCATAAGGAGAGTGCCCTATCCTTAACTCCTTGAAAGCGTGACGGAGGGAGACCGTCTTTCAAGCGAACCCCTCTCCGGAGGATATATCGAAGCAGTGACAAAAGTGGATGTGGAAGCACAACGCAAGGGTTCTATACGGAACTCGGAAAAGAAGGTGGTGTAGAAGGCAGCTTTCCCCCGCGTCTTGGTTCAGGTTTAGGGAAGGGATACTCACTGCGCGTGTGGAAGCCTAGGGAAAGTACCATGGGCTGATGTGTGAAAACCAAGCCTGCGCAGAACGCAACGTTCAGCGCACATCTTGTTTCACGAAGAGAGAAGCCGTTTCCAATGTGTGCGTGGAAGCCTAAGGCCAAGTGCCATATATCCTTACCCCCACGGAAAACCGCTGTAGGAAACCCGTCGTTCAACTCACAGCTTCCCGGAGGAAGTTTTTCTAAAGTGCGTGTGGAGGCCCAAGGAAAAGTGTGACACGCTTCGCTCTGAGAAGGAGGTCTGTGTGGAACGCCTCTTTCAACTCACGGCTTGTTTCTGGCTGAGGGAAGGCTTCTCAAGGGTGTGTACGGAAGCCTAGGCAAAAAGCGCATACACTTTACTCTCCGGGGGGAAAAGGGCAAGCACCCAAAAGCATTGGCGAGAAACCGTCTCTCAACGAACACCTCCTTTCCTGACGAGACAGAAACATGTTCAACTCTGTGTGTGTGTGTGTGTGTGTGTGTGTGTGTGTGTGCGCGCGCGCGCGTGAGTGAATAAGGAATGTGCCATGCACTCACCTGGGAAAAGCAAGTCTGCGTATACGGCAACTCTCCACTAACATCTTCAGGTATCCTTGAGAGAGAAGCATTTCCAAAAGTGGGTGTGGAAGCATCATGAAAGTGCCGTACGCTTTACTACCGTTCAACACCCAAACTCAACACCCAAAAAACAAATAAGCGAGTCAAGAAATGGGCAGAAGATATGAACAGATATTTCTCCAAAGAAGACACACAAATGGCCAACAGACATATGACAAACTGCTCAACATCACTTGGCATGGGGAAAAAGAAATCCAAATGACAATGAGATACCACTTCATACCAGTCAGAATTGCAAAAGTTAACAAGCGAAGAAATAACAAATGTTGGTGAGGAGAAAGGGGAACTCTCTTACACTTCTAAGTGGGAATGAAAACTGGTACAGCCACTTTGGAAAACAATATGGAGGTTCCTCAAGAACTTAAAAGAGAGCTCCCTTACAACCCAGCAATTTTATTTACCCCAAAGCTACAAATGTAGTGATCTGAAGGGGCAACTGCACCCCGAATGTTTATAGCGATATTGTCCACAATAGCCAAACCGTGGAAGGAACCAAGAGATCCATCAACAGATAAATGGATAAAGAAAACATGGTATATACATATACAAAGGAATGTGACTCAGCCATCAGAAAGGATCAATATTTAGCATATCGATGTGGATGGCACTGGAGGGTATTATGCTGAGCAAAATAAGTCAGTCAGAGAAAAACAATTATTATATGGTTTTACTCATATGTGGAATAGAAGGAACAGCACAGAGGATCATAGGGGAAGGGAGGGAAAATGAATGCGAAGAAACCAGAGAGGAAGAAAATCCATGACAGGTTCCCAGCTATTGGAAACAAACTGAGGGTTGCTGGAGGAAAGGTGGGTGGGGAGATGGAGTAACTGTGTGATGGGCATTAAGGAATGCATGTGATGTGGTGAACACTGGGTGTTATACACAACTGATGAATTGTGGAACGCTACATTTGAAATTACTGGTGTATTCTATGTTGGCTAATTCAATTTCAATGTTAAAAAAGTCTATTTTGTCTGATATAAGGATTGCTACTCTGACTTCTTTTGACATCCACTTGCATGATTAATGTTTCTCCATCTCTTAATTTCCATCTGCAGGTGTCTTTAGGTGTGAAATCTTTTATATATATATACAAACTCTGTCATGCTCTTTTGCTTGGAGCATTTAGTCCATTTACATTCAAACTAATTATCATTAGACATGTATTTATTGATGTTTTGTTACTTGTTTCATAGTTTTTTGTGTAGTTTTTCTCTGATCCTTTCTTCTCTTGCTCTCTCTCTCATGGTTTGCTCGTTTTCTTTAATGATATTCTTGGATTTCTTTCCCTTTATCTTTTGCATGTGTATTAGAGGTTTGGGTTTGTGGTGACCCCCTGGATTATATATAGCCTTTTCAGTCTATATTAAGTTGAATGCTGTTTAAGTTCAAACCCACTGTTGACTCCTCCTCATGTGTTAGGGTATATGTTTTCATATTTTACATACTTTTATTTTGTGAATCCCTTAACTGATTTTTACAGAAATACTTATTTTTACTGCTTCCTTGATTCATTATTGTCATACTCTCACTTACGATTTTTTTCCACTCATAGTGTCCCCTTCAATATTTTTTGTAGTTAATTTAGTGGTCATGAACTCTTTTAGTTTGTGTGGCTAAGAAACTCTTTTTCTCCCCTTCTTTTCTGAAGGATAGGCTTGCTGGATAAATTATTCCTTGCTGCAGATTTTTCTCCTTCAGCACTTTGAATATTTAACGCCACTTTCTTCTGTCCTGCATAGTTTCTGCTGAAAACTCAGCTGATAGCTTTATGGGCTTTCCCTTGCATGTTAACTGTCTTCTTTTATCTTGCTGCTTTAAATGTTTTTTCTTTATCACTACCTTTTCCCATTTGGATTACTATGTATCTTGATGTGGACCTCCTTAGGTTGATTTTGTGGGAGGGGATCTCTATGCCTTATGGATTTGTATAGGTTTCCTTCACCAGATTAGGTTAAGTTTTCAGCTCTTCTTTGGTCAAATAGATTTTCTGCCCCCTTTTCCCCCTTTTCACCTTCTGGGATCCCTCTCATGTGGGTGTTGTTACACTGGATGGAGTCACTGAATTCCCTAAGTCTCTTCTCATTTTTGCATACTTCTTTTTCCTCTCATTTGTTCCGCTTGATTACTTTCCATTACTGTCTTCTAGTTCATTAATTTGTTCCTCTGCTTCGTCCATCCTGCTAATTATTCTATCTAGTATATTCTTCATTTCATTTCTTGTGTTCCACATCTCTGATTATTTCTTTCATAACTCTTTGTTAAGAGTCTCAATGATGTTCCCCCTTCTGATGTCCTCCCTCTTTTCATTTCCCCAGTGAGTATCTTTATAATTGTTATCTTAAATTTTCTGTCAGGCATGTTCCTTATATCCATTTTGTTTAGGTCTCTTGCTGTGGCTTTGTCCTCTTCTTTCGTTTAGGACATAGTCCTCTGTCTGCTCATTTGGCCTACTTCTCAGAGAATATCTCTCGGTTAGGAAGGTCAGATATATTGCTTGTTCTTGAAAATACGGGGCAGAACATACATTTTTCACTTGGTGATGCTGGTTCTCCTCTGAAGGTAATGCATAGCAACAACAGAGACTGGATCTGGACTGTGTCATTGTGCACAACACATGGGGTGTGCTGTTTTAACAAGACGCATGCGTGTTCTGTGGGTGATGGGGAGACTTATTGTTGTCAAGGATTGTGTGGGTCTTATCAGGGAGGGTATCCACAGCACTGGGACTGAAGCAGGTGTGGTAGGTGTGGGGATGGGCCATGGTTTATGCAAGTTAGTGATTGCTAGATTGTGCTTGGTCTTGCAGGTAGGTGTGTGTTTATAATGAGGGGCCGTAGAGGGAAATGGCACCTGCCAGCTCCTTTGTTCCTGGACAAGTCCCTTAGCAAACTCTGAGTTCAGGAACTATGTCTCCCTTGTTTAATCCTCAAGCACCTTTCAACCTGCTTCACCCAAGCTTCTCCACACTCTTTGCTCTGCTTAATCTTTAAGGACAGATCTCAGCTTCCTATCACCTTCTGTGCTCTCTCAGAGCTGAGACAGCTGATTTTTAAAAGTTCCAAGCTTTAAGTCTGCTGGTTGTATACGCTCACAAATGTCATCCCTTCTGATTTTCAAAGCCATAAGCTATGAGGATGTCTCTACGCTTTAGAGGCTCCCCGGTGTAGTAGTTTGTTTCTGGCCCCTCTGTGACTGTGGTTCCCTCCCTCTGGTGGTCAGAAATATGGGCTTTAGATTCCTACAGAGTCCTTGTCCTTCCTACCATCTTTGATGTGATTCCCTCTCTCCATTTAGTTGTATAGTTTTGTGGGGAAATCTGAAGGTCCATTTCTGGGTGACTCTGGTGTGAGTGTTACCTAGTTGTATCTGTGGGATGAGGTGAGTTTAGGGTCCTTCTACTCTGCCATCTTCCCCACAATTCAGTTTATTTTGTCTCATAAAAATATTACGACTCCAACTTTCTTTTCACTTCCATTTGCATGATAAATGGTTTTGTGTCCCATTACTTCCAATCTGCTTTTATTTTTAGGTCTGAAGTGATTCTCTGGTAGGCAGCATAGAGATGGGTCTTGCTTCCTCTTTACAGTCTATGTTTTCTGATTGGGATATTTAGTCCTTTTTTGTTAAAGCAATCATTGAGAAAGTATTTGTATCTCTCTAGTTGACTTCACAAGGAAAAGTGTGACAGGCTTCGCTCTGAGAAGGAGGTCTGCGTGGAACGCCTCTTTCAACTCATGGCTTGTTTCTGGCTGACGGAAGGCTTCTCAAGGGTGTGTACGGAAGCCTAGGGAAAAAGCGGCTACACTTCTCTCTCCGGGGGGAAAAAAGCAAGAACCCAAAAGCATCGGCGAGAAACCGTCTCTCAACGATCACCTTCTTTCCTGACGAGACAGAAACATGTTCAACTCTGTGTGTGTGTGTGTGTGTGTGTGTGTGTGTGTGTGTGTGTGTGTGTGTGAGGGCACGCGCGCGCGTGCGTGAGTGAATAAGGAGAGTGCCATGTACTGACCTGGGAAAAGCAAGTCTGCGTCTACGGCGACTCGCCACTAGCATCTTCAGGTATCCTGGAGAGAGAAGCATTTCCAAAAGTGGGTGTGGAAGCATCATGAAAGTGCCGTACGCTTTACTACCTTTCCCTGGACCTAACTCCGAGAAACGTCCTCCCTGACGATCGAAAAGAGCTGAGCCATCTCAAGGCTGCATGTGATCGCACAGGGACCGTTCCCTGGACCTAACTCCGGAAAACGCGTCGGGGTTCAAGGCAGCTTTCAACGGACGTCTTCTTTCGTGAGCCCAGAAGCGTTTGCATATGTAGGCGTGGAAGCGTCAGGAGAGCGCCGTAGACCGCCCTCTAAGAGGCAACCTCGCTTTTGCGAAGCCGTCTTGCACCTGACATCCTTTGCCTTGGAGACGGGAGCCTTTTATATAGTCGTGGTGGAAGCACAAGGAACGTGCCGTGCCCTGTCCTCATCTCTTAGAAACAAGGCCGCGCGCAATGGGACTTTCAGCGTAGCATATGGACGGGGTCATGAAGTCAGTCGAGATTGCAAGTGGACGTGTGCAGGCATAAGGAGAGTGCCCTATCCTTAACTCCTTGAAAGCGTGACGGAGGGAGACCGTCTTTCAAGCGAACCCCTCTCCGGAGGATATATCGAAGCAGTGACAAAAGTGGATGTGGAAGCACAACGCAAGGGTTCTATACGAAACTCGGAAAAGAAGGTGGTGTAGAAGGCAGCTTTCCCCCGCGTCTTGGTTCAGGTTTAGGGAAGGGATACTCACTGCGCGTGTGGAAGCCTAGGGAAAGTACCATGGGCTGATGTGTGAAAACCAAGCCTGCGCAGAACGCAACGTTCAGCGCACATCTTGTTTCACGAAGAGAGAAGCCTTTCCAATCTGTGCGTGGAAGCCTAAGGCCAAGTGCCATATATCCTTACCCCCACGGAAAACCGCTGTAGGAAACCCGTCGTTCAACTCACAGCTTCCCGGAGGAAGTTTTTCTAAAGTGCGTGTGGAGGCCCAAGGAAAAGTGTGACAGGCTTCGCTCTGAGAAGGAGGTCTGTGTGGAACGCCTCTTTCAACTCACGGCTTGTTTCTGGCTGAGGGAAGGCTTCTCAAGGGTGTGTACGGAAGCCTAGGCAAAAAGCGCATACACTTTACTCTCCGGGGGGAAAAGGGCAAGCACCCAAAAGCATTGGCGAGAAACCGTCTCTCAACGAACACCTCCTTTCCTGACGAGACAGAAACATGTTCAACTCTGTGTGTGTGTGTGTGTGTGTGTGTGTGTGTGTGTGTGTGTGCGCGCGCGCGCGTGAGTGAATAAGGAATGTGCCATGCACTCACCTGGGAAAAGCAAGTCTGCGTATACGGCAACTCTCCACTAACATCTTCAGGTATCCTTGAGAGAGAAGCATTTCCAAAAGTGGGTGTGGAAGCATCATGAAAGTGCCGTACGCTTTACTACCGTTCAACACCCAAACTCAACACCCAAAAAACAAATAAGCGAGTCAAGAAATGGGCAGAAGATATGAACAGATATTTCTCCAAAGAAGACACACAAATGGCCAACAGACATATGACAAACTGCTCAACATCACTTGGCATGGGGAAAAAGAAATCCAAATGACAATGAGATACCACTTCATACCAGTCAGAATTGCAAAAGTTAACAAGCGAAGAAATAACAAATGTTGGTGAGGAGAAAGGGGAACTCTCTTACACTTCTAAGTGGGAATGAAAACTGGTACAGCCACTTTGGAAAACAATATGGAGGTTCCTCAAGAACTTAAAAGAGAGCTCCCTTACAACCCAGCAATTTTATTTACCCCAAAGCTACAAATGTAGTGATCTGAAGGGGCAACTGCACCCCGAATGTTTATAGCGATATTGTCCACAATAGCCAAACCGTGGAAGGAACCAAGAGATCCATCGACAGATAAATGGATAAAGAAAACATGGTCTATACATATACAAAGGAATGTGACTCAGCCATCAGAAAGGATCAATATTTAGCATATCGATGTGGATGGCACTGGAGGGTATTATGCTGAGCAAAATAAGTCAGTCAGAGAAAAACAATTATTATATGGTTTTACTCATATGTGGAATAGAAGGAACAGCACAGAGGATCATAGGGGAAGGGAGGGAAAATGAATGCGAAGAAACCAGAGAGGAAGAAAATCCATGACAGGTTCCCAGCTATTGGAAACAAACTGAGGGTTGCTGGAGGAAAGGTGGGTGGGGAGATGGAGTAACTGTGTGATGGGCATTAAGGAATGCATGTGATGTGGTGAACACTGGGTGTTATACACAACTGATGAATTGTGGAACGCTACATTTGAAATTACTGGTGTACTCTATGTTGGCTAATTCAATTTCAATGTTAAAAAAGTCTATTTTGTCTGATATAAGGATTGCTACTCTGACTTCTTTTGACATCCACTTGCATGATTAATGTTTCTCCATCTCTTAATTTCCATCTGCAGGTGTCTTTAGGTGTGAAATCTTTTATATATATATACAAACTCTGTCATGCTCTTTTGCTTGGAGCATTTAGTCCATTTACATTCAAACTAATTATCATTAGACATGTATTTATTGATGTTTTGTTACTTGTTTCATAGTTTTTTGTGTAGTTTTTCTCTGATCCTTTCTTCTCTTGCTCTCTCTCTCATGGTTTGCTCGTTTTCTTTAATGATATTCTTGGATTTCTTTCCCTTTATCTTTTGCATGTGTATTAGAGGTTTGGGTTTGTGGTGACCCCCTGGATTATATATAGCCTTTTCAGTCTATATTAAGTTGAATGCTGTTTAAGTTCAAACCCACTGTTGACTCCTCCTCATGTGTTAGGGTATATGTTTTCATATTTTACATACTTTTATTTTGTGAATCCCTTAACTGATTTTTACAGAAATACTTATTTTTACTGCTTCCTTGATTCATTATTGTCATACTCTCACTTACGACTTTTTTCCACTCATAGTGTCCCCTTCAATATTTTTTGTAGTTAATTTAGTGGTCATGAACTCTTTTAGTTTGTGTGGCTAAGAAACTCTTTTTCTCCCCTTCTTTTCTGAAGGATAGGCTTGCTGGATAAATTATTCCTTGCTGCAGATTTTTCTCCTTCAGCACTTTGAATATTTAACGCCACTTTCTTCTGTCCTGCTTAGTTTCTGCTGAAAACTCAGCTGATAGCTTTATGGGCTTTCCCTTGCATGTTAACTGTCTTCTTTTATCTTGCTGCTTTAAATGTTTTTTCTTTATCACTACCTTTTCCCATTTGGATTACTATGTATCTTGATGTGGACCTCCTTAGGTTGATTTTGTGGGAGGGGATCTCTATGCCTTATGGATTTGTATAGGTTTCCTTCACCAGATTAGGTTAAGTTTTCAGCTCTTCTTTGGTCAAATAGATTTTCTGCCCCCTTTTCCCCCTTTTCACCTTCTGGGATCCCTCTCATGTGGGTGTTGTTACACTGGATGGAGTCACTGAATTCCCTAAGTCTCTTCTCATTTTTGCATACTTCTTTTTCCTCTCATTTGTTCCGCTTGATTACTTTCCATTACTGTCTTCTAGTTCATTAATTTGTTCCTCTGCTTCGTCCATCCTGCTAATTATTCTATCTAGTATATTCTTCATTTCATTTCTTGTGTTCCACATCTCTGATTATTTCTTTCATATCTCTTTGTTAAGAGTCTCAATGATGTTCCCCCTTCTGATGTCCTCCCTCTTTTCATTTCCCCAGTGAGTATCTTTATAATTGTTATCTTAAATTTTCTGTCAGGCATGTTCCTTATATCCATTTTGTTTAGGTCTCTTGCTGTGGCTTTGTCCTCTTCTTTCGTTTAGGACATAGTCCTCTGTCTGCTCATTTGGCCTACTTCTCAGAGAATATCTCTCGGTTAGGAAGGTCAGATATATTGCTTGTTCTTGAAAATACGGGGCAGAACATACATTTTTCACTTGGTGATGCTGGTTCTCCTCTGAAGGTAATGCATAGCAACAACAGAGACTGGATCTGGACTGTGTCATTGTGCACAACACATGGGGTGTGCTGTTTTAACAAGACGCATGCGTGTTCTGTGGGTGATGGGGAGACATATTGTTGTCAAGGATTGTGTGGGTCTTATCAGGGAGGGTATCCACAGCACTGGGACTGAAGCAGGTGTGGTAGGTGTGGGGATGGGCCATGGTTTATGCAAGTTAGTGATTGCTAGATTGTGCTTGGTCTTGCAGGTAGGTGTGTGTTTATAATGAGGGGCCGTAGAGGGAAATGGCACCTGCCAGCTCCTTTGTTCCTGGACAAGTCCCTTAGCAAACTCTGAGTTCAGGAACTATGTCTCCCTTGTTTAATCCTCAAGCACCTTTCAACCTGCTTCACCCAAGCTTCTCCACACTCTTTGCTCTGCTTAATCTTTAAGGACAGATCTCAGCTTCCTATCACCTTCTGTGCTCTCTCAGAGCTGAGACAGCTGATTTTTAAAAGTTCCAAGCTTTAAGTCTTCTGGTTGTATACGCTCACAAATGTCATCCCTTCTGATTTTCAAAGCCATAAGCTATGAGGATGTCTCTACGCTTTAGAGGCTCCCCGGTGTAGTAGTTTGTTTCCGGCCCCTCTGTGACTGTGGTTCCCTCCCTCTGGTGGTCAGAAATATGGGCTTTAGATTCCTACAGAGTCCTTGTCCTTCCTACCATCTTTGATGTGATTCCCTCTCTCCATTTAGTTGTATAGTTTTGTGGGGAAATCTGAAGGTCCATTTCTGGGTGACTCTGGTGTGAGTGTTACCTAGTTGTATCTGTGGGATGAGGTGAGTTTAGGGTCCTTCTACTCTGCCATCTTCCCCACAATTCAGTTTATTTTGTCTCATAAAAATATTACGACTCCAACTTTCTTTTCACTTCCATTTGCATGATAAATGGTTTTGTGTCCCATTACTTCCAATCTGCTTTTATTTTTAGGTCTGAAGTGATTCTCTGCTAGGCAGCATAGAGATGGGTCTTGCTTCCTCTTTACAGTCTATGTTTTCTGATTGGGATATTTAGTCCTTTTTTGTTAAAGCAATCATTGAGAAAGTATTTGTATCTCTCTAGTTGACTTCACAAGGAAAAGTGTGACAGGCTTCGCTCTGAGAAGGAGGTCTGCGTGGAACGCCTCTTTCAACTCATGGCTTGTTTCTGGCTGACGGAAGGCTTCTCAAGGGTGTGTACGGAAGCCTAGGGAAAAAGCGGCTACACTTCTCTCTCCGGGGGGAAAAAAGCAAGAACCCAAAAGCATCGGCGAGAAACCGTCTCTCAACGATCACCTTCTTTCCTGACGAGACAGAAACATGTTCAACTCTGTGTGTGTGTGTGTGTGTGTGTGTGTGTGTGTGTGTGTGAGGGCACGCGCGCGCGCGCGTGCGTGAGTGAATAAGGAGAGTGCCATGTACTGACCTGGGAAAAGCAAGTCTGCGTCTACGGCGACTCGCCACTAGCATCTTCAGGTATCCTGGAGAGAGAAGCATTTCCAAAAGTGGGTGTGGAAGCATCATGAAAGTGCCGTACGCTTTACTACCTTTCCCTGGACCTAACTCCGAGAAACGTCCTCCCTGACGATCGAAAAGAGCTGAGCCATCTCAAGGCTGCATGTGATCGCACAGGGACCGTTCCCTGGACCTAACTCCGAGAAACGCGTCGGGGTACAAGGCAGCTTTCAACGGACGTCTTCTTTCGTGAGCCCAGAAGCGTTTGCATATGTAGGCGTGGAAGCGTCAGCAGAGCGCCGTAGACCGCCCTCTAAGAGGCAACCTCGCTTTTGCGAAGCCGTCTTGCACCTGACATCCTTTGCCTTGGAGACGGGAGCCTTTTATATAGTCGTGGTGGAAGCACAAGGAACGTGCCGTGCCCTGTCCTCATCTCTTAGAAACAAGGCCGCGCGCAATGGGACTTTCAGCGTAGCATATGGACGGGGTCATGAAGTCAGTCGAGATTGCAAGTGGACGTGTGCAGGCATAAGGAGAGTGCCCTATCCTTAACTCCTTGAAAGCATGACGGAGGGAGACCGTCTTTCAAGCGAACCCCTCTCCGGAGGATATATCGAAGCAGTGACAAAAGTGGATGTGGAAGCACAACACAAGGGTTCTATACGAAACTCGGAAAAGAAGGTGGTGTAGAAGGCAGCTTTCCCCCGCGTCTTGGTTCAGGTTTAGGGAAGGGATACTCACTGCGCGTGTGGAAGCCTAGGGAAAGTACCATGGGCTGATGTGTGAAAACCAAGCCTGCGCAGAACGCAACGTTCAGCGCACATCTTGTTTCACGAAGAGAGAAGCCTTTCCAATCTGTGCGTGGAAGCCTAAGGCCAAGTGCCATATATCCTTACCCCCACGGAAAACCGCTGTAGGAAACCCGTCGTTCAACTCACAGCTTCCCGGAGGAAGTTTTTCTAAAGTGCGTGTGGAGGCCCAAGGAAAAGTGTGACAGGCTTCGCTCTGAGAAGGAGGTCTGTGTGGAACGCCTCTTTCAACTCACGGCTTGTTTCTGGCTGAGGGAAGGCTTCTCAAGGGTGTGTACGGAAGCCTAGGCAAAAAGCGCATACACTTTACTCTCCGGGGGGAAAAGGGCAAGCACCCAAAAGCATTGGCGAGAAACCGTCTCTCAACGAACACCTCCTTTCCTGACGAGACAGAAACATGTTCAACTCTGTGTGTGTGTGTGTGTGTGTGTGTGTGTGTGTGCGCGCGCGCGCGCGTGAGTGAATAAGGAATGTGCCATGCACTCACCTGGGAAAAGCAAGTCTGCGTATACGGCAACTCTCCACTAACATCTTCAGGTATCCTTGAGAGAGAAGCATTTCCAAAAGTGGGTGTGGAAGCATCATGAAAGTGCCGTACGCTTTACTACCGTTCAACACCCAAACTCAACACCCAAAAAACAAATAAGCGAGTCAAGAAATGGGCAGAAGATATGAACAGATATTTCTCCAAAGAAGACACACAAATGGCCAACAGACATATGACAAACTGCTCAACATCACTTGGCATGGGGAAAAAGAAATCCAAATGACAATGAGATACCACTTCATACCAGTCAGAATTGCAAAAGTTAACAAGCGAAGAAATAACAAATGTTGGTGAGGAGAAAGGGGAACTCTCTTACACTTCTAAGTGGGAATGAAAACTGGTACAGCCACTTTGGAAAACAATATGGAGGTTCCTCAAGAACTTAAAAGAGAGCTCCCTTACAACCCAGCAATTTTATTTACCCCAAAGCTACAAATGTAGTGATCTGAAGGGGCAACTGCACCCCGAATGTTTATAGCGATATTGTCCACAATAGCCAAACCGTGGAAGGAACCAAGAGATCCATCGACAGATAAATGGATAAAGAAAACATGGTATATACATATACAAAGGAATGTGACTCAGCCATCAGAAAGGATCAATATTTAGCATATCGATGTGGATGGCACTGGAGGGTATTATGCTGAGCAAAATAAGTCAGTCAGAGAAAAACAATTATTATATGGTTTTACTCATATGTGGAATAGAAGGAACAGCACAGAGGATCATAGGGGAAGGGAGGGAAAATGAATGCGAAGAAACCAGAGAGGAAGAAAATCCATGACAGGTTCCCAGCTATTGGAAACAAACTGAGGGTTGCTGGAGGAAAGGTGGGTGGGGAGATGGAGTAACTGTGTGATGGGCATTAAGGAATGCATGTGATGTGGTGAACACTGGGTGTTATACACAACTGATGAATTGTGGAACGCTACATTTGAAATTACTGGTGTACTCTATGTTGGCTAATTCAATTTCAATGTTAAAAAAGTCTATTTTGTCTGATATAAGGATTGCTACTCTGACTTCTTTTGACATCCACTTGCATGATTAATGTTTCTCCATCTCTTAATTTCCATCTGCAGGTGTCTTTAGGTGTGAAATCTTTTATATATATATACAAACTCTGTCATGCTCTTTTGCTTGGAGCATTTAGTCCATTTACATTCAAACTAATTATCATTAGACATGTATTTATTGATGTTTTGTTACTTGTTTCATAGTTTTTTGTGTAGTTTTTCTCTGATCCTTTCTTCTCTTGCTCTCTCTCTCATGGTTTGCTCGTTTTCTTTAATGATATTCTTGGATTTCTTTCCCTTTATCTTTTGCATGTGTATTAGAGGTTTGGGTTTGTGGTGACCCCCTGGATTATATATAGCCTTTTCAGTCTATATTAAGTTGAATGCTGTTTAAGTTCAAACCCACTGTTGACTCCTCCTCATGTGTTAGGGTATATGTTTTCATATTTTACATACTTTTATTTTGTGAATCCCTTAACTGATTTTTACAGAAATACTTATTTTTACTGCTTCCTTGATTCATTATTGTCATACTCTCACTTACGATTTTTTTCCACTCATAGTGTCCCCTTCAATATTTTTTGTAGTTAATTTAGTGGTCATGAACTCTTTTAGTTTGTGTGGCTAAGAAACTCTTTTTCTCCCCTTCTTTTCTGAAGGATAGGCTTGCTGGATAAATTATTCCTTGCTGCAGATTTTTCTCCTTCAGCACTTTGAATATTTAACGCCACTTTCTTCTGTCCTGCATAGTTTCTGCTGAAAACTCAGCTGATAGATTTATGGGCTTTCCCTTGCATGTTAACTGTCTTCTTTTATCTTGCTGCTTTAAATGTTTTTTCTTTATCACTACCTTTTCCCATTTGGATTACTATGTATCTTGATGTGGACCTCCTTAGGTTGATTTTGTGGGAGGGGATCTCTATGCCTTATGGATTTGTATAGGTTTCCTTCACCAGATTAGGTTAAGTTTTCAGCTCTTCTTTGGTCAAATAGATTTTCTGCCCCCTTTTCCCCCTTTTCACCTTCTGGGATCCCTCTCATGTGGGTGTTGTTACACTGGATGGAGTCACTGAATTCCCTAAGTCTCTTCTCATTTTTGCATACTTCTTTTTCCTCTCATTTGTTCCGCTTGATTACTTTCCATTACTGTCTTCTAGTTCATTAATTTGTTCCTCTGCTTCGTCCATCCTGCTAATTATTCTATCTAGTATATTCTTCATTTCATTTCTTGTGTTCCACATCTCTGATTATTTCTTTCATATCTCTTTGTTAAGAGTCTCAATGATGTTCCCCCTTCTGATGTCCTCCCTCTTTTCATTTCCCCAGTGAGTATCTTTATAATTGTTATCTTAAATTTTCTGTCAGGCATGTTCCTTATATCCATTTTGTTTAGGTCTCTTGCTGTGGCTTTGTCCTCTTCTTTCGTTTAGGACATAGTCCTCTGTCTGCTCATTTGGCCTACTTCTCAGAGAATATCTCTCGGTTAGGAAGGTCAGATATATTGCTTGTTCTTGAAAATACGGGGCAGAACATACATTTTTCACTTGGTGATGCTGGTTCTCCTCTGAAGGTAATGCATAGCAACAACAGAGACTGGATCTGGACTGTGTCATTGTGCACAACACATGGGGTGTGCTGTTTTAACAAGACGCATGCGTGTTCTGTGGGTGATGGGGAGACATATTGTTGTCAAGGATTGTGTGGGTCTTATCAGGGAGGGTATCCACAGCACTGGGACTGAAGCAGGTGTGGTAGGTGTGGGGATGGGCCATGGTTTATGCAAGTTAGTGATTGCTAGATTGTGCTTGGTCTTGCAGGTAGGTGTGTGTTTATAATGAGGGGCCGTAGAGGGAAATGGCACCTGCCAGCTCCTTTGTTCCTGGACAAGTCCCTTAGCAAACTCTGAGTTCAGGAACTATGTCTCCCTTGTTTAATCCTCAAGCACCTTTCAACCTGCTTCACCCAAGCTTCTCCACACTCTTTGCTCTGCTTAATCTTTAAGGACAGATCTCAGCTTCCTATCACCTTCTGTGCTCTCTCAGAGCTGAGACAGCTGATTTTTAAAAGTTCCAAGCTTTAAGTCTGCTGGTTGTATACGCTCACAAATGTCATCCCTTCTGATTTTCAAAGCCATAAGCTATGAGGATGTCTCTACGCTTTAGAGGCTCCCCGGTGTAGTAGTTTGTTTCTGGCCCCTCTGTGACTGTGGTTCCCTCCCTCTGGTGGTCAGAAATATGGGCTTTAGATTCCTACAGAGTCCTTGTCCTTCCTACCATCTTTGATGTGATTCCCTCTCTCCATTTAGTTGTATAGTTTTGTGGGGAAATCTGAAGGTCCATTTCTGGGTGACTCTGGTGTGAGTGTTACCTAGTTGTATCTGTGGGATGAGGTGAGTTTAGGGTCCTTCTACTCTGCCATCTTCCCCACAATTCAGTTTATTTTGTCTCATAAAAATATTACGACTCCAACTTTCTTTTCACTTCCATTTGCATGATAAATGGTTTTGTGTCCCATTACTTCCAATCTGCTTTTATTTTTAGGTCTGAAGTGATTCTCTGGTAGGCAGCATAGAGATGGGTCTTGCTTCCTCTTTACAGTCTATGTTTTCTGATTGGGATATTTAGTCCTTTTTTGTTAAAGCAATCATTGAGAAAGTATTTGTATCTCTCTAGTTGACTTCACAAGGAAAAGTGTGACAGGCTTCGCTCTGAGAAGGAGGTCTGCGTGGAACGCCTCTTTCAACTCATCGCTTGTTTCTGGCTGACGGAAGGCTTCTCAAGGGTGTGTACGGAAGCCTAGTGAAAAAGCGGCTACACTTCTCTCTCCGGGGGGAAAAAAGCAAGAACCCAAAAGCATCGGCGAGAAACCGTCTCTCAACGATCACCTTCTTTCCTGACGAGACAGAAACATGTTCAACTCTGTGTGTGTGTGTGTGTGTGTGTGTGTGTGTGTGTGTGTGTGTGTGTGTGTGTGGGCACGCGTGCGCGCGCGTGCGTGAGTGAATAAGGAGAGTGCCATGTACTGACCTGGGAAAAGCAAGTCTGCGTCTACGGCGACTCGCCACTAGCATCTTCAGGTATCCTGGAGAGAGAAGCATTTCCAAAAGTGGGTGTGGAAGCATCATGAAAGTGCCGTACGCTTTACTACCTTTCCCTGGACCTAACTCCGAGAAACGTCCTCCCTGACGATCGAAAAGAGCTGAGCCATCTCAAGGCTGCATGTGATCGCACAGGGACCGTTCCCTGGACCTAACTCCGGAAAACGCGTCGGGGTTCAAGGCAGCTTTCAACGGACGTCTTCTTTCGTGAGCCCAGAAGCGTTTGCATATGTAGGCGTGGAAGTGTCAGGAGAGCGCCGTAGACCGCCCTCTAAGAGGCAACCTCGCTTTTGCGAAGCCGTCTTTCACCTGACATCCTTTGCCTTGGAGACGGGAGCCTTTTATATAGTCGTGGTGGAAGCACAAGGAACGTGCCGTGCCCTGTCCTCATCTCTTAGAAACAAGGCCGCGCGCAATGGGACTTTCAGCGTAGCATATGGACGGGGTCATGAAGTCAGTCGAGATTGCAAGTGGACGTGTGCAGGCATAAGGAGAGTGCCCTATCCTTAACTCCTTGAAAGCGTGACGGAGGGAGACCGTCTTTCAAGCGAACCCCTCTCCGGAGGATATATCGAAGCAGTGACAAAAGTGGATGTGGAAGCACAACGCAAGGGTTCTATACGAAACTCGGAAAAGAAGGTGGTGTAGAAGGCAGCTTTCCCCCGCGTCTTGGTTCAGGTTTAGGGAAGGGATACTCACTGCGCGTGTGGAAGCCTAGGGAAAGTACCATGGGCTGATGTGTGAAAACCAAGCCTGCGCAGAACGCAACGTTCAGCGCACATCTTGTTTCACGAAGAGAGAAGCCTTTCCAATCTGTGCGTGGAAGCCTAAGGCCAAGTGCCATATATCCTTACCCCCACGGAAAACCGCTGTAGGAAACCCGTCGTTCAACTCACAGCTTCCCGGAGGAAGTTTTTCTAAAGTGCGTGTGGAGGCCCAAGGAAAAGTGTGACAGGCTTCGCTCTGAGAAGGAGGTCTGTGTGGAACGCCTCTTTCAACTCACGGCTTGTTTCTGGCTGAGGGAAGGCTTCTCAAGGGTGTGTACGGAAGCCTAGGCAAAAAGCGCATACACTTTACTCTCCGGGGGGAAAAGGGCAAGCACCCAAAAGCATTGGCGAGAAACCGTCTCTCAACGAACACCTCCTTTCCTGACGAGACAGAAACATGTTCAACTCTGTGTGTGTGTGTGTGTGTGTGTGTGTGTGTGTGTGTGCGCGCGCGCGCGCGTGAGTGAATAAGGAATGTGCCATGCACTCACCTGGGAAAAGCAAGTCTGCGTATACGGCAACTCTCCACTAACATCTTCAGGTATCCTTGAGAGAGAAGCATTTCCAAAAGTGGGTGTGGAAGCATCATGAAAGTGCCGTACGCTTTACTACCGTTCAACACCCAAACTCAACACCCAAAAAACAAATAAGCGAGTCAAGAAATGGGCAGAAGATATGAACAGATATTTCTCCAAAGAAGACACACAAATGGCCAACAGACATATGACAAACTGCTCAACATCACTTGGCATGGGGAAAAAGAAATCCAAATGACAATGAGATACCACTTCATACCAGTCAGAATTGCAAAAGTTAACAAGCGAAGAAATAACAAATGTTGGTGAGGAGAAAGGGGAACTCCCTTACACTTCTAAGTGGGAATGAAAACTGGTACAGCCACTTTGGAAAACAATATGGAGGTTCCTCAAGAACTTAAAAGAGAGCTCCCTTACAACCCAGCAATTTTATTTACCCCAAAGCTACAAATGTAGTGATCTGAAGGGGCAACTGCACCCCGAATGTTTATAGCGATATTGTCCACAATAGCCAAACCGTGGAAGGAACCAAGAGATCCATCGACAGATAAATGGATAAAGAAAACATGGTATATACATATACAAAGGAATGTGACTCAGCCATCAGAAAGGATCAATATTTAGCATATCGATGTGGATGGCACTGGAGGGTATTATGCTGAGCAAAATAAGTCAGTCAGAGAAAAACAATTATTATATGGTTTTACTCATATGTGGAATAGAAGGAACAGCACAGAGGATCATAGGGGAAGGGAGGGAAAATGAATGCGAAGAAACCAGAGAGGAAGAAAATCCATGACAGGTTCCCAGCTATTGGAAACAAACTGAGGGTTGCTGGAGGAAAGGTGGGTGGGGAGATGGAGTAACTGTGTGATGGGCATTAAGGAATGCATGCGATGTGGTGAACACTGGGTGTTATACACAACTGATGAATTGTGGAACGCTACATTTGAAATTACTGGTGTACTCTATGTTGGCTAATTCAATTTCAATGTTAAAAAAGTCTATTTTGTCTGATATAAGGATTGCTACTCTGACTTCTTTTGACATCCACTTGCATGATTAATGTTTCTCCATCTCTTAATTTCCATCTGCAGGTGTCTTTAGGTGTGAAATCTTTTATATATATATACAAACTCTGTCATGCTCTTTTGCTTGGAGCATTTAGTCCATTTACATTCAAACTAATTATCATTAGACATGTATTTATTGATGTTTTGTTACTTGTTTCATAGTTTTTTGTGTAGTTTTTCTCTGATCCTTTCTTCTCTTGCTCTCTCTCTCATGGTTTGCTCGTTTTCTTTAATGATATTCTTGGATTTCTTTCCCTTTATCTTTTGCATGTGTATTAGAGGTTTGGGTTTGTGGTGACCCCCTGGATTATATATAGCCTTTTCAGTCTATATTAAGTTGAATGCTGTTTAAGTTCAAACCCACTGTTGACTCCTCCTCATGTGTTAGGGTATATGTTTTCATATTTTACATACTTTTATTTTGTGAATCCCTTAACTGATTTTTACAGAAATACTTATTTTTACTGCTTCCTTGATTCATTATTGTCATACTCTCACTTACGATTTTTTTCCACTCATAGTGTCCCCTTCAATATTTTTTGTAGTTAATTTAGTGGTCATGAACTCTTTTAGTTTGTGTGGCTAAGAAACTCTTTTTCTCCCCTTCTTTTCTGAAGGATAGGCTTGCTGGATAAATTATTCCTTGCTGCAGATTTTTCTCCTTCAGCACTTTGAATATTTAACGCCACTTTCTTCTGTCCTGCTTAGTTTCTGCTGAAAACTCAGCTGATAGCTTTATGGGCTTTCCCTTGCATGTTAACTGTCTTCTTTTATCTTGCTGCTTTAAATGTTTTTTCTTTATCACTACCTTTTCCCATTTGGATTACTATGTATCTTGATGTGGACCTCCTTAGGTTGATTTTGTGGGAGGGGATCTCTATGCCTTATGGATTTGTATAGGTTTCCTTCACCAGATTAGGTTAAGTTTTCAGCTCTTCTTTGGTCAAATAGATTTTCTGCCCCCTTTTCCCCCTTTTCACCTTCTGGGATCCCTCTCATGTGGGTGTTGTTACACTGGATGGAGTCACTGAATTCCCTAAGTCTCTTCTCATTTTTGCATACTTCTTTTTCCTCTCATTTGTTCCGCTTGATTACTTTCCATTACTGTCTTCTAGTTCATTAATTTGTTCCTCTGCTTCGTCCATCCTGCTAATTATTCTATCTAGTATATTCTTCATTTCATTTCTTGTGTTCCACATCTCTGATTATTTCTTTCATATCTCTTTGTTAAGAGTCTCAATGATGTTCCCCCTTCTGATGTCCTCCCTCTTTTCATTTCCCCAGTGAGTATCTTTATAATTGTTATCTTAATTTTTCTGTCAGGCATGTTCCTTATATCCATTTTGTTTAGGTCTCTTGCTGTGGCTTTGTCCTCTTCTTTCGTTTAGGACATAGTCCTCTGTCTGCTCATTTGGCCTACTTCTCAGAGAATATCTCTCTGTTAGGAAGGTCAGATATATTGCTTGTTCTTGAAAATACGGGGCAGAACATACATTTTTCACTTGGTGATGCTGGTTCTCCTCTGAAGGTAATGCATAGCAACAACAGAGACTGGATCTGGACTGTGTCATTGTGCACAACACATGGGGTGTGCTGTTTTAACAAGACGCATGCGTGTTCTGTGGGTGATGGGGAGACATATTGTTGTCAAGGATTGTGTGGGTCTTATCAGGGAGGGTATCCACAGCACTGGGACTGAAGCAGGTGTGGTAGGTGTGGGGATGGGCCATGGTTTATGCAAGTTAGTGATTGCTAGATTGTGCTTGGTCTTGCAGGTAGGTGTGTGTTTATAATGAGGGGCCGTAGAGGGAAATGGCACCTGCCAGCTCCTTTGTTCCTGGACAAGTCCCTTAGCAAACTCTGAGTTCAGGAACTATGTCTCCCTTGTTTAATCCTCAAGCACCTTTCAACCTGCTTCACCCAAGCTTCTCCACACTCTTTGCTCTGCTTAATCTTTAAGGACAGATCTCAGCTTCCTATCACCTTCTGTGCTCTCTCAGAGCTGAGACAGCTGATTTTTAAAAGTTCCAAGCTTTAAGTCTGCTGGTTGTATACGCTCACAAATGTCATCCCTTCTGATTTTCAAAGCCATAAGCTATGAGGATGTCTCTACGCTTTAGAGGCTCCCCGGTGTAGTAGTTTGTTTCTGGCCCCTCTGTGACTGTGGTTCCCTCCCTCTGGTGGTCAGAAATATGGGCTTTAGATTCCTACAGAGTCCTTGTCCTTCCTACCATCTTTGATGTGATTCCCTCTCTCCATTTAGTTGTATAGTTTTGTGGGGAAATCTGAAGGTCCATTTCTGGGTGACTCTGGTGTGAGTGTTACCTAGTTGTATCTGTGGGATGAGGTGAGTTTAGGGTCCTTCTACTCTGCCATCTTCCCCACAATTCAGTTTATTTTGTCTCATAAAAATATTACGACTCCAACTTTCTTTTCACTTCCATTTGCATGATAAATGGTTTTGTGTCCCATTACTTCCAATCTGCTTTCATTTTTAGGTCTGAAGTGATTCTCTGGTAGGCAGCATAGAGATGGGTCTTGCTTCCTCTTTACAGTCTATGTTTTCTGATTGGGATATTTAGTCCTTTTTTGTTAAAGCAATCATTGAGAAAGTATTTGTATCTCTCTAGTTTACTTCACAAGGAAAAGTGTGACAGGCTTCGCTCTGAGAAGGAGGTCTGCGTGGAACGCCTCTTTCAACTCATGGCTTGTTTCTGGCTGACGGAAGGCTTCTCAAGGGTGTGTACGGAAGCCTAGGGAAAAAGCGGCTACACTTCTCTCTTCGGGGGGAAAAAAGCAAGAACCCAAAAGCATCGGCGAGAAACCGTCTCTCAACGATCACCTTCTTTCCTGACGAGACAGAAACATGTTCAACTCTGTGTGTGTGTGTGTGTGTGTGTGTGTGTGTGTGTGTGTGTGTGTGTGTGTGTGTGAGGGCACGCGCGCGCGCGCGTGCGTGAGTGAATAAGGAGAGTGCCATGTACTGACCTGGGAAAAGCAAGTCTGCGTCTACGGCGACTCGCCACTAGCATCTTCAGGTATCCTGGAGAGAGAAGCATTTCCAAAAGTGGGTGTGGAAGCATCATGAAAGTGCCGTACGCTTTACTACCTTTCCCTGGACCTAACTCCGAGAAACGTCCTCCCTGACGATCGAAAAGAGCTGAGCCATCTCAAGGCTGCGTGTGATCGCACAGGGACCGTTCCCTGGACCTAACTCCGAGAAACGCGTCGGGGTACAAGGCAGCTTTCAACGGACGTCTTCTTTCGTGAGCCCAGAAGCGTTTGCATATGTAGGCGTGGAAGCGTCAGCAGAGCGCCGTAGACCGCCCTCTAAGAGGCAACCTCGCTTTTGCGAAGCCGTCTTGCACCTGACATCCTTTGCCTTGGAGACGGGAGCCTTTTATATAGTCGTGGTGGAAGCACAAGGAACGTGCCGTGCCCTGTCCTCATCTCTTAGAAACAAGGCCGCGCGCAATGGGACTTTCAGCATAGCATATGGACGGGGTCATGAAGTAAGTCGAGATTGCAAGTGGACGTGTGCAGGCATAAGGAGAGTGCCCTATCCTTAACTCCTTGAAAGCGTGACGGAGGGAGACCGTCTTTCAAGCGAACCCCTCTCCGGAGGATATATCGAAGCAGTGACAAAAGTGGATGTGGAAGCACAACGCAAGGGTTCTATACGAAACTCGGAAAAGAAGGTGGTGTAGAAGGCAGCTTTCCCCCGCGTCTTGGTTCAGGTTTAGGGAAGGGATACTCACTGCGCGTGTGGAAGCCTAGGGAAAGTACCATGGGCTGATGTGTGAAAACCAAGCCTGCGCAGAACGCAACGTTCAGCGCACATCTTGTTTCACGAAGAGAGAAGCCTTTCCAATCTGTGCGTGGAAGCCTAAGGCCAAGTGCCATATATCCTTACCCCCACGGAAAACCGCTGTAGGAAACCCGTCGTTCAACTCACAGCTTCCCGGAGGAAGTTTTTCTAAAGTGCGTGTGGAGGCCCAAGGACAAGTGTGACAGGCTTCGCTCTGAGAAGGAGGTCTGTGTGGAACGCCTCTTTCAACTCACGGCTTGTTTCTGGCTGAGGGAAGGCTTCTCAAGGGTGTGTACGGAAGCCTAGGCAAAAAGCGCATACACTTTACTCTCCGGGGGGAAAAGGGCAAGCACCCAAAAGCATTGGCGAGAAACCGTCTCTCAACGAACACCTCCTTTCCTGACGAGACAGAAACATGTTCAACTCTGTGTGTGTGTGTGTGTGTGTGTGTGTGTGTGTGTGTGTGTGCGCGCGCGCGCGTGAGTGAATAAGGAATGTGCCATGCACTCACCTGGGAAAAGCAAGTCTGCGTATACGGCAACTCTCCACTAACATCTTCAGGTATCCTTGAGAGAGAAGCATTTCCAAAAGTGGGTGTGGAAGCATCATGAAAGTGCCGTACGCTTTACTACCGTTCAACACCCAAACTCAACACCCAAAATACAAATAACCGAGTCAAGAAATGGGCAGAAGATATGAACAGGTATTTCTCCAAAGAAGACACACAAATGGCCAACAGACATATGAGAAAGTGCTCAACAGCACTTGGCAAGGGGAAAAAGAAATCCAAATGACAATGTGATATCACTTCACACCAGTCAGAATTGCAAAAATTAACAAGCAAAGAAATAACAAATGTTGGTGAGGAGAAAGGGGAACTCTCTTACACTTCAAAGTGGGAATGAAAACTGGTACAGCCACTTTGGAAAACAATATGGAGGTTCCTCAAGAACTTAAAAGAGAGCTCCCTTACAACCCAGCAATTTTATTTACCCCAAAGCTACAAATGTAGTGATCTGAAGGGGCAACTGCACCCCAAATGTTTATAGCGACATTGTCCACAGTAGCCAAACCGTGGAAGGAACCAAGACATCCATCGACAGATAAATGGATAAAGAAAACATGGTATATACATATAAAAAGGAATGTGACTCAGCCATCAGAAAGGATCAATATTTAGCATATCGATGTGGATGGCACTGGAGGGTATTATGCTGAGCAAAATAAGTCAGTCAGAGAAAAACAATTATTATATGGTTTTACTCATATGTGCAATAGAAGGAACAGCACAGAGGATCATAGGGGAAGGGAGGGAAAATGAATGCGAAGAAACCAGAGAGGAAGAAAATCCATGACAGGTTCCCAGCTATTGGAAACAAACTGAGGGTTGCTGGAGGAAATGTGGGTGGGGAGATGGAGTAACTGTGTGATGGGCATTAAGGAATGCATGTGATGTGATGAACACTGGGTGTTATACACAACTGATGAATTGTGGAACGCTACATTTGAAACTACTGGTGTACTCTATGTTGGCTAATTCAATTTCAATGTTAAAAAAGTCTATTTTGTCTGATATAAGGATTGCTACTCTGACTTCTTTTGACATCCACTTGCATGATTAATGTTTCTCCATCTCTTAATTTCCATCTGCAGGTGTCTTTAGGTGTGAAATCTTTTATATATATATATACAAACTCTGTCATGCTCTTTTGCTTGGAGCATTTAGTCCATTTACATTCAAACTAATTATCATTAGACATGTATTTATTGATGTTTTGTTACTTGTTTCATAGTTTTTTGTGTAGTTTTTCTCTGATCCTTTCTTCTCTTGCTCTCTCTCTCATGGTTTGCTCGTTTTCTTTAATGATATTCTTGGATTTCTTTCCCTTTATCTTTTGCATGTGTATTAGAGGTTTGGGTTTGTGGTGACCCCCTGGATTATATATAGCCTTTTCAGTCTATATTAAGTTGAATGCTGTTTAAGTTCAAACCCACTGTTGACTCCTCCTCATGTGTTAGGGTATATGTTTTCATATTTTACATACTTTTATTTTGTGAATCCCTTAACTGATTTTTACAGAAATACTTATTTTTACTGCTTCCTTGATTCATTATTGTCATACTCTCACTTACGATTTTTTTCCACTCATAGTGTCCCCTTCAATATTTTTTGTAGTTAATTTAGTGGTCATGAACTCTTTTAGTTTGTGTGGCTAAGAAACTCTTTTTCTCCCCTTCTTTTCTGAAGGATAGGCTTGCTGGATAAATTATTCCTTGCTGCAGATTTTTCTCATTAAGCACTTTGAATATTTAACGCCACTTTCTTCTGTCCTGCATAGTTTCTGCTGAAAACTCAGCTGATAGATTTATGGGCTTTCCCTTGCATGTTAACTGTCTTCTTTTATCTTGCTGCTTTAAATGTTTTTTCTTTATCACTACCTTTTCCCATTTGGATTACTATGTATCTTGATGTGGACCTCCTTAGGTTGATTTTGTGGGAGGGGATCTCTATGCCTTATGGATTTGTATAGGTTTCCTTCACCAGATTAGGTTAAGTTTTCAGCTCTTCTTTGGTCAAATAGATTTTCTGCCCCCCTTTCCCCCTTTTCACCTTCTGGGATCCCTCTCATGTGGGTGTTGTTACACTGGATGGAGTCACTGAATTCCCTAAGTCTCTTCTCATTTTTGCATACTTCTTTTTCCTCTCATTTTTTCCGCTTGATTACTTTCCATTACTGTCTTCTAGTTCATTAATTTGTTCCTCTGCTTCGTCCATCCTGCTAATTATTCTATCTAGTATATTCTTCATTTCATTTCTTGTGTTCCACATCTCTGATTATTTCTTTCATATCTCTTTGTTAAGAGTCTCAATGATGTTCCCCCTTCTGATGTCCTCCCTCTTTTCATTTCCCCAGTGAGTATCTTTATAATTGTTATCTTAAATTTTCTGTCAGGCATGTTCCTTATATCCATTTTGTTTAGGTCTCTTGCTGTGGCTTTGTCCTCTTCTTTCGTTTAGGACATAGTCCTCTGTCTGCTCATTTGGCCTACTTCTCAGAGAATATCTCTCTGTTAGGAAGGTCAGATATATTGCTTGTTCTTGAAAATACGGGGCAGAACATACATTTTTCACTTGGTGATGCTGGTTCTCCTCTGATGGTAATGCATAGCAACAACAGAGACTGGATCTGGACTGTGTCATTGTGCACAACACATGGGGTGTGCTGTTTTAACAAGATGCATGCGTGTTCTGTGGGTGATGGGGAGACATATTGTTGTCAAGGATTGTGTGGGTCTTATCAGGGAGGGTATCCACAGCACTGGGACTGAAGCAGGTGTGGTAGGTGTGGGGATGGGCCATGGTTTATGCAAGTTAGTGATTGCTAGATTGTGCTTGGTCTTGCAGGTAGGTGTGTGTTTATAATGAGGGGCCGTAGAGGGAAATGGCACCTGCCAGCTCCTTTGTTCCTGGACAAGTCCCTTAGCAAACTCTGAGTTCAGGAACTATGTCTCCCTTGTTTAATCCTCAAGCACCTTTCAACCTGCTTCACCCAAGCTTCTCCACACTCTTTGCTCTGCTTAATCTTTAAGGACAGATCTCAGCTTCCTATCACCTTCTGTGCTCTCTCAGAGCTGAGACAGCTGATTTTTAAAAGTTCCAAGCTTTAAGTCTGCTGGCTGTATACGCTCACAAATGTCATCCCTTCTGATTTTCAAAGCCATAAGCTATGAGGATGTCTCTACGCTTTAGAGGCTCCCTGGTGTAGTAGTTTGTTTCTGGCCCCTCTGTGACTGTGGTTCCCTCCCTCTGGTGGTCAGAAATATGGGGTTTAGATTCCTACAGAGTCCTTGTCCTTCCTACCATCTTTGATGTGATTCCCTCTCTCCATTTAGTTGTATAGTTTTGTGGGGAAATCTGAAGGTCCATTTCTGGGTGACTCTGGTGTGAGTGTTACCTAGTTGTATCTGTGGGATGAGGTGAGCTTAGGGTCCTTCTACTCTGCCATCTTCCCCACAATTCAGTTTATTTTGTCTCATAAAAATATTACGACTCCAACTTTCTTTTCACTTCCATTTGCATGATAAATGGTTTTGTGTCCCATTACTTCCAATCTGCTTTTATTTTTAGGTCTGAAGTGATTCTCTGGTAGGCAGCATAGAGATGGGTCTTGCTTCCTCTTTACAGTCTATGTTTTCTGATTGGGATATTTAGTCCTTTTTTGTTAAAGCAATCATTGAGAAAGTATTTGTATCTCTCTAGTTGACTTCACAAGGAAAAGTGTGACAGGCTTCGCTCAGAGAAGGAGGTCTGCGTGGAACGCCTCTTTCAACTCATGGCTTGTTTCTGGCTGACGGAAGGCTTCTCAAGGGTGTGTACGGAAGCCTAGGGAAAAAGCGGCTACACTTCTCTCTCCGGGGGGAAAAAAGCAAGAACCCAAAAGCATCGGCGAGAAACCGTCTCTCAACGATCACCTTCTTTCCTGACGAGACAGAAACATGTTCAACTCTGTGTGTGTGTGTGTGTGTGTGTGTGTGTGTGTGTGTGTGTGTGAGGGCACGCGCGCGCGCGCGTGTGTGAGTGAATAAGGAGAGTGCCATGTACTGACCTGGGAAAAGCAAGTCTGCGTATACAGCGACTCGCCACTAGCATTTTCAGGTATCCTGGAGAGAGAAGCATTTCCAAAAGTGGGTGTGGAAGCATCATGAAAGTGCCGTACGCTTTACTAACTTTCCCTGGACCTAACTCCGAGAAACGTCCTCCCTGACGATCGAAAAGAGCTGAGCCATCTCAAGGCTGCGTGTGATCGCACAGGGACCGTTCCCTGGACCTAACTTCGGAAAACGCGTCGGGGTACAAGGCAGCTTTCAACGGACGTCTTCTTTCGTGAGCCCAGAAGCGTTTGCATATGTAGGCGTGGAAGCGTCAGGAGAGCGCCGTAGACCGCTCTCTAAGAGGCAACCTCGCTTTTGCGAAGCCGTCTTGCACCTGACATCCTTTGCCTTGGAGACGGGAGCCTTTTATATAGTCGTGGTGGGAGCACAAGGAACGTGCCGTGCCCTGTCCTCATCTCTTAGAAACAAGGCCGCGCGCAATGGGACTTTCAGCGTAGCATATGGACGGGGTCATGAAGTCAGTCGAGATTGCAAGTGGACGTGTGCAGGCATAAGGAGCGTGCCCTATCCTTAACTCCTTGAAAGCGTGACGGAGGGAGACCGTCTTTCAAGCGAACCCCTCTCCGGAGGATATATCGAAGCAGTGACAAAAGTGGATGTGGAAGCACAACGCAAGGGTTCTATACGAAACTCGGAAAAGAAGGTGGTGTAGAAGGCAGCTTTCCCCCGCGTCTTGGTTCAGGTTTAGGGAAGGGATACTCTCTGCGCGTGTGGAAGCCTAGGGAAAGTACCATCGGCTGATGTGTGAAAAGCAAGCCTGCGCAGAACGCAACGTTCAGCGCACATCTTGTTTCACGAAGAGAGAAGCCGTTTCCAATGTGTGCGTGGAAGCCTAAGGCCAAGTGCCATATATCCTTACCCCCACGGAAAACCGCTGTAGGAAACCCGTCGTTCAACTCACAGCTTCCCGGAGGAAGTTTTTCTAAAGTGCGTGTGGAGGCCCAAGGAAAAGTGTGACAGGCTTCGCTCTGAGAAGGAGGTCTGTGTGGAACGCCTCTTTCAACTCACGGCTTGTTTCTGACTGACGGAAGGCTTCTCAAGGGTGTGTACTGAAGCCTACGGAAAAAGCGCATACACTTCACTCTCCGGGGGGAAAAGGGCAAGCACCCAAAAGCATTGGCGAGAAACCGTCTCTCAACGAACACCTCCTTTCCTGACGAGACAGAAACATGTTCAACTCTGTGTGTGTGTGTGTGTGTGTGCGCGCGCGTGAGTGAATAAGGAATGTGCCATGCACTCACCTGGGAAAAGCAAGTCTGCGTATACGGCAACTCTCCACTAACATCTTCAGGTATCCTTGAGAGAGAAGCATTTCCAAAAGTGGGTGTGGAAGCATCATGAAAGTGCCGTACGCTTTACTACCGTTCAACACCCAAACTCAACACCCAAAATACAAATAACCGAGTCAAGAAATGGGCAGAAGATATGAACAGGTATTTCTCCAAAGAAGACACACAAATGGCCAACAGACATATGAGAAACTGCTCAACAGCACTTGGCATGGGGAAAAAGAAATCCAAATGACAATGAGATACCACTTCACACCAGTCAGAATTGCAAAAATTAACAAGCGAAGAAATAACAAATGTTGGTGAGGAGAAAGGGGAACTCTCTTACACTTCTAAGTGGGAATGAAAACTGGTACAGCCACTTTGGAAAACAATATGGAGGTTCCTCAAGAACTTAAAACAGAGCTCCCTTACAACCCAGCAATTTTATTTACCCCAAAGCTACAAATGTAGTGATCTGAAGGGGCAACTGCACCCCAAATGTTTATAGCGACATTGTCCACAATAGCCAAACCGTGGAAGGAACCAAGACATCCATCGACAGATAAATGGATAAAGAAAACATGGTATATACATATACAAAGGAATATGACTCAGCCATCAGAAAGGATCAATATTTAGCATATCGATGTGGATGGCACTGGAGGGTATTATGCTGAGCAGAATAAGTCAGTCAGAGAAAAACAATTATTATATGGTTTTACTCATATGTGGAATAGAAGGAACAGCACAGAGGATCATAGGGGAAGGGAGGGAAAATGAATGCGAAGAAACCAGAGAGGAAGAAAATCCATGACAGGTTCCTAACTATTGGAAACAAACTGAGGGTTGCTGGAGGAAAGGTGGGTGGGGAGATGGAGTAACTGTGTGATGGGCATTAAGGAATGCATGTGATGTGATGAACACTGGGTGTTATACACAACTGATGAATTGTGGAACGCTACATTTGAAACTACTGGTGTACTCTATGTTGGCTAATTCAATTTCAATGTTAAAAAAGTCTATTTTGTCTGATATAAGGATTGCTACTCTGACTTCTTTTGACATCCACTTGCATGATTAATGTTTCTCCATCTCTTAATTTCCATCTGCAGGTGTCTTTAGGTCTGAAATCTTTTATATATATATATACAAACTCTGTCATGCTCTTTTGCTTGGAGCATTTAGTCCATTTACATTCAAACTAATTATCATTAGACATGTATTTATTGATGTTTTGTTACTTGTTTCATAGTTTTTTGTGTAGTTTTTCTCTGATCCTTTCTTCTCTTGCTCTCTCTCTCATGGTTTGCTCGTTTTCTTTAATGATATTCTTGGATTTCTTTCCCTTTATCTTTTGCATGTGTATTAGAGGTTTGGGTTTGTGGTGACCCCCTGGATTATATATAGCCTTTTCAGTCTATATTAAGTTGAATGCTGTTTAAGTTCAAACCCACTGTTGACTCCTCCTCATGTGTTAGGGTATATGTTTTCATATTTTACATACTTTTATTTTGTGAATCCCTTAACTGATTTTTACAGAAATACTTATTTTTACTGCTTCCTTGATTCATTATTGTCATACTCTCACTTACGATTTTTTTCCACTCATAGTGTCCCCTTCAATATTTTTTGTAGTTAATTTAGTGGTCATGAACTCTTTTAGTTTGTGTGGCTAAGAAACTCTTTTTCTCCCTTCTTTTCTGAAGGATAGGCTTGCTGGATAAATTATTCCTTGCTGCAGATTTTTCTCATTCAGCACTTTGAATATTTAACGCCACTTTCTTCTGTCCTGCATAGTTTCTGCTGAAAACTCAGCTGATAGATTTATGGGCTTTCCCTTGCATGTTAACTGTCTTCTTTTATCTTGCTGCTTTAAATGTTTTTTCTTTATCACTACCTTTTCCCATTTGGATTACTATGTATCTTGATGTGGACCTCCTTAGGTTGATTTTGTGGGAGGGGATCTCTATGCCTTATGGATTTGTATAGGTTTCCTTCACCAGATTAGGTTAAGTTTTCAGCTCTTCTTTGGTCAAATAGATTTTCTGCCCCCCTTTCCCCCTTTTCACCTTCTTTGATCCCTCTCATGTGGGTGTTGTTACACTGGATGGAGTCACTGAATTCCCTAAGTCTCTTCTCATTTTTGCATACTTCTTTTTCCTCTCATTTTTTCCGCTTGATTACTTTCCATTACTGTCTTCTAGTTCATTAATTTGTTCCTCTGCTTCGTCCATCCTGCTAATTATTCTATCTAGTATATTCTTCATTTCATTTCTTGTGTTCCACATCTCTGATTATTTCTTTCATATCTCTTTGTTAAGAGTCTCAATGATGTTCCCCCTTCTGATGTCCTCCCTCTTTTCATTTCCCCAGTGAGTATCTTTATAATTGTTATCTTAAATTTTCTGTCAGGCATGTTCCTTATATCCATTTTGTTTAGGTCTCTTGCTGTGGCTTTGTCCTCTTCTTTCGTTTAGGACATAGTCCTCTGTCTGCTCATTTGGCCTACTTCTCAGAGAATATCTCTCGGTTAGGAAGGTCAGATATATTGCTTGTTCTTGAAAATACGGGGCAGAACATACATTTTTCACTTGGTGATGCTGGTTCTCCTCTGAAGGTAATGCATAGCAACAACAGAGACTGGATCTGGACTGTGTCATTGTGCACAACACATGGGGTGTGCTGTTTTAACAAGATGCATGCGTGTTCTGTGGGTGATGGGGAGACATATTGTTGTCAAGGATTGTGTGGGTCTTATCAGGGAGGGTATCCACAGCACTGGGACTGAAGCAGGTGTGGTAGGTGTGGGGATGGGCCATGGTTTATGCAAGTTAGTGATTGCTAGATTGTGCTTGGTCTTGCAGGTAGGTGTGTGTTTATAATGAGGGGCCGTAGAGGGAAATGGCACCTGCCAGCTCCTTTGTTCCTGGACAAGTCCCTTAGCAAACTCTGAGTTCAGGAACTATGTCTCCCTTGTTTAATCCTCAAGCACCTTTCAACCTGCTTCACCCAAGCTTCTCCACACTCTTTGCTCTGCTTAATCTTTAAGGACAGATCTCAGCTTCCTATCACCTTCTGTGCTCTCTCAGAGCTGAGACAGCTGATTTTTAAAAGTTCCAAGCTTTAAGTCTGCTGGCTGTATACGCTCACAAATGTCATCCCTTCTGATTTTCAAAGCCATAAGCTATGAGGATGTCTCTACGCTTTAGAGGCTCCCTGGTGTAGTAGTTTGTTTCTGGCCCCTCTGTGACTGTGGTTCCCTCCCTCTGGTGGTCAGAAATATGGGGTTTAGATTCCTACAGAGTCCTTGTCCTTCCTACCATCTTTGATGTGATTCCCTCTCTCCATTTAGTTGTATAGTTTTGTGGGGAAATCTGAAGGTCCATTTCTGGGTGACTCTGGTGTGAGTGTTACCTAGTTGTATCTGTGGGATGAGGTGAGCTTAGGGTCCTTCTACTCTGCCATCTTCCCCACAATTCAGTTTATTTTGTCTCATAAAAATATTACGACTCCAACTTTCTTTTCACTTCCATTTGCATGATAAATGGTTTTGTGTCCCATTACTTCCAATCTGCTTTTATTTTTAGGTCTGAAGTGATTCTCTGGTAGGCAGCATAGAGATGGGTCTTGCTTCCTCTTTACAGTCTATGTTTTCTGATTGGGATATTTAGTCCTTTTTTGTTAAAGCAATCATTGAGAAAGTATTTGTATCTCTCTAGTTGACTTCACAAGGAAAAGTGTGACAGGCTTCGCTCAGAGAAGGAGGTCTGCGTGGAACGCCTCTTTCAACTCATGGCTTGTTTCTGGCTGACGGAAGGCTTCTCAAGGGTGTGTACGGAAGCCTAGGGAAAAAGCGGCTACACTTCTCTCTCCGGGGGGAAAAAAGCAAGAACCCAAAAGCATCGGCGAGAAACCGTCTCTCAACGATCACCTTCTTTCCTGACGAGACAGAAACATGTTCAACTCTGTGTGTGTGTGTGTGTGTGTGTGTGTGTGTGTGTGTGTGTGTGTGTGAGGGCACGCGCGCGCGCGCGTGCGTGAGTGAATAAGGAGAGTGCCATGTACTGACCTGGGAAAAGCAAGTCTGCGTATACAGCGACTCGCCACTAGCATCTTCAGGTATCCTGGAGAGAGAAGCATTTCCAAAAGTGGGTGTGGAAGCATCATGAAAGTGCCGTACGCTTTACTAACTTTCCCTGGACCTAACTCCGAGAAACGTCCTCCCTGACGATCGAAAAGAGCTGAGCCATCTCAAGGCTGCGTGTGATCGCAGAGGGACCGTTCCCTGGACCTAACTTCGGAAAACGCGTCGGGGTACACGGCAGCTTTCAACGGACGTCTTCTTTCGTGAGCCCAGAAGCGTTTGCATATGTAGGCGTGGAAGCGTCAGGAGAGCGCCGTAGACCGCTCTCTAAGAGGCAACCTCGCTTTTGCGAAGCCGTCTTGCACCTGACATCCTTTGCCTTGGAGACGGGAGCCTTTTATATAGTCGTGGTGGGAGCACAAGGAACGTGCCGTGCCCTGTCCTCATCTCTTAGAAACAAGGCCGCGCGCAATGGGACTTTCAGCGTAGCATATGGACGGGGTCATGAAGTCAGTCGAGATTGCAAGTGGACGTGTGCAGGCATAAGGAGCGTGCCCTATCCTTAACTCCTTGAAAGCGTGACGGAGGGAGACCGTCTTTCAAGCGAACCCCTCTCCGGAGGATATATCGAAGCAGTGACAAAAGTGGATGTGGAAGCACAACGCAAGGGTTCTATACGAAACTCGGAAAAGAAGGTGGTGTAGAAGGCAGCTTTCCCCCGCGTCTTGGTTCAGGTTTAGGGAAGGGATACTCTCTGCGCGTGTGGAATCCTAGGGAAAGTACCATCGGCTGATGTGTGAAAAGCAAGCCTGCGCAGAACGCAACGTTCAGCGCACATCTTGTTTCACGAAGAGAGAAGCCGTTTCCAATGTGTGCGTGGAAGCCTAAGGCCAAGTGCCATATATCCTTACCCCCACGGAAAACCGCTGTAGGAAACCCGTCGTTCAACTCACAGCTTCCCGGAGGAAGTTTTTCTAAAGTGCGTGTGGAGGCCCAAGGAAAAGTGTGACAGGCTTCGCTCTGAGAAGGAGGTCTGTGTGGAACGCCTCTTTCAACTCACGGCTTGTTTCTGACTGACGGAAGGCTTCTCAAGGGTGTGTACTGAAGCCTACGGAAAAAGCGCATACACTTCACTCTCCGGGGGGAAAAGGGCAAGCACCCAAAAGCATTGGCGAGAAACCGTCTCTCAACGAACACCTCCTTTCCTGACGAGACAGAAACATGTTCAACTCTGTGTGTGTGTGTGTGTGTGTGCGCGCGCGTGAGTGAATAAGGAATGTGCCATGCACTCACCTGGGAAAAGCAAGTCTGCGTATACGGCAACTCTCCACTAACATCTTCAGGTATCCTTGAGAGAGAAGCATTTCCAAAAGTGGGTGTGGAAGCATCATGAAAGTGCCGTACGCTTTACTACCGTTCAACACCCAAACTCAACACCCAAAATACAAATAACCGAGTCAAGAAATGGGCAGAAGATATGAACAGGTATTTCTCCAAAGAAGACACACAAATGGCCAACAGACATATGAGAAACTGCTCAACAGCACTTGGCATGGGGAAAAAGAAATCCAAATGACAATGAGATACCACTTCACACCAGTCAGAATTGCAAAAATTAACAAGCGAAGAAATAACAAATGTTGGTGAGGAGAAAGGGGAACTCTCTTACACTTCTAAGTGGGAATGAAAACTGGTACAGCCACTTTGGAAAACAATATGGAGGTTCCTCAAGAACTTAAAACAGAGCTCCCTTACAACCCAGCAATTTTATTTACCCCAAAGCTACAAATGTAGTGATCCGAAGGGGCAACTGCACCCCAAATGTTTATAGCGACATTGTCCACAATAGCCAAACCGTGGAAGGAACCAAGACATCCATCGACAGATAAATGGATAAAGAAAACATGGTATATACATATACAAAGGAATATGACTCAGCCATCAGAAAGGATCAATATTTAGCATATCGATGTGGATGGCACTTGAGGGTATTATGCTGAGCAGAATAAGTCAGTCAGAGAAAAACAATTATTATATGGTTTTACTCATATGTGGAATAGAAGGAACAGCACAGAGGATCATAGGGGAAGGGAGGGAAAATGAATGCGAAGAAACCAGAGAGGAAGAAAATCCATGACAGGTTCCTAACTATTGGAAACAAACTGAGGGTTGCTGGAGGAAAGGTGGGTGGGGAGATGGAGTAACTGTGTGATGGGCATTAAGGAATGCATGTGATGTGATGAACACTGGGTGTTATACACAACTGATGAATTGTGGAACGCTACATTTGAAACTACTGGTGTACTCTATGTTGGCTAATTCAATTTCAATGTTAAAAAAGTCTATTTTGTCTGATATAAGGATTGCTACTCTGACTTCTTTTGACATCCACTTGCATGATTAATGTTTCTCCATCTCTTAATTTCCATCTGCAGGTGTCTTTAGGTGTGAAATCTTTTATATATATATACAAACTCTGTCATGCTCTTTTGCTTGGAGCATTTAGTCCATTTACATTCAAACTAATTATCATTAGACATGTATTTATTGATGTTTTGTTACTTGTTTCATAGTTTTTTGTGTAGTTTTTCTCTGATCCTTTCTTCTCTTGCTCTCTCTCTCATGGTTTGCTCGTTTTCTTTAATGATATTCTTGGATTTCTTTCCCTTTATCTTTTGCATGTGTATTAGAGGTTTGGGTTTGTGGTGACCCCCTGGATTATATATAGCCTTTTCAGTCTATATTAAGTTGAATGCTGTTTAAGTTCAAACCCACTGTTGACTCCTCCTCATGTGTTAGGGTATATGTTTTCATATTTTACATACTTTTATTTTGTGAATCCCTTAACTGATTTTTACAGAAATACTTATTTTTACTGCTTCCTTGATTCATTATTGTCATACTCTCACTTACGATTTTTTTCCACTCATAGTGTCCCCTTCAATATTTTTTGTAGTTAATTTAGTGGTCATGAACTCTTTTAGTTTGTGTGGCTAAGAAACTCTTTTTCTCCCCTTCTTTTCTGAAGGATAGGCTTGCTGGATAAATTATTCCTTGCTGCAGATTTTTCTCCTTCAGCACTTTGAATATTTAACGCCACTTTCTTCTGTCCTGCATAGTTTCTGCTGAAAACTCAGCTGATAGATTTATGGGCTTTCCCTTGCATGTTAACTGTCTTCTTTTATCTTGCTGCTTTAAATGTTTTTTCTTTATCACTACCTTTTCCCATTTTGATTACTATGTATCTTGATGTGGACCTCCTTAGGTTGATTTTGTGGGAGGGGATCTCTATGCCTTATGGATTTGTATAGGTTTCCTTCACCAGATTAGGTTAAGTTTTCAGCTCTTCTTTGGTCAAATAGATTTTCTGCCCCCTTTTCCCCCTTTTCACCTTCTGGGATCCCTCTCATGTGGGTGTTGTTACACTGGATGGAGTCACTGAATTCCCTAAGTCTCTTCTCATTTTGGCATACTTCTTTTTCCTCTCATTTGTTCCGCTTGATTACTTTCCATTACTGTCTTCTAGTTCATTAATTTGTTCCTCTGCTTCGTCCATCCTGCTAATTATTCTATCTAGTATATTCTTCATTTCATTTCTTGTGTTCCACATCTCTGATTATTTCTTTCATATCTCTTTGTTAAGAGTCTCAATGATGTTCCCCCTTCTGATGTCCTCCCTCTTTTCATTTCCCCAGTGAGTATCTTTATAATTGTTATCTTAAATTTTCTGTCAGGCATGTTCCTTATATCCATTTTGTTTAGGTCTCTTGCTGTGGCTTTGTCCTCTTCTTTCGTTTAGGACATAGTCCTCTGTCTGCTCATTTGGCCTACTTCTCAGAGAATATCTCTCGGTTAGGAAGGTCAGATATATTGCTTGTTCTTGAAAATACGGGGCAGAACATACATTTTTCACTTGGTGATGCTGGTTCTCCTCTGAAGGTAATGCATAGCAACAACAGAGACTGGATCTGGACTGTGTCATTGTGCACAACACATGGGGTGTGCTGTTTTAACAAGACGCATGCGTGTTCTGTGGGTGATGGGGAGACATATTGTTGTCAAGGATTGTGTGGGTCTTATCAGGGAGGGTATCCACAGCACTGGGACTGAAGCAGGTGTGGTAGGTGTGGGGATGGGCCATGGTTTATGCAAGTTAGTGATTGCTAGATTGTGCTTGGTCTTGCAGGTAGGTGTGTGTTTATAATGAGGGGCCGTAGAGGGAAATGGCACCTGCCAGCTCCTTTGTTCCTGGACAAGTCCCTTAGCAAACTCTGAGTTCAGGAACTATGTCTCCCTTGTTTAATCCTCAAGCACCTTTCAACCTGCTTCACCCAAGCTTCTCCACACTCTTTGCTCTGCTTAATCTTTAAGGACAGATCTCAGCTTCCTATCACCTTCTGTGCTCTCTCAGAGCTGAGACAGCTGATTTTTAAAAGTTCCAAGCTTTAAGTCTGCTGGTTGTATACGCTCACAAATGTCATCCCTTCTGATTTTCAAAGCCATAAGCTATGAGGATGTCTCTACGCTTTAGAGGCTCCCCGGTGTAGTAGTTTGTTTCTGGCCCCTCTGTGACTGTGGTTCCCTCCCTCTGGTGGTCAGAAATATGGGCTTTAGATTCCTACAGAGTCCTTGTCCTTCCTACCATCTTTGATGTGATTCCCTCTCTCCATTTAGTTGTATAGTTTTGTGGGGAAATCTGAAGGTCCATTTCTGGGTGACTCTGGTGTGAGTGTTACCTAGTTGTATCTGTGGGATGAGGTGAGTTTAGGGTCCTTCTACTCTGCCATCTTCCCCACAATTCAGTTTATTTTGTCTCATAAAAATATTACGACTCCAACTTTCTTTTCACTTCCATTTGCATGATAAATGGTTTTGTGTCCCATTACTTCCAATCTGCTTTTATTTTTAGGTCTGAAGTGATTCTCTGGTAGGCAGCATAGAGATGGGTCTTGCTTCCTCTTTACAGTCTATGTTTTCTGATTGGGATATTTAGTCCTTTTTTGTTAAAGCAATCATTGAGAAAGTATTTGTATCTCTCTAGTTGACTTCACAAGGAAAAGTGTGACAGGCTTCGCTCTGAGAAGGAGGTCTGCGTGGAACGCCTCTTTCAACTCATGGCTTGTTTCTGGCTGACGGAAGGCTTCTCAACGGTGTGTACGGAAGCCAAGGGAAAAAGCGGCTACACTTCTCTCTCCGGGGGGAAAAAAGCAAGAACCCAAAAGCATCGGCGAGAAACCGTCTCTCAACGATCACCTTCTTTCCTGACGAGACAGAAACATGTTCAACTCTGTGTGTGTGTGTGTGTGTGTGTGTGTGTGTGTGTGTGTGTGTGTGAGGGCACGCGCGCGCGCGCGTGCGTGAGTGAATAAGGAGAGTGCCATGTACTGACCTGGGAAAAGCAAGTCTGCGTCTACGGCGACTCGCCACTAGCATCTTCAGGTATCCTGGAGAGAGAAGCATTTCCAAAAGTGGGTGTGGAAGCATCATGAAAGTGCCGTACGCTTTACTACCTTTCCCTGGACCTAACTCCGAGAAACGTCCTCCCTGACGATCGAAAAGAGCTGAGCCATCTCAAGGCTGCGTGTGATCGCACAGGGACCGTTCCCTGGACCTAACTCCGGAAAACGCGTCGGGGTTCAAGGCAGCTTTCAACGGACGTCTTCTTTCGTGAGCCCAGAAGCGTTTGCATATGTAGGCGTGGAAGCGTCAGGAGAGCGCCGTAGACCGCCCTCTAAGAGGCAACCTCGCTTTTGCGAAGCCGTCTTGCACCTGACATCCTTTGCCTTGGAGACGGGAGCCTTTTATATAGTCGTGGTGGAAGCACAAGGAACGTGCCGTGCCCTGTCCTCATCTCTTAGAAACAAGGCCGCGCGCAATGGGACTTTCAGCGTAGCATATGGACGGGGTCATGAAGTCAGTCGAGATTGCAAGTGGACGTGTGCAGGCATAAGGAGAGTGCCCTATCCTTAACTCCTTGAAAGCGTGACGGAGGGAGACCGTCTTTCAAGCGAACCCCTCTCCGGAGGATATATCGAAGCAGTGACAAAAGTGGATGTGGAAGCACAATGCAAGGGTTCTATACGAAACTCGGAAAAGAAGGTGGTGTAGAAGGCAGCTTTCCCCCGCGTCTTGGTTCAGGTTTAGGGAAGGGATACTCACTGCGCGTGTGGAAGCCTAGGGAAAGTACCATGTGCTGATGTGTGAAAACCAAGCCTGCGCAGAACGCAACGTTCAGCGCACATCTTGTTTCACGAAGAGAGAAGCCTTTCCAATCTGTGCGTGGAAGCCTAAGGCCAAGTGCCATATATCCTTACCCCCACGGAAAACCGCTGTAGGAAACCCGTCGTTCAACTCACAGCTTCCCGGAGGAAGTTTTTCTAAAGTGCGTGTGGAGGCCCAAGGAAAAGTGTGACAGGCTTCGCTCTGAGAAGGAGGTCTGTGTGGAACGCCTCTTTCAACTCACGGCTTGTTTCTGGCTGAGGGAAGGCTTCTCAAGGGTGTGTACGGAAGCCTAGGCAAAAAGCGCATACACTTTACTCTCCGGGGGGAAAAGGGCAAGCACCCAAAAGCATTGGCGAGAAACCGTCTCTCAACGAACACCTCCTTTCCTGACGAGACAGAAACATGTTCAACTCTGTGTGTGTGTGTGTGTGTGTGTGTGTGTGTGTGTGTGTGTGCGCGCGCGCGCGTGAGTGAATAAGGAATGTGCCATGCACTCACCTGGGAAAAGCAAGTCTGCGTATACGGCAACTCTCCACTAACATCTTCAGGTATCCTTGAGAGAGAAGCATTTCCAAAAGTGGGTGTGGAAGCATCATGAAAGTGCCGTACGCTTTACTACCGTTCAACACCCAAACTCAACACCCAAAAAACAAATAAGCGAGTCAAGAAATGGGCAGAAGATATGAACAGATATTTCTCCAAAGAAGACACACAAATGGCCAACAGACATATGACAAACTGCTCAACATCACTTGGCATGGGGAAAAAGAAATCCAAATGACAATGAGATACCACTTCATACCAGTCAGAATTGCAAAAGTTAACAAGCGAAGAAATAACAAATGTTGGTGAGGAGAAAGGGGAACTCTCTTACACTTCTAAGTGGGAATGAAAACTGGTACAGCCACTTTGGAAAACAATATGGAGGTTCCTCAAGAACTTAAAAGAGAGCTCCCTTACAACCCAGCAATTTTATTTACCCCAAAGCTACAAATGTAGTGATCTGAAGGGGCAACTGCACCCCGAATGTTTATAGCGATATTGTCCACAATAGCCAAACCGTGGAAGGAACCAAGAGATCCATCGACAGATAAATGGATAAAGAAAACATGGTATATACATATACAAAGGAATGTGACTCAGCCATCAGAAAGGATCAATATTTAGCATATCGATGTGGATGGCACTGGAGGGTATTATGCTGAGCAAAATAAGTCAGTCAGAGAAAAACAATTATTATATGGTTTTACTCATATGTGGAATAGAAGGAACAGCACAGAGGATCATAGGGGAAGGGAGGGAAAATGAATGCGAAGAAACCAGAGAGGAAGAAAATCCATGACAGGTTCCCAGCTATTGGAAACAAACTGAGGGTTGCTGGAGGAAAGGTGGGTGGGGAGATGGAGTAACTGTGTGATGGGCATTAAGGAATGCATGTGATGTGGTGAACACTGGGTGTTATACACAACTGATGAATTGTGGAACGCTACATTTGAAATTACTGGTGTACTCTATGTTGGCTAATTCAATTTCAATGTTAAAAAAGTCTATTTTGTCTGATATAAGGATTGCTACTCTGACTTCTTTTGACATCCACTTGCATGATTAATGTTTCTCCATCTCTTAATTTCCATCTGCAGGTGTCTTTAGGTGTGAAATCTTTTATATATATATACAAACTCTGTCATGCTCTTTTGCTTGGAGCATTTAGTCCATTTACATTCAAACTAATTATCATTAGACATGTATTTATTGATGTTTTGTTACTTGTTTCATAGTTTTTTGTGTAGTTTTTCTCTGATCCTTTCTTCTCTTGCTCTCTCTCTCATGGTTTGCTCGTTTTCTTTAATGATATTCTTGGATTTCTTTCCCTTTATCTTTTGCATGTGTATTAGAGGTTTGGGTTTGTGGTGACCCCCTGGATTATATATAGCCTTTTCAGTCTATATTAAGTTGAATGCTGTTTAAGTTCAAACCCACTGTTGACTCCTCCTCATGTGTTAGGGTATATGTTTTCATATTTTACATACTTTTATTTTGTGAATCCCTTAACTGATTTTTACAGAAATACTTATTTTTACTGCTTCCTTGATTCATTATTGTCATACTCTCACTTACGATTTTTTTCCACTCATAGTGTCCCCTTCAATATTTTTTGTAGTTAATTTAGTGGTCATGAACTCTTTTAGTTTGTGTGGCTAAGAAACTCTTTTTCTCCCCTTCTTTTCTGAAGGATAGGCTTGCTGGATAAATTATTCCTTGCTGCAGATTTTTCTCCTTCAGCACTTTGAATATTTAACGCCACTTTCTTCTGTCCTGCATAGTTTCTGCTGAAAACTCAGCTGATAGATTTATGGGCTTTCCCTTGCATGTTAACTGTCTTCTTTTATCTTGCTGCTTTAAATGTTTTTTCTTTATCACTACCTTTTCCCATTTTGATTACTATGTATCTTGATGTGGACCTCCTTAGGTTGATTTTGTGGGAGGGGATCTCTATGCCTTATGGATTTGTATAGGTTTCCTTCACCAGATTAGGTTAAGTTTTCAGCTCTTCTTTGGTCAAATAGATTTTCTGCCCCCTTTTCCCCCTTTTCACCTTCTGGGATCCCTCTCATGTGGGTGTTGTTACACTGGATGGAGTCACTGAATTCCCTAAGTCTCTTCTCATTTTTGCATACTTCTTTTTCCTCTCATTTGTTCCGCTTGATTACTTTCCATTACTGTCTTCTAGTTCATTAATTTGTTCCTCTGCTTCGTCCATCCTGCTAATTATTCTATCTAGTATATTCTTCATTTCATTTCTTGTGTTCCACATCTCTGATTATTTCTTTCATATCTCTTTGTTAAGAGTCTCAATGATGTTCCCCCTTCTGATGTCCTCCCTCTTTTCATTTCCCCAGTGAGTATCTTTATAATTGTTATCTTAAATTTTCTGTCAGGCATGTTCCTTATATCCATTTTGTTTAGGTCTCTTGCTGTGGCTTTGTCCTCTTCTTTCGTTTAGGACATAGTCCTCTGTCTGCTCATTTGGCCTACTTCTCAGAGAATATCTCTCTGTTAGGAAGGTCAGATATATTGCTTGTTCTTGAAAATACGGGGCAGAACATACATTTTTCACTTGGTGATGCTGGTTCTCCTCTGAAGGTAATGCATAGCAACAACAGAGACTGGATCTGGACTGTGTCATTGTGCACAACACATGGGGTGTGCTGTTTTAACAAGACGCATGCGTGTTCTGTGGGTGATGGGGAGACATATTGTTGTCAAGGATTGTGTGGGTCTTATCAGGGAGGGTATCCACAGCACTGGGACTGAAGCAGGTGTGGTAGGTGTGGGGATGGGCCATGGTTTATGCAAGTTAGTGATTGCTAGATTGTGCTTGGTCTTGCAGGTAGGTGTGTGTTTATAATGAGGGGCCGTAGAGGGAAATGGCACCTGCCAGCTCCTTTGTTCCTGGACAAGTCCCTTAGCAAACTCTGAGTTCAGGAACTATGTCTCCCTTGTTTAATCCTCAAGCACCTTTCAACCTGCTTCACCCAAGCTTCTCCACACTCTTTGCTCTGCTTAATCTTTAAGGACAGATCTCAGCTTCCTATCACCTTCTGTGCTCTCTCAGAGCTGAGACAGCTGATTTTTAAAAGTTCCAAGCTTTAAGTCTGCTGGTTGTATACGCTCACAAATGTCATCCCTTCTGATTTTCAAAGCCATAAGCTATGAGGATGTCTCTACGCTTTAGAGGCTCCCCGGTGTAGTAGTTTGTTTCTGGCCCCTCTGTGACTGTGGTTCCCTCCCTCTGGTGGTCAGAAATATGGGCTTTAGATTCCTACAGAGTCCTTGTCCTTCCTACCATCTTTGATGTGATTCCCTCTCTCCATTTAGTTGTATAGTTTTGTGGGGAAATCTGAAGGTCCATTTCTGGGTGACTCTGGTGTGAGTGTTACCTAGTTGTATCTGTGGGATGAGGTGAGTTTAGGGTCCTTCTACTCTGCCATCTTCCCCACAATTCAGTTTATTTTGTCTCATAAAAATATTACGACTCCAACTTTCTTTTCACTTCCATTTGCATGATAAATGGTTTTGTGTCCCATTACTTCCAATCTGCTTTTATTTTTAGGTCTGAAGTGATTCTCTGGTAGGCAGCATAGAGATGGGTCTTGCTTCCTCTTTACAGTCTATGTTTTCTGATTGGGATATTTAGTCCTTTTTTGTTAAAGCAATCATTGAGAAAGTATTTGTATCTCTCTAGTTGACTTCACAAGGAAAAGTGTGACAGGCTTCGCTCTGAGAAGGAGGTCTGCGTGGAACGCCTCTTTCAACTCATGGCTTGTTTCTGGCTGACGGAAGGCTTCTCAAGGGTGTGTACGGAAGCCTAGGGAAAAAGCGGCTACACTTCTCTCTCCGGGGGGAAAAAAGCAAGAACCCAAAAGCATCGGCGAGAAACCGTCTCTCAACGATCACCTTCTTTCCTGACGAGACAGAAACATGTTCAACTCTGTGTGTGTGTGTGTGTGTGTGTGTGTGTGTGTGTGTGTGTGTGTATGAGGGCACGCGCGCGCGCGCGTGCGTGAGTGAATAAGGAGAGTGCCATGTACTGACCTGGGAAAAGCAAGTCTGCGTCTACGGCGACTCGCCACTAGCATCTTCAGGTATCCTGGAGAGAGAAGCATTTCCAAAAGTGGGTGTGGAAGCATCATGAAAGTGCCGTACGCTTTACTACCTTTCCCTGGACCTAACTCCGAGAAACGTCCTCCCTGACGATCGAAAAGAGCTGAGCCATCTCAAGGCTGCGTGTGATCGCACAGGGACCGTTCCCTGGACCTAACTCCGGAAAACGCGTCGGGGTACAAGGCAGCTTTCAACGGACGTCTTCTTTCGTGAGCCCAGAAGCGTTTGCATATGTAGGCGTGGAAGCGTCAGGAGAGCGCCGTAGACCGCCCTCTAAGAGGCAACCTCGCTTTTGCGAAGCCGTCTTGCACCTGACATCCTTTGCCTTGGAGACGGGAGCCTTTTATATAGTCGTGGTGGAAGCACAAGGAACGTGCCGTGCCCTGTCCTCATCTCTTAGAAACAAGGCCGCGCGCAATGGGACTTTCAGCGTAGCATATGGACGGGGTCATGAAGTCAGTCGAGATTGCAAGTGGACGTGTGCAGGCATAAGGAGAGTGCCCTATCCTTAACTCCTTGAAAGCGTGACGGAGGGAGACCGTCTTTCAAGCGAACCCCTCTCCGGAGGATATATCGAAGCAGTGACAAAAGTGGATGTGGAAGCACAACGCAAGGGTTCTATACGAAACTCGGAAAAGAAGGTGGTGTAGAAGGCAGCTTTCCCCCGCGTCTTGGTTCAGGTTTAGGGAAGGGATACTCACTGCGCGTGTGGAAGCCTAGGGAAAGTACCATGGGCTGATGTGTGAAAACCAAGCCTGCGCAGAACGCAACGTTCAGCGCACATCTTGTTTCACGAAGAGAGAAGCCTTTCCAATCTGTGCGTGGAAGCCTAAGGCCAAGTGCCATATATCCTTACCCCCACGGAAAACCGCTGTAGGAAACCCGTCGTTCAACTCACAGCTTCCCGGAGGAAGTTTTTCTAAAGTGCGTGTGGAGGCCCAAGGAAAAGTGTGACAGGCTTCGCTCTGAGAAGGAGGTCTGTGTGGAACGCCTCTTTCAACTCACGGCTTGTTTCTGGCTGAGGGAAGGCTTCTCAAGGGTGTGTACGGAAGCCTAGGCAAAAAGCGCATACACTTTACTCTCCGGGGGGAAAAGGGCAAGCACCCAAAAGCATTGGCGAGAAACCGTCTCTCAACGAACACCTCCTTTCCTGACGAGACAGAAACATGTTCAACTCTGTGTGTGTGTGTGTGTGTGTGTGTGTGTGTGTGTGCGCGCGCGCGCGCGTGAGTGAATAAGGAATGTGCCATGCACTCACCTGGGAAAAGCAAGTCTGCGTATACGGCAACTCTCCACTAACATCTTCAGGTATCCTTGAGAGAGAAGCATTTCCAAAAGTGGGTGTGGAAGCATCATGAAAGTGCCGTACGCTTTACTACCGTTCAACACCCAAACTCAACACCCAAAAAACAAATAAGCGAGTCAAGAAATGGGCAGAAGATATGAACAGATATTTCTCCAAAGAAGACACACAAATGGCCAACAGACATATGACAAACTGCTCAACATCACTTGGCATGGGGAAAAAGAAATCCAAATGACAATGAGATACCACTTCATACCAGTCAGAATTGCAAAAGTTAACAAGCGAAGAAATAACAAATGTTGGTGAGGAGAAAGGGGAACTCTCTTACACTTCTAAGTGGGAATGAAAACTGGTACAGCCACTTTGGAAAACAATATGGAGGTTCCTCAAGAACTTAAAAGAGAGCTCCCTTACAACCCAGCAATTTTATTTACCCCAAAGCTACAAATGTAGTGATCTGAAGGGGCAACTGCACCCCGAATGTTTATAGCGATATTGTCCACAATAGCCAAACCGTGGAAGGAACCAAGAGATCCATCGACAGATAAATGGATAAAGAAAACATGGTATATACATATACAAAGGAATGTGACTCAGCCATCAGAAAGGATCAATATTTAGCATATCGATGTGGATGGCACTGGAGGGTATTATGCTGAGCAAAATAAGTCAGTCAGAGAAAAACAATTATTATATGGTTTTACTCATATGTGGAATAGAAGGAACAGCACAGAGGATCATAGGGGAAGGGAGGGAAAATGAATGCGAAGAAACCAGAGAGGAAGAAAATCCATGACAGGTTCCCAGCTATTGGAAACAAACTGAGGGTTGCTGGAGGAAAGGTGGGTGGGGAGATGGAGTAACTGTGTGATGGGCATTAAGGAATGCATGTGATGTGGTGAACACTGGGTGTTATACACAACTGATGAATTGTGGAACGCTACATTTGAAATTACTGGTGTACTCTATGTTGGCTAATTCAATTTCAATGTTAAAAAAGTCTATTTTGTCTGATATAAGGATTGCTACTCTGACTTCTTTTGACATCCACTTGCATGATTAATGTTTCTCCATCTCTTAATTTCCATCTGCAGGTGTCTTTAGGTGTGAAATCTTTTATATATATATATACAAACTCTGTCATGCTCTTTTGCTTGGAGCATTTAGTCCATTTACATTCAAACTAATTATCATTAGACATGTATTTATTGATGTTTTGTTACTTGTTTCATAGTTTTTTGTGTAGTTTTTCTCTGATCCTTTCTTCTCTTGCTCTCTCTCTCATGGTTTGCTCGTTTTCTTTAATGATATTCTTGGATTTCTTTCCCTTTATCTTTTGCATGTGTATTAGAGGTTTGGGTTTGTGGTGACCCCCTGGATTATATATAGCCTTTTCAGTCTATATTAAGTTGAATGCTGTTTAAGTTCAAACCCACTGTTGACTCCTCCTCATGTGTTAGGGTATATGTTTTCATATTTTACATACTTTTATTTTGTGAATCCCTTAACTGATTTTTACAGAAATACTTATTTTTACTGCTTCCTTGATTCATTATTGTCATACTCTCACTTACGATTTTTTTCCACTCATAGTGTCCCCTTCAATATTTTTTGTAGTTAATTTAGTGGTCATGAACTCTTTTAGTTTGTGTGGCTAAGAAACTCTTTTTCTCCCCTTCTTTTCTGAAGGATAGGCTTGCTGGATAAATTATTCCTTGCTGCAGATTTTTCTCCTTCAGCACTTTGAATATTTAACGCCACTTTCTTCTGTCCTGCATAGTTTCTGCTGAAAACTCAGCTGATAGATTTATGGGCTTTCCCTTGCATGTTAACTGTCTTCTTTTATCTTGCTGCTTTAAATGTTTTTTCTTTATCACTACCTTTTCCCATTTTGATTACTATGTATCTTGATGTGGACCTCCTTAGGTTGATTTTGTGGGAGGGGATCTCTATGCCTTATGGATTTGTATAGGTTTCCTTCACCAGATTAGGTTAAGTTTTCAGCTCTTCTTTGGTCAAATAGATTTTCTGCCCCCTTTTCCCCCTTTTCACCTTCTGGGATCCCTCTCATGTGGGTGTTGTTACACTGGATGGAGTCACTGAATTCCCTAAGTCTCTTCTCATTTTTGCATACTTCTTTTTCCTCTCATTTGTTCCGCTTGATTACTTTCCATTACTGTCTTCTAGTTCATTAATTTGTTCCTCTGCTTCGTCCATCCTGCTAATTATTCTATCTAGTATATTCTTCATTTCATTTCTTGTGTTCCACATCTCTGATTATTTCTTTCATATCTCTTTGTTAAGAGTCTCAATGATGTTCCCCCTTCTGATGTCCTCCCTCTTTTCATTTCCCCAGTGAGTATCTTTATAATTGTTATCTTAAATTTTCTGTCAGGCATGTTCCTTATATCCATTTTGTTTAGGTCTCTTGCTGTGGCTTTGTCCTCTTCTTTCGTTTAGGACATAGTCCTCTGTCTGCTCATTTGGCCTACTTCTCAGAGAATATCTCTCGGTTAGGAAGGTCAGATATATTGCTTGTTCTTGAAAATACGGGGCAGAACATACATTTTTCACTTGGTGATGCTGGTTCTCCTCTGAAGGTAATGCATAGCAACAACAGAGACTGGATCTGGACTGTGTCATTGTGCACAACACATGGGGTGTGCTGTTTTAACAAGACGCATGCGTGTTCTGTGGGTGATGGGGAGACATATTGTTGTCAAGGATTGTGTGGGTCTTATCAGGGAGGGTATCCACAGCACTGGGACTGAAGCAGGTGTGGTAGGTGTGGGGATGGGCCATGGTTTATGCAAGTTAGTGATTGCTAGTTTGTGCTTGGTCTTGCAGGTAGGTGTGTGTTTATAATGAGGGGCCGTAGAGGGAAATGGCACCTGCCAGCTCCTTTGTTCCTGGACAAGTCCCTTAGCAAACTCTGAGTTCAGGAACTATGTCTCCCTTGTTTAATCCTCAAGCACCTTTCAACCTGCTTCACCCAAGCTTCTCCACACTCTTTGCTCTGCTTAATCTTTAAGGACAGATCTCAGCTTCCTATCACCTTCTGTGCTCTCTCAGAGCTGAGACAGCTGATTTTTAAAAGTTCCAAGCTTTAAGTCTGCTGGTTGTATACGCTCACAAATGTCATCCCTTCTGATTTTCAAAGCCATAAGCTATGAGGATGTCTCTACGCTTTAGAGGCTCCCCGGTGTAGTAGTTTGTTTCTGGCCCCTCTGTGACTGTGGTTCCCTCCCTCTGGTGGTCAGAAATATGGGCTTTAGATTCCTACAGAGTCCTTGTCCTTCCTACCATCTTTGATGTGATTCCCTCTCTCCATTTAGTTGTATAGTTTTGTGGGGAAATCTGAAGGTCCATTTCTGGGTGACTCTGGTGTGAGTGTTACCTAGTTGTATCTGTGGGATGAGGTGAGTTTAGGGTCCTTCTACTCTGCCATCTTCCCCACAATTCAGTTTATTTTGTCTCATAAAAATATTACGACTCCAACTTTCTTTTCACTTCCATTTGCATGATAAATGGTTTTGTGTCCCATTACTTCCAATCTGCTTTTATTTTTAGGTCTGAAGTGATTCTCTGGTAGGCAGCATAGAGATGGGTCTTGCTTCCTCTTTACAGTCTATGTTTTCTGATTGGGATATTTAGTCCTTTTTTGTTAAAGCAATCATTGAGAAAGTATTTGTATCTCTCTAGTTTACTTCACAAGGAAAAGTGTGACAGGCTTCGCTCTGAGAAGGAGGTCTGCGTGGAACGCCTCTTTCAACTCATGGCTTGTTTCTGGCTGACGGAAGGCTTCTCAACGGTGTGTACGGAAGCCAAGGGAAAAAGCGGCTACACTTCTCTCTCCGGGGGGAAAAAAGCAAGAACCCAAAAGCATCGGCGAGAAACCGTCTCTCAACGATCACCTTCTTTCCTGACGAGACAGAAACATGTTCAACTCTGTGTGTGTGTGTGTGTGTGTGTGTGTGTGTGTGTGTGTGTGTGTGTGTGAGGGCACGCGCGCGCGCGCGTGCGTGAGTGAATAAGGAGAGTGCCATGTACTGACCTGGGAAAAGCAAGTCTGCGTCTACGGCGACTCGCCACTAGCATCTTCAGGTATCCTGGAGAGAGAAGCATTTCCAAAAGTGGGTGTGGAAGCATCATGAAAGTGCCGTACCCTTTACTACCTTTCCCTGGACCTAACTCCGAGAAACGTCCTCCCTGACGATCGAAAAGAGCTGAGCCATCTCAAGGCTGCGTGTGATCGCACAGGGACCGTTCCCTGGACCTAACTCCGAGAAACGCGTCGGGGTACAAGGCAGCTTTCAACGGACGTCTTCTTTCGTGAGCCCAGAAGCGTTTGCATATGTAGGCGTGGAAGCGTCAGGAGAGCGCCGTAGACCGCCCTCTAAGAGGCAACCTCGCTTTTGCGAAGCCGTCTTGCACCTGACATCCTTTGCCTTGGAGACGGGAGCCTTTTATATAGTCGTGGTGGAAGCACAAGGAACGTGCCGTGCCCTGTCCTCATCTCTTAGAAACAAGGCCGCGCGCAATGGGACTTTCAGCGTAGCATATGGACGGGGTCATGAAGTCAGTCGAGATTGCAAGTGGACGTGTGCAGGCATAAGGAGAGTGCCCTATCCTTAACTCCTTGAAAGCGTGACGGAGGGAGACCGTCTTTCAAGCGAACCCCTCTCCGGAGGATATATCGAAGCAGTGACAAAAGTGGATGTGGAAGCACAACGCAAGGGTTCTATACGAAACTCGGAAAAGAAGGTGGTGTAGAAGGCAGCTTTCCCCCGCGTCTTGGTTCAGGTTTAGGGAAGGGATACTCACTGCGCGTGTGGAAGCCTAGGGAAAGTACCATGGGCTGATGTGTGAAAACCAAGCCTGCGCAGAACGCAACGTTCAGCGCACATCTTGTTTCACGAAGAGAGAAGCCTTTCCAATCTGTGCGTGGAAGCCTAAGGCCAAGTGCCATATATCCTTACCCCCACGGAAAACCGCTGTAGGAAACCCGTCGTTCAACTCACAGCTTCCCGGAGGAAGTTTTTCTAAAGTGCGTGTGGAGGCCCAAGGAAAAGTGTGACAGGCTTCGCTCTGAGAAGGAGGTCTGTGTGGAACGCCTCTTTCAACTCACGGCTTGTTTCTGGCTGAGGGAAGGCTTCTCAAGGGTGTGTACGGAAGCCTAGGCAAAAAGCGCATACACTTTACTCTCCGGGGGGAAAAGGGCAAGCACCCAAAAGCATTGGCGAGAAACCGTCTCTCAACGAACACCTCCTTTCCTGACGAGACAGAAACATGTTCAACTCTGTGTGTGTGTGTGTGTGTGTGTGTGTGTGTGTGTGCGCGCGCGCGCGCGTGAGTGAATAAGGAATGTGCCATGCACTCACCTGGGAAAAGCAAGTCTGCGTATACGGCAACTCTCCACTAACATCTTCAGGTATCCTTGAGAGAGAAGCATTTCCAAAAGTGGGTGTGGAAGCATCATGAAAGTGCCGTACGCTTTACTACCGTTCAACACCCAAACTCAACACCCAAAAAACAAATAAGCGAGTCAAGAAATGGGCAGAAGATATGAACAGATATTTCTCCAAAGAAGACACACAAATGGCCAACAGACATATGACAAACTGCTCAACATCACTTGGCATGGGGAAAAAGAAATCCAAATGACAATGAGATACCACTTCATACCAGTCAGAATTGCAAAAGTTAACAAGCGAAGAAATAACAAATGTTGGTGAGGAGAAAGGGGAACTCTCTTACACTTCTAAGTGGGAATGAAAACTGGTACAGCCACTTTGGAAAACAATATGGAGGTTCCTCAAGAACTTAAAAGAGAGCTCCCTTACAACCCAGCAATTTTATTTACCCCAAAGCTACAAATGTAGTGATCTGAAGGGGCAACTGCACCCCGAATGTTTATAGCGATATTGTCCACAATAGCCAAACCGTGGAAGGAACCAAGAGATCCATCGACAGATAAATGGATAAAGAAAACATGGTATATACATATACAAAGGAATGTGACTCAGCCATCAGAAAGGATCAATATTTAGCATATCGATGTGGATGGCACTGGAGGGTATTATGCTGAGCAAAATAAGTCAGTCAGAGAAAAACAATTATTATATGGTTTTACTCATATGTGGAATAGAAGGAACAGCACAGAGGATCATAGGGGAAGGGAGGGAAAATGAATGCGAAGAAACCAGAGAGGAAGAAAATCCATGACAGGTTCCCAGCTATTGGAAACAAACTGAGGGTTGCTGGAGGAAAGGTGGGTGGGGAGATGGAGTAACTGTGTGATGGGCATTAAGGAATGCATGCGATGTGGTGAACACTGGGTGTTATACACAACTGATGAATTGTGGAACGCTACATTTGAAATTACTGGTGTACTCTATGTTGGCTAATTCAATTTCAATGTTAAAAAAGTCTATTTTGTCTGATATAAGGATTGCTACTCTGACTTCTTTTGACATCCACTTGCATGATTAATGTTTCTCCATCTCTTAATTTCCATCTGCAGGTGTCTTTAGGTGTGAAATCTTTTATATATATATACAAACTCTGTCATGCTCTTTTGCTTGGAGCATTTAGTCCATTTACATTCAAACTAATTATCATTAGACATGTATTTATTGATGTTTTGTTACTTGTTTCATAGTTTTTTGTGTAGTTTTTCTCTGATCCTTTCTTCTCTTGCTCTCTCTCTCATGGTTTGCTCGTTTTCTTTAATGATATTCTTGGATTTCTTTCCCTTTATCTTTTGCATGTGTATTAGAGGTTTGGGTTTGTGGTGACCCCCTGGATTATATATAGCCTTTTCAGTCTATATTAAGTTGAATGCTGTTTAAGTTCAAACCCACTGTTGACTCCTCCTCATGTGTTAGGGTATATGTTTTCATATTTTACATACTTTTATTTTGTGAATCCCTTAACTGATTTTTACAGAAATACTTATTTTTACTGCTTCCTTGATTCATTATTGTCATACTCTCACTTACGATTTTTTTCCACTCATAGTGTCCCCTTCAATATTTTTTGTAGTTAATTTAGTGGTCATGAACTCTTTTAGTTTGTGTGGCTAAGAAACTCTTTTTCTCCCCTTCTTTTCTGAAGGATAGGCTTGCTGGATAAATTATTCCTTGCTGCAGATTTTTCTCCTTCAGCACTTTGAATATTTAACGCCACTTTCTTCTGTCCTGCTTAGTTTCTGCTGAAAACTCAGCTGATAGCTTTATGGGCTTTCCCTTGCATGTTAACTGTCTTCTTTTATCTTGCTGCTTTAAATGTTTTTTCTTTATCACTACCTTTTCCCATTTGGATTACTATGTATCTTGATGTGGACCTCCTTAGGTTGATTTTGTGGGAGGGGATCTCTATGCCTTATGGATTTGTATAGGTTTCCTTCACCAGATTAGGTTAAGTTTTCAGCTCTTCTTTGGTCAAATAGATTTTCTGCCCCCTTTTCCCCCTTTTCACCTTCTGGGATCCCTCTCATGTGGGTGTTGTTACACTGGATGGAGTCACTGAATTCCCTAAGTCTCTTCTCATTTTTGCATACTTCTTTTTCCTCTCATTTGTTCCGCTTGATTACTTTCCATTACTGTCTTCTAGTTCATTAATTTGTTCCTCTGCTTCGTCCATCCTGCTAATTATTCTATCTAGTATATTCTTCATTTCATTTCTTGTGTTCCACATCTCTGATTATTTCTTTCATATCTCTTTGTTAAGAGTCTCAATGATGTTCCCCCTTCTGATGTCCTCCCTCTTTTCATTTCCCCAGTGAGTATCTTTATAATTGTTATCTTAATTTTTCTGTCAGGCATGTTCCTTATATCCATTTTGTTTAGGTCTCTTGCTGTGGCTTTGTCCTCTTCTTTCGTTTAGGACATAGTCCTCTGTCTGCTCATTTGGCCTACTTCTCAGAGAATATCTCTCGGTTAGGAAGGTCAGATATATTGCTTGTTCTTGAAAATACGGGGCAGAACATACATTTTTCACTTGGTGATGCTGGTTCTCCTCTGAAGGTAATGCATAGCAACAACAGAGACTGGATCTGGACTGTGTCATTGTGCACAACACATGGGGTGTGCTGTTTTAACAAGACGCATGCGTGTTCTGTGGGTGATGGGGAGACATATTGTTGTCAAGGATTGTGTGGGTCTTATCAGGGAGGGTATCCACAGCACTGGGACTGAAGCAGGTGTGGTAGGTGTGGGGATGGGCCATGGTTTATGCAAGTTAGTGATTGCTAGATTGTGCTTGGTCTTGCAGGTAGGTGTGTGTTTATAATGAGGGGCCGTAGAGGGAAATGGCACCTGCCAGCTCCTTTGTTCCTGGACAAGTCCCTTAGCAAACTCTGAGTTCAGGAACTATGTCTCCCTTGTTTAATCCTCAAGCACCTTTCAACCTGCTTCACCCAAGCTTCTCCACACTCTTTGCTCTGCTTAATCTTTAAGGACAGATCTCAGCTTCCTATCACCTTCTGTGCTCTCTCAGAGCTGAGACAGCTGATTTTTAAAAGTTCCAAGCTTTAAGTCTGCTGGTTGTATACGCTCACAAATGTCATCCCTTCTGATTTTCAAAGCCATAAGCTATGAGGATGTCTCTACGCTTTAGAGGCTCCCCGGTGTAGTAGTTTGTTTCTGGCCCCTCTGTGACTGTGGTTCCCTCCCTCGGGTGGTCAGAAATATGGGCTTTAGATTCCTACAGAGTCCTTGTCCTTTCTACCATCTTTGATGTGATTCCCTCTCTCCATTTAGTTGTATAGTTTTGTGGGGAAATCTGAAGGTCAATTTCTGGGTGACTCTGGTGTGAGTGTTACCTAGTTGTATCTGTGGGATGAGGTGAGTTTAGGGTCCTTCTACTCTGCCATCTTCCCCACAATTCAGTTTATTTTGTCTCATAAAAATATTACGACTCCAACTTTCTTTTCACTTCCATTTGCATGATAAATGGTTTTGTGTCCCATTACTTCCAATCTGCTTTCATTTTTAGGTCTGAAGTGATTCTCTGGTAGGCAGCATAGAGATGGGTCTTGCTTCCTCTTTACAGTCTATGTTTTCTGATTGGGATATTTAGTCCTTTTTTGTTAAAGCAATCATTGAGAAAGTATTTGTATCTCTCTAGTTTACTTCACAAGGAAAAGTGTGACAGGCTTCGCTCTGAGAAGGAGGTCTGCGTGGAACGCCTCTTTCAACTCATGGCTTGTTTCTGGCTGACGGAAGGCTTCTCAAGGGTGTGTACGGAAGCCTAGGGAAAAAGCGGCTACACTTCTCTCTCCGGGGGGAAAAAAGCAAGAACCCAAAAGCATCGGCGAGAAACCGTCTCTCAACGATCACCTTCTTTCCTGACGAGACAGAAACATGTTCAACTCTGTGTGTGTGTGTGTGTGTGTGTGTGTGTGTGTGTGTGTGTGTGAGGGCACGCGCGCGCGCGCGTGCGTGAGTGAATAAGGAGAGTGCCATGTACTGACCTGGGAAAAGCAAGTCTGCGTCTACGGCGACTCGCCACTAGCATCTTCAGGTATCCTGGAGAGAGAAGCATTTCCAAAAGTGGGTGTGGAAGCATCATGAAAGTGCCGTACGCTTTACTACCTTTCCCTGGACCTAACTCCGAGAAACGTCCTCCCTGACGATCGAAAAGAGCTGAGCCATCTCAAGGCTGCGTGTGATCGCACAGGGACCGTTCCCTGGACCTAACTCCGAGAAACGCGTCGGGGTACAAGGCAGCTTTCAACGGACGTCTTCTTTCGTGAGCCCAGAAGCGTTTGCATATGTAGGCGTGGAAGCGTCAGCAGAGCGCCGTAGACCGCCCTCTAAGAGGCAACCTCGCTTTTGCGAAGCCGTCTTGCACCTGACATCCTTTGCCTTGGAGACGGGAGCCTTTTATATAGTCGTGGTGGAAGCACAAGGAACGTGCCGTGCCCTGTCCTCATCTCTTAGAAACAAGGCCGCGCGCAATGGGACTTTCAGCATAGCATATGGACGGGGTCATGAAGTCAGTCGAGATTGCAAGTGGACGTGTGCAGGCATAAGGAGAGTGCCCTATCCTTAACT